>NW_006399784.1:16436674-16447214 GCF_000299155.1 Elephantulus edwardii
AGATATAGATATAGATATAGATATAGATACAGATATAGATACAGATATAGATACACATATTGATATATAACCAGTGAAATACACAAATGCATAATTATCAGATGTCATTATGTGCCATCAAGTCTACTAGGACTCATAGTAACTATGCACAATAGCTTTGAATCTTGCCATATCCTGAGCCAAACTCACTGTCTCTGACACACCTACCCCCTTTACCCCTGTTATTGTCTCAATCCATCTCATCCAGGATCTTTCTATCCTGCACTGTCCCTCAACATTTCCAAGTAAGATATCCTTCTTCAAAGACTGGTCCCTCCTTGCTACATGCCCAAAGTATGTGAAACAGAGTCTCAAAATCCTTACCTTCAAGGAGCAGCTTGGTAGGAAACAAAATCATCTAACCATAGTAAGTGATGTCAATGTCCTACAGTGATAGAAGGCATTTCAAACATTTTAAGTACTGCTAGCCCATTCTTATTACTATTATGAAAGACAATTTGGCAATATCTACTGTACTTGATCCAAGCCACAGTATTTTCAATTGCTTCCTATTCATCTGAAAGTTTGGCAATAAATAAAGGCATGAGATCTGATACCTTTGAATTGGGATGTTGGATAAAAGAACTGAATGTCAAAAGAACAAACAAATCTGTCTTGGATGAAGTGCAATATGGTTACTTCTTAGAGGCAAAGAGAGTAAAACTTCGTGTCACATACTTTTAAAGGTGAAGGGTCATCAAAAGAGAAGAAGATGTCGATGAGATGGATTAACACAGTAACTGTAACAATGGGCTCAATTATAGCAGAAATGATGAAGGTGGGACAGATCTGCTGTTCATAGGGTCACTATAAATCATAGTTGACTTGACAGCACTTCACAACAACATCAAGAGGAGCCAGTCCTTGGTAAAAGATATACTGGGAAAGGTGGCAGGTCACAGAAAGAGGTGGATGTCTTACTCACCTTTGAAATATTATATTTCAGAGTTATATATACATATCCCCCAAATCATACTCTTCACCTAAAGTTTGTAATATGGAAAATAATGTCACATGAATTATGCTTCTCTCTATATATATTGCATATATAAAACTTAGTATAAACAAACACATGATTGAGAACTATAATAACATAATTAATGATGCAGCACTTAAAAACAACAGCAACAACAACAACAACAGTATATAGAGAGATCAGTTGGCCTAGTGGGCAGAAAGTGATGCTACCAAGCCGAAGGTGAGTGACTTTAATCCGCAGCTCTCAGGATTGTTTTTAATTGTTTTTGGTGAAATATTCTTCTAGGTCGTATAGCTCTGGTCTGTCCACTTGCTGTACAGAGGTAACTTGTGGTTGCTGTGAAGCTGAACACTGTGACACTGATGTGTCAAATGTGATAATGGTTACCCATGGTGGAGCTCCCGGATTAAAACAAGCGTGGAAGCAGGAATGGCATCCACTTCTAAAGTAGCATGCCTCTAGAAACCCTATGAACCTGGAGAAAGGATGGAAGTTATACAAGTGTCCAGGTCTTTCATTCATAAGGTCACTATGAGTCGCCTACAACTTGACGTCACTGAACAACAACAACAATCATTGGAAAGAAAAGGGTAGGGGATCTTCAACTACATTTTTAAGGTAATATATTTTATTACTTTTAAAGCACAGAAATCTGAACAAAAAGAAACTTTCATAGAATTGGTTGAATTCTTAAATAAAGAGCTTACTTCAAATGTGAAAATCACACCAGAAGATTTTCTCCTACAAAACCTGGCTTCATCTAACTTTACACTTACATTATCATTCTAACTATGGATTTATCTTCTCACGGAGACTGCTTTCCCTGTGTAAACTGAGAATGAGCCTTTAAACATTCGAGTGCTGTGGAAATGTTTTTAGACAGTACACTTTAACCAGCATCATCTGCCAATGATTTTCTTTTCTTTCATATTGTAAAGTCTGCCAATAGCATGAATGCAATCATGCAGCTGTGCAATATTACCCAGGGTGAACCACAGAACCTGAGACCTATCTTTAAAACACAACAGCACACATATCACTTGGGAGGCAAAAGAATCTTTTGTTTTTATGATGAATGTGATGTGGCATTCTCTGTTTGACAAGTGACCCATAGAAATCACCCAAGGAATGAATATGTCAGTCCAACTTCATAATTAAGTGCATTTTTGTTTGCGGCCCAAATTACACTTGTTGGAAGCTGAGTCTTTGATTTCCCAATCAATTAAACATTTTTACTCACCTATATAAAAAAAGAATCACAGAAAATATTTCTCCAAGCAATACACAGCTGACAGAGAAATTTATCCGCTACAGATTACATTGAAGTATTTATCCTGTTAGCTGTTATGGTTGTACCAGGAAAAGGTTGATCTTTTGTATTGTCTGGAAATTTAACATGCTAACTGCTGCTAATTTGAGGCTGTGTTGTTTTAGTTAATAAATGGGCTGATGTAAGAATCAAGCTCCTTACAATATAAAGATTTTGCACTCTGGCACAATCATAATTTGCATTGTACTTCCAGAACAATACAAAGAAGTTGAAAATGTAACTGATTTGTATGTTCGAAACCGCTATTCAAGATTATTCACCACACAGTCTTGAGTGTCACGCTACTTTCTTTTGAAGAAAAAAGAACTCTTTGACAGTTACTGCCTCTTTTATTTTTTTCATATTCTCCTCCTTGCATTAGCAAAAGGTGGTTGGTTGTTCCTTCCCTGTCCTCAGGTATCCTTCATGATCCCTCAGACAGTTCCTTCTGGAAGAAGCTCTCCCCTTTTCCTCCAGCCAGCCCCAGTGGGTTCACCTTTTCAGGCTCTGGGGCTAGGACAGGTAGTAAGGCATGTGAGGATTTATTCATTGGGAAATTACTGCCTCTTTTGAATATAAAGTTCTTTTCAAGGAGAAATAGATAGAAGAAAACAGTACGTTATTCATATGGCCAAGAAAGTCCCATTTCCTCATAAATATGGACTATCTTAACTCCACAATTAGTGCCTGACAAGTTCCCACTGTACCTGAACTAATCCTCAAATTTTAGTCATTCCCTGGGGAACATGTTGTGATGGAGAGAGGAAGAGTCCTTCCTCACATCACTTCTCAAATTCAGCAAATCTATCCATGTTTAGAGATAACTTAGTTCCGTCAACAAACAAATGCTTACAATACCACTGAGCTTCTGGGACAAATGGTTTACACTTCCTTCACTGAAACATTTTGACTGACATAGTTGGTTGAAATGATACATATTCTTGTCACAGTACTAGTGATGTTGGTGGACCCATGGGTCAGTAGTGATTCATAGCACAAATAGTCAAATTAACTCTTAACGTTTCTGCCTCAATTAGAGGTGATGATATTCTTCTTTATGATCTCTCACATATTATGAGCACAAAAACTGACTTGATATAGTTTCTGCTGTCTCTGAATGCTGTTGGTCCCGGACTGAATTCAGGTACCTTCTGCATTCCCAGGAGGATGGAGAGGGTGTTCAGCTGCAGAAGTGACATGACAGGGGCTTTTATTCTTCTTCAACCACACGACAGGACAGTTACCATCAGCAACATCAGCCCCAAGGAACAAGGCTGATTCCAGTGAGGGGGAGCCCAAGCATGCCTCCTTTCTCGGACGTTTAACTTCACTACACTGTAAATTGTTTCTACTTCTCAGCCATATAGTACAGAGCCAACAAACACTGATGTATAAATATCAGTTGGAATCCTGCTTTCAGATATTTTGAATATAAACTCAGGACCAGTACTGGTGGGTAATACGATAAATGCATTTAACTTTCATGAAGAATTGACAACTGTGCTGAACTAGTTACATTCCTGCCAACAATAAATATGTGTTCCAACCTCTCCACATCCTCCCCAACTCTTGTACTTTTCTGTTGTTTCTGGTAGTAGCCATCTTGTGTGGGGGCGACTCCCTGTAGCCTTACATTTTCCTAATAATGCGGAGCATTGTGGTGTGTGTATTTATTGGTCATTTGTATTTTTGAGGACATGTCCAATTTTAAAAACAGAATTTTTTATCTAGCGTTGAGTTGTAAGAACTCTCATAAACTTTATTAAACTCTTATTAAGAATATGGTTTTAAAATATTTTCTCTCATTCTGTAGATCATTTTTTAATTTTCTTGATAATGTCCCTTAATGCCAGTTTCAACTTTGATGATGTATATTATCTATTTTTCTTCTGTTGCTTTTCTTTTCATACTGTGTCGAATATTCCAGTGTTAAATATAAGGTCTTGAGAAGTTGATTTTTTGTCTTTTTACTTGGTTTTATAGTAACATAAATTCTTCTTTAAAGAGTTTTTTCATTCTTTTTCTTATACTATTCATACAGTTTGAGTTTACCATGAAGTAGGGTATTTTCATTTTACATATGAGTAAAGCATTTGGTAATCTATTCTTTGCATCTACTTGCTTCTTCCCTGTCTCAGAAAGGCTGGTTCAGGATATGAAAGTTTTAAGATTTACTGAGATTTTTCTCCCCATGTTGTTTCCACTAGTATGAAGAACTATGAAAAGAGAAATGCAGACAAGAAAAATGAAAAAAAAATTATTACTATTGTGGGTCTATTTTAGTAACTGAAAGCAGTTTATAGACATCAGCTGCTCCATGGAGAAAAGATGGCAATCTTCTCTCAGATGATTTACTACTTATGGAAACCCCGGAGTTGGCTCTGACTCAACAGTACATAACAACAAACAACACTGACCAAACGGGAGCTCTGGCTGCCTTGTGATAAGGATGGAGTTGTGCTGCCAAATCAAAGACCGGCAGCTAGAACACACCAGCTTCTGCACAGGAGAAAGATGGGCACTCTCCTCCCTTGGTGATTTCCAGCCTCTGAAAACCCACTAAAAGATTGGCTATGAGTTGGTTCTGACTCGATGGCATATACAACAGCAACAATTGACTGAATGTCACAGAAGCTTAGAAAGTCAGCTTGGTAGGTGGATACCAACTCTCGTCTGATTCTCAAGACAGTAAAACCTTTGCCTTCAGAAGTCATGTAATCCAAGGCTTTGAGTCTAGTTGATAATGTTTAGCTGTTCAATGTAAAGGCTTTGTACATTATAGGTTACGTCTGAGGAGCCACCGAGACCCCTTTAGATTGTTCTAATCCCTTACTTTGTGGGCTGTAGAAATGTCAGTGTGTTCCCTCTGCTGAATTATCCAAAATATTCATAGTATTTTCCCCCATTTTTCCTGTATATCTTTCTCTTTCCTTATTTCCTCATATAAATGAAAATCTCATGCAAAGTGAATGTTAATAAATTCTCAAACTTGCATAACACAGAACAATTTTTCTGAGACAGAGAATAAGGAGGATCCAATATCACTGAAAGTATATTGATTCTTTCTTAACCAAATAAACATGTCTTTAAGAATCATTCTTTGTAAAAAAATTAAGAAAAAAACAATATTCTATCCCCCACATTCTTCTCTATTCAGGCTATATACTACAGACCCTGGCAGACATTCTTCCTACAAAACAGAAATCTAAACAACAGTCTGACCTGAGTCTCAGACCACAACAGGACTCCAAAATGTAGGCAAATCTTTTAGTCTCTTTGACCTCTAAATTCCTATGATCCATTTTGAGACTTATGGCCCTTTGCTAGCATCTGAATTTGGAACAAAACACTTCCATGACTTAACTTTCAGCAAAACAGTAGAAAGACCTATAAAGAGAAGAATAGTTCCAGAGAGGCACAGGATTCCTTAGAATAACCCACCATTTAAGGCCAGAAAAGTAACATTTGCCCATGTATAATGCTCTGAATGCAGGAAGAAATTGGATAGAGGGATTAATGGGAATAAGTATTATAGGCTGGCAGTGAGAAAACGGTGACTGTTGGATATTGTAACTAGTACTAAAAAACAATATTTGTTTGAGTCGTTTAATAAAAAACATTTAAAAATAACTTTTTACTCAAATAAGAGTCAAACAAAATAAAAATACTATTCAAGACAAACCCGTACACAAAATAGTCTACTCATTCTTAAGTTCTAGGAGATGCATAATTCCATGTTCTTACACATTAAAATCGAGGGTTACAAAATCATTGCTCCTGTGCTTGGGAGGGACTGGAGAGCATTATTCTGAGTGAACTCAGCCCGACAAGGACAAATACTGTATAAAACCATTATTGTAGAATGAGTATGATGATCCAAGGCAGGGGTGGGGAGCGTGGAAATTGATGAGTGAGGATGGGGGGTGGAGGGTGTTGATTATAGGGTTGCACAATTCAATGGGTGGGTGGGGAGAAGGAAATGGGAAGGATCTTTTGTGAAAAACAATGTATTCAAACTTTGTAAATAAATCAGAATAAAAAAGAAATTGATCGAGCATTCAATCAAGAAAAGATCTGGTAGCATCTTGTTAAAGAATCATCATGCTGAAAGCCCAAAGAGATGCAGCTTGAATTGACATCTTCTCCACGTTTTGAAAAAGATGAGCAATCTCTTTCCATGTGATTTACTGCCTCTGAAAACCTACTGGAAGGTCAGCTCCAAGTCAGTTCCAACTCAAAGTATGTATGAGACAACAACTTATGTAAAGAATTGTGAAGTAGGTGTTTCTGACAAAGATGTGGTTTTCTACAATAAGAGTTGAGATGAGCCATCATTGAATTATAAACCCAAGCAAGTAAATAGAAATTTCAAGAAACAGCAAGTTAGAATGATGCTTTGCAAAGATAAGAGAACTTCAGTATTCTAGAAAGCCTACAAAAAGTAAAGAATAATAATAGTATTCTGAAGCAAGTAGCCAAGTAGATTCTAAACTTAAATAGTGGTGAGAGAAAAAAAGAGAAAGTTGTGAGAAAGAACAAAAAGTCAAGAGTGATGTCAAGTGGAGTTTTGTTTCGATTCTTAACTTTTTTGTCTGTTTCACCATCAGAAAAACAAAATGCAATCACTCTGTTGGAATGTTCTTAAAATTACATTTTTATAAACCATTCCTGGCACAAAGACAAAAGTGAGTAAGTAGGAATACTTAGAATGAAATCACCAATCTCAGGGTAGAGACATTTGCAATCCAGGCGACTTTTCTATTACCTGCTGGGTGAATATGAGTTATCAGACACAGGTAAGGCAGATTCTGACTGTAAGCATGAAGATGTGTTTTATACAATAGATAAAGACATTAATTTCAATGTGATGTTACTAAGTTTTAAAAGGAGAGGATAGAGTTGTTATTAAATTTTATTTCAGAAAAAAAAATTGAGGGTTAATGTTCCATTTTCAGAGACTCCTAACACAATTTTACAGAAATGATGCTGACAATTTACTTTTGGTAGAAATGAAAGCTCATTCTTAAAGCCCATAATGATAATAAAGACTTATATTGCTATAAATTGTGAGTTGACAGCCACGGATGATAATGAGTGATTTATTAATTTAATGATTTGTTTCTTCAAAATGGGTGTTTGTTAATGCATATTCATAGACAATTTCTGGACTATTTATTGATAAAAACATTATTTATTATATAAAAATAGAATTGTATAAAAGAGCTAGACTCTGGAGGTAGAGTTCCTTATTAAATGTGCAAGATTAGTGCCATTAATTCCCTCAACAATAAGATAGAGACAATAAAAACTTTCACCTTATAATATTATTAAGTCCTATAAAATGCTTATAATAGTGCCTCCCATATAACAAATGCTCCATAAATGTTACCTATTACCTTCTTTAAAGCAGTAATGACTTTTAGTTTAGAATTAAAGACAGTTCAAAATGTATATTAGCACTGACATCATATATGCCTGATTTCTTTCTCTCAGAGGATGTAAGACACCTGACTTTTGTTGAATCTAAAGAAGTTTGACATTGATAGATATCAAGTGTCTCCTATTAAAAGATTCCATTGAGCTGCCAATTAATTTTTTGGAGGCCTGCCAATAGAAATTCTGCCCATCTGGTTAATCACTCCATTAGCAAATACTCTTACGGAGGAAGCAGTATTCACTGAGCCTCTTTTCTCAACTGTGATGAGTACGTGCTGGCTATTCATAAAATAACTTTCTTAAATTTACTCAGTTCTGACCAGAAACTACAGATTTGATTAAAGTCTTACTTAATTAAAGATACGTTTTTGTGGTTTACAAATTCATCAAGAAACAAATGTTAATTATTTTAAATATACGGAAAATTTAATTTTCTCACAGCTTCAACCTCATCAATGTATTAAAATGTTGCTTACTAGAGTCTCAAATACTCACAATTGGATTTACTTTATTAAAAAAGGGAGACAGTTTAGATATAAACAATTTTTATTATTTTTTTAGATATAAACAATTTTTAAAAGATGGTTTTGTTTGCATATTTGGATCTTCTATACTTTTCCATCTCAGAAAATACTACCTCCAAGGACATTCGTTTTCCTTAGAAAGCAAACAAAATATGTTATAAGATTTTTTTAAAAAGAGTTGTTATATAAGAAAGAGCTAGATGTTCTGGGAAAGAAGTTTGATTTGTTATGTCATTTTTAATACAGAATTATAAAACATATACTTTTTCTCCTATATTTTTCCCATTGGGCAAAACTACTTTTATTTGGTGAAACTTCAAAAGAAATAAGAAACCTATGCATCTCTCTTCCTGGCCATTGTCCTCATCTCTTCCCTATAACCTGGGAGCCCCATCTCTGGTAGCAGGAACCAGGGCTGAGATTTGAGTTAGGAAAGTTGGATCCCTTTTCCAGTTCTACCTTTAACTTTATGACCTTTGGCAAATCATTTAAACTCTAAACTGGGTTTTTGAAATTTAAAATATGGTGTTGGAATTGTGATAGCTTTCAAGATCGCCAATGTTATAGAAATTTATTATAACTATTATAAAACATGCACACCAACGTTAAAGCCAAATAGGAAGAAACTTATGAATTCTACACACTTTTGCAGTATGAAATAGACCAAATATGCAGTCAAGATACAACAATAAATGGTGACTGGAATACAAAATTGGAAACAAAGTAGAAGGAAGGATAGTT
The DNA here is from genome assembly GCF_000299155.1 of Elephantulus edwardii. NCBI lineage: Eukaryota > Metazoa > Chordata > Mammalia > Macroscelidea > Macroscelididae > Elephantulus > Elephantulus edwardii. The sequence goes on from NW_006399784.1 coordinate 16,445,703, forward strand.
GGAAATTATGGACATGGTGACAAAAATAAAACTGGAGATTGAATGACTGAACTTTGCACATTTAATGATTTATTCATCACAAATACAGTTTTTAAAACATTACTTTATACTAATTTATTTAAAAACTTAGAATACATTGTTTTTCACACAAGATCTTTTGAATTTCCTTCACCCACACACCCACCAAATTGTGAGACCATATGATTAACTGTCCCCCATCTTCACTCCTCTGCTTCCACCTTCCCCCGCTTAGATCTTCATACTTACTCTAATAATAATGGTTTTATACAGTATTTGTCCTTATGGGACTGAGTGCACTCAGAATAATGCTTTCCAGTCCCTCCAATGCTGGGTAGTAATTTAGAAAATTTTTGCTCCTGCGTGTTGTGAAGTACAAATATCTTTTTAAAGAAATGTGGATAGTACCTTTACACATAGACCTAACCTTATAGACTACACAGGAATCAGATTGACTACATCCACAGAATGAATCATTGAGGAACCTCAGTTAAAGCCAGGCAAGGTGCTGTCTATGGAACAGATCATCAATTACTCATGTACAAGTTCAAATTGAAATTGAAAGAAATGAAAATAAGTCCACAAAAACCAAAAGGCAATCTTTAATCTCTCCCACCTGAATTTAAAGATCATCTCAATAACAGATTTGAGGCATTGAACACTATTGTTTGAAGACTAGATGAATTATGGGATGATATAAAAGATGTCCATGAAGAGAACAAATGATCATTAGAAAGACTTAGGAGAAAGAAAAGAGAAAAACGAACGTCAGAAGAGACTCTGCAAATTGAACTAGAGTGTTGAGAAACAAAATCAAAAGAAGAGATTCCAAAGAAGAAGAGATGAACAGAATTTCAAAAGGCAGTTTGAGAAGATAGAATAAAGTATTATAAAACAATGTGCAAAAATCTGGAGTTGGGGACTAAGAGACAAATTCAAGCCTCAACTTGCAATACTGAGACATGTCATGGACAAAATTTTGAATGATCCTGGAAGCATCAAAATAAGACAGAGAGAATGCATCATGAAGTATTCTCCAAAAGAATTGGTCTACATTGAAATATTTCAAGAAGTAGCATATGATAAGGAGCCAATGGTGAAAAGGAAGAAGTTTAAGCTGTATTGAAGGCATAGGCAAAAATATAAGGATCCAGGAATCAATTGGATGACAACTGACATATTTCAAATAACAGATGCAGTCTTAGACATATTCATCAGTCTGTGCCAAACAGTTTGTAGCTAATTGACTGGAAGAGATCTATATTCCAAGGGAGCTCTGGTGGTCTAGTGGCAAGAAGCTGCACTGCAATCAGGAAGGTTGTTGTTATGTTGTTATGTGCCATCGAGTCGCTTGCAACTCATAGCACCCTATTTACAACAACCATAAACTCTGCTCTGTCCTGTGCCAATGGCACTGTCTCTGACACCCCCATCCTGATTATCCCAGTCACTTAATTAATCCACCTCACAGAGGGCCTTCCCCTCCTGCGCTGT
>NW_006399784.1:16447974-16449417 GCF_000299155.1 Elephantulus edwardii
GGAAGGAAGGAAGGGAGAAAGATCTGTAAAATGAGCCTACTTCATCCAATTATGAAGCTCCTCTTCTGGATTTTTCTTTTCCACACAGTCTCTCAAAATATTTTCAGTCATGATATCAGTACTGGTCTTCAAGTTTGTTCACTTGTTTTCTACAATCATCTGTTTATTCTCTTTCTTGAAAATGTATCACATATAACCTGCTTAATAACCATGATTGAATGATAAATTATTGAGATTGAAGCAAGTTATAAAAAGCTTCAATGCTACTAAATGAGAGCATTGCAATTTTCATTTTTAAAAAAAAATGTGTCACCCTTTAAATAAAATACTCATAACAGTAGACTTGTGTTACACGATAAAAATGTTGTAAGTCATTTGATATATTGTCCCCAGATGGGAAATGTAAAATAAGATGTTTACCCACAAATCCTCTTCCAAAACTTTGCATACAAGTGGATAGGAAGAAGCAATATAGTCTGCCAATTCTCTGGATGTATTTATTTAATTCATTCGCTTGCAGAACATTTCTGTATCTCATTTCTTTTTCTTTTAGCCCACTGAGGGACTGAAAAACGAGTTGTAGAATTAATATTATATTCCCAAAGAAAGTGAGGGTTGGTGAGTTCAGAGAATCTCCCTGGAAGTACAGGTGTGTTGATGGCTGGGGCAGTCTGCCCTTTGGAACTCTGGAATGGTGAACAACTTGTGGATGGGGCTTTCCCACTTTCCAGTCTCCCCAAACTGCTCACTCTTTTCCTCTTTCCACTTCTGGACTTGCTGGTCTGGATGTTTCTTTGTTTCCTAACTGTTCTTGACCAGACTAAAAAACTCTTGTTTAGTTTTTTTATCACACCCCTTATCAGGCAAGGGGCACTTGATCGTTAGTACTTAGCCACTCCCAGTAGGCAGATCCTAGGAAGCACACAAAGTCCCACATCCAAGAAATGTGCAGAACTCTACTCCTACCAATTTCACTCTCAGGGACATGAGAAAAGGAAGCACCTATGAGATTTGGAGCTCATATACCTTTGTGCCTGGATAGTAAAAACAGTAAATTGCACCGCTGCTAAATAAAATGTTAATGAGTCATACTTACCCGGAAGTGCTGCTTCATGAGACCACATTGGTGATCTTCTTTTGAAAGGACACAGCTTTAAAAACACTATGGTATGCAGCTGTAGTATAAAGTCATGGAGTCCCCATAAGTTAGATCTGACTTGATGACAACAAGAAAACACTTTCTGTGCAGATAAGCTTAATAAAAGGTATGGTAAAATGAGATTTAAAGGCATGGGACATTTTGAATCAGACAATCAAACGATCTACTACACTGGAGATGAAAAAGTGAGGAAAAAACACGGTCACTTTCATACTTAAAAAGGCTGTTTCTATATCTGTCTTGAAATGCAATGTTTGAGAGACAGGATAATATTCATACACACA
>NW_006399784.1:16450292-16451407 GCF_000299155.1 Elephantulus edwardii
TGTCGTTGTTATTGTTGTTTGATGCCGTCGAGTCGTAGACAACTCATAGCGAACCTATGAATGAACAGCCAATCAAAACCATAGGAATAAAAATTTTATTTTCAGTCTAAGCCCCCTGCATTGAAAAACCAACTCAGGAACAGGTTTGAGGCTTTGAACATTAATCAAAGAAGATTACCTGAGCTGTGGGACTATATCAAGAGTATCATCCATGAAGAATGCAAAAGGGCATGACAAAGACAGAGGGAAAAGAAAACATCAAAATGGATGTCAAAAGAGACTCTGGCAGGAGCAATGATTTTGTAAATTATTACCTAACTTGGGAGGGATTGGAGAGCATTATGCTAAGTGAACTAACTCAGTCCCACAAGGATAAATATTGTAGAAAACAATTATTGTAGAATGAGTATAAGGACCCAAGAGGGCTGGGAGAGGTTGGATGAAGATGTGTAGGGGGAGGGCAGGCTTAATCATGGGGTTGTACAATTTGATGAGGGTGTGAGGGAATTTGAAAGAATTTGTTTTTGAAAACAATGTATTTGAATCTTGTAAATAAACTAGTAGAAAATGAAACAACAACAATAAGAGAAACCCCTGATACTCTGAATATTGCACGAGAGTGCCAAGAAGCCAAAAAAGGAAAGAAATCAGGAAGTTAAGGAGCTGAATAGAAGACTTCAAAAGGCAGCTCGGGAAGACAAACCAAAGTATTATAATGAAATGTACAAGTAACTGGAGTAGAAAAACCAAAAGGGCTGAATTTGCTCGGCATTTCTTAAGCTGAAGGAACTAAAGAACAAATTTAAGCCCCAAGTTACAATATTAATGAAGTTATGGACGACTCATAGCGACCCTATAAATGAAAAGCCTGAGCACTGTTCATAGAGTTTCCAGAGGCAAGCTATTTTGGAAGTGCATAACATTCCTGCTTCCAAGCTTGTTTTAATCAGGAAGCTCCACCAAACACTGTCCACCATGGGTTACCATTATCACATTTGGCACATCGATGTCACAATGTTTAGCATCACAGCAACCATGAGTTACCTCTGTACAGCAATGCACAGAACAGTGCTATACCATCTAGAAGAATGTTTGACAGAAAAACATTTTGAACC
>NW_006399784.1:16453220-16489011 GCF_000299155.1 Elephantulus edwardii
TCATTCTAGAGAGGGTTAAACCAGAAGAGTATTGAATATAGCATGGACTGCTAAGAACAGCTTCATTCTAGAGAGGGTTAAACCAGGCTGTTCCTTGGAGGTAAGGATTCTGAGGCTTTGTCTGACATAGTTTGGACATGTTGCAAGGAGGGAACCAGTCCTTGGAGAGGGGCGTCATGCTTGGGAGGGTGGAGGGACAGCTCAGGAAAGGAATACGTTCTATGAGATGGATAGATTCAGTGACTGGGGTAATCAGGGTAGTGTCAAAGACAGTGAGATTGGCAGAGAATAGAACATGGTTTAGGGCCGTTGTACATAGGATCACTATGCGCCACAGGTAACTTGATGGCACATAACAACAACAAAAACAACAACAATATACTATATACTAAATATACCATATAATATGTAATGTATGTAATGTATGTAATATATAATATATATGTGCACACTCATATATATACACACATATATATATACACTCAATAACTATATATAATTATGTTTGTGTGCCAACTATATCTCTATCTCTTTCTCTCTACCTCTCTATCATCTCTCTCTCTATCTCTCTCATCTATCTATCATCTATCTATCTATCTATCTATCTATCTATCTATCTATCTATCTATCTATCTATATCTATACCTAGTGGCAAGAATCTGCGCTGCAATCAAGATACACAATTTGAGACCACCAGTTGCTCCATGGGAGAAGGATCGGCAAGTTCCTCCCATGTGATTTACTGCCTCTGAAAACCTGCTGGAGGGTCAGTTTGGGTAAGTTCTGACTTGTCAGTACACAACAACAACTTCTCTCTCTCTCTCTCTCTCTCTCTCTCTCTCTCTCCACACACATGCACACATACATACATGCACACACACACACACATATGAAACCCAGACAAAACCCTCACCTGCAGAATGAGAATCAACAAGAGTTTGACAAGGTCAGTAAGGCCTACCTGAGAAGTGACTATGACTGTCTAAGGCACTCTGTTGAAGACACTATGTTGATGGCATTCCATGGTGTTGACTGGGCATCACTTACCAGGACCCTTGTCTGTACCTATTGTCACTCTGTTCTTAGTGACCAGAATAATGTGATGGTGGTGATAAGATGCACAGAAATATGGACACAACTTCCAGAAAAGTAAGAACTTAAATTGTGTGTGGGAAGAAACAAAAGGGAAAGACTAATTGATCTAACTATGGTCCTTAAAAAGTACAGAACTTTTCTTCATGTGTCTGTTGGTCACGCGATTACCTTCCTCTGTGAAAATTCTTTTCATGTCTTTTGCCCATTTTGCAATTGGGTTATCAGTCTTTTTACTTTGGAGGCCTAGGAATATTTTTTAAACTTTGATTATGAAACTCTTGTCTGAGATGATATTGCCAAATGTTTTTCCCAGTACATAGATTTTTCTTTTCACTGTGTTGGGAAAAGGTTTGGATGTGCACAGGGATTTAATCTTTCTAAGGTCCCATTCATCAATTTTAGCCTCTTCAGATTGTATATTTCTGGATGTATTTAACAGTCTCTTTATACCATAGACTTGGCCTTCTAAGCTTGATCCTACTTTGTCTCTGATGATCTTCATAGTTTTGGCTTTACTCACAGGTCTCCGATCCACCTTGAGTTGATTTTTGTGTATGGTGTGAGATTTGGATCCTGTTTCAACTTTTTACAGGTAGCAGTGCGGTTTTGCCAGCACCATTTGTGAAGAGGTTATTATTTCCCCATTTGGTAGGTTCAAAATCACTGGCAATAAGAGAGATGCAGATGAAAACCACAATTAGATACCATCTCACTCCAGTAGCAGTGGTAAAGTTTAACAGGACAGCAAGCAATAAATGTTGGAGAGGCTGTGGAGAGATAAGAACTCATACATTGTTGATACAGTTTGGCACTTCTTCAAAAAACTGAACATAGAAATTCTGTACAACTCTTCTATTGCTTGGAATATACCCCGAGATAATGAGAACTAAGGCACAAATGGAATTGTACACTAATGTTCATAGCAGTGTTATTCACTATCACAGGAACAGGGAAACAGCCCAGATGTCCCACCACAATTCAATGGATTGAGGAAATTATGGTACATTCACACAACAGAATACTACGCAGTGTGCAGGAGCAATGATTTTGTAAACTACTACTTAACTTGCAGGAGACTGAAGGGCATTATGCTGAGTGAACTAACACAGTCCCATAAGGACAAATATTGTGTAAAGCCATTATTATAGAAAGAATATGAGGATTCAAGGGGGGGATGGGTTTAGGGAAGTGTTAATCAAAGGGTTGTACAATACGATGGGTGGGTGGGGTGAAGAAAATGGAAAAGAACTGGCATGAAAAACAATGTATTAAGACTTTGTAAGTAAACCAGTATTTAAAAGGAAAAAAAAAATATAGAGAAAAAAAAAAACCCTACAGGGCTTACAAATGTGGGATTTTCTTTTTGTTCTTGGGCTTTCATTTTTTGTCTTGGGATTTTCTTCTGATTGCTCACTTGAGTTCAGGAACCAGTGAATTTAAAGACTATATTATAATTGATAGAGTCCAACTCATCCTTTTATGAAAGTGAATGTCCTTGTGCACAATACTTTTATAGTTTCAAATGGAGAGGAATATACTTTTTCTATAAATATCAATAATTTTCTTTACTTTACTTTGTCTTTTATTTCTTAGTTCCATTATGGAACTAAGTCAAAGTACAAAATAATTGTTTACAACATGGGATTTACAGCCATACTAATGTCTCACAGTCACATAAACTGCCAATGTTCTTCACTTTTAACCAAAAAGTTGGCAATTTAAGTTCATCCGTTAGCATCAAGAAAGGCCTGATGATATACTTCTGAATCACCATCCACTGAAAATGCTGTGGAGCACAGTTTTATTCTTACACATGTGGGATCTCTATGCCTTAGATTTCACTCTATGGTAACTGGTCTTAATGGCTATAAAATGGGCAGGGAGATTACATACAAGTATAGACTGGTACCTTTAAATCCTAGAACCATCACCAAGACAGATCACCCTATATTTTATTTGCCTCCTCCCCAGAGTAGAATGAGGGACAGAAGAATCCCATGTGGAAGCCAGCTGGGGGTTCCCTGCTACCCTGTGCAAGAATATAAACCACAAATCAACAGCAGGACATTTGCATTCAAGAAAGGAGATTCTTCAAATATTTCCCAGTCCCATTATGGAACCGAGCGAGTCGAAACCAGATGATTTCATCTGGGCTCATCTCAGAAGGAGGGGAAGGAGGAATCACATGACTGGCACATGTTGATGGACGCTGATGTTAAAGAACCATTGGTTCTTTAACAAACACACTCAGGTCTGTAACTCTTCTTAAAATCTGTAAACCCCTTAAATTCTAAAAAAGTGAACACATAATAATAAAAATACTGTTCTACTAACTTTATTATTTTAACCAACCAGATATTATTTAAAGTAACTTCTCAATAAGCAATAAGGGGGGGGGGAAGGTAGCAACAACGTTTTTATTTTGTGAGGCACAAGTATCCAGAATCTGCTTATCTATTGGCAAGCCTGGATCTGCTTTTCGTTTTCTCTTTTCCAAGAGTCTTTCACTCTTGAGTATGTAACTCAATATGTGCAAGAGAAACTTAAAGATGTGATTTTCTATGACTGACTATTCTCAGCTGCACAATCACCTTTCCAAGTAATAGCCAGTAAGAATACTTTCAAAGTAACTCAGTAGTAGAAATCATACACACTCAAGTTCACCGGCTATGGTGAAACTGGGTTTTGAAATGCCAAAATAGTACACAACAGAGTCACAGACCAACTATGAACTGTCTGAGGACAAGTTAAAAACCTTCAGGTCTTGTCAGTGTCACATGGAGAAAAGGCTGTTTCCTTACATATCTCTCCAGCAGTGAACTACCAAAACGGATGAGAGTCTTCTTAAGTTGAAGCAGATGGCCTAATTAAAAAAACTGCATGGTAAGAAATGAGATCTTGAGTGGTATAAGTAGCTGTATGGCTGCTAACCAAGAGAAGACAATTTTCTTTCATGAGTGGCATCCACTTCCGAAATAGCTTGCCTCTGGAAACCCTGTGAACTTGGAGAAATGATGAAAGTTATACAAGTGTTCAGGTCCTTCATTCATAGGGTCGCTATGAGTCGTCTACGACTCGATGACATTTAACAATAACAGAAACAAAATAAAGCTAAAATAAATATTAACTAATTCTGTTATGTCCACTTATTTCAGATTAGTTGAACTATGAAAGCAATAATATTTACAGAGAGAATTCATATAGGTAATAATTATTATATTGCAGATACTTTCTAAATGTAGAAATTTGTGAGTGTAATGTGTATGGGCAGTCACGAAATAAAGAGATGCATGTTGTTGTTGTTGTTGTTATTGTTATGTGCCTTCGAGTCGTTTGAGACTCATAGCGACCCTATGTACAATAGCCCTAAACCCTGCTCTATTCTGTGCCAATCGCACTGCCTCTGACACACCCATCCTGATTACCCCAGTCACCGAGTCAATCCATCTCATAGAGGGTCTTCCCCTCTTGCGCCGTCCCTCCACCCTCCCAAGCATGATGTCCCTCTCCAAGGACCTGTCCCTCCTTGCAACATGCCCAAAGTATGTCAGATGAAGCCCCAGAATCCTTGCCTCCAAGGAGTTGCTTGGTTTAATCCTCTCCAGGATGAATCTGTTTATTTTCTTGGCAGTCCATGGTACATTCAATACTCTTCTCCAGCACCACAGCTCAAAGGCATCAATTCTCCTTCTGTTCTCCTTGGTCATTGTCCAACTCTCTGATGCATAACAAGTGATTGCAAAGACCATGGCCTGTATCAGGCGCACCTTCATCTCCAGAGAGACACCGTTGCTCTTGAGTACTTTAGAGAGGTCCCTAAGAGCAGACTTTCCCATCGCAATACGTTTTTTTGATTTCCTGACTGCTGGTGCCAAGAGTGTTGACTGTGGAGCTGAGCAAACTGAAGCTGTGAACAATCTCACTCTCTTCGCCATCCATCCTGATCCTACCAATTGGTCCAGTGGTGCATGGCACTGGGAAAATCTGAAGTTAGGGCCCTTTCCAAATTATTGAGGAGGAGAGATGTCAGTTTGAGGTCTAAGGTATGTATGATTCCGACCATAGTCTTTCTGATGATTAGCTACGCATCCGAAACCTAGACAATGAATAAAGATGAAAGAAAAAGAATTGATGCCTTTGAGCTGTGGTGTTAGAGAAGAGCACTGAATATCTCATGGATAACCAAGAGAATGAACAGATATGTCTTGGAGAAGGTATAGCTGGAGTGCTCTTTGGAGGCAAGAATGATGAGGCTTCACCTCACATACTTTGGACTTATTGCTAGGCTGGGATATTCCTTGGAGAGGAAATGCTGATGTTGGGAAGGGTAGAGGGTCGGTGAGGGAGAGGAAGACCTTCAACCAGGTGGATTGACACAGTGACTGCTCCAGTGGGCTCTTGTGTGTCAGGAAGTGTAAAGATGGTACATGGCAGGACTGGATTCAAATTTTTTTCTTCATAGGGCTCCTATATGTCTTACTCGATTCAATGATACCTAACAACAGCAACAACGGTAACAGTATAGAATGACCAGAATTTTCTACCCTTGGCTTTATTGACATTTGTACCAAATAATTGTTGTGAGGAGCTGTCCCAGGTGTTATACAGTATTTAACAATGTCCCTTTGCACATTAGATGACAGTTGAAACTCTCTTCCTTTCTTGAATGTTAGCATATGTGGAAGGAGTCACTCCTTGAGAATCAGTGTGCTAGAAGTATATTTTTGTTTCATTTACTTTAAAAAATTTATCTTCTGTTTTGTTTTTCACTTATTTTCTCTCTTACTGTTTTTATCTCTTATTTTTATAATTTCCATCTTTTTTTACTTACTTCAGGTGTTTAAATTATTATTTTTTTCTAATCTCTCTAACTCTAACTCATTGCTGCCAAGTTGGTCCAGTTCATACTCAACCTTCTATTCAACTTCTAAGGTTGTAAATTGTAATGAGAAGAGACTGTCTTTAAGGAATTGCTCTTGGGTTTGAACCACCAGAGACATAAAGCCTTTGGGTTAGTGGTGCAACTCCATATTGACCACACCTGTCACTCTTTTGTTATTGTTAAGTCAGAACTGACTCCTGTGTGGCCTTCCAGTGGGTTTTCAGAGGGTATATATCTTTCCTATGTAGAGCAGCAAGAGCATTTGAACTTCTGCCTTTGAATTGACTGCACAATTCTTTACCCACTAGGTGACCAGAGCTCCAACTAAGCCATCTGTACTTTCGTATTAAAAAAAATTGTTTCACTAACTTATTACCTTTCTTCTGTACCAATATAAGCATCGATGCTATATATTTCTCTTTTGTTATTGCTACAGCTCCAGTTGATAAATATTGCTAGTCTGTTTTAATTTTCACTCAACCAAAATTATTTTAGAACTTTCTTCTTCCTTTCCTTTTTGATCTGTGGATGGTTTAGAAGTATATTTAACGTGCAATTACTAATTAACTTTCTGCTGTTGATTTGCAGTTCAAATCAATTGTGAGGAATATAGTGTGTATTTCTTCAATATTTTTAAAGTTATTAAGACTTTCTTATTCTATCCTGTACTGTTCTAAGTGCATTTGAAAGTAATGTGTATTCTATGGATATGGATAGAATATTCTATAAATGTCTATCAAGCTAAGTGGTTGAGCATTTTTTGTCTTTATAGCATTACAAATTTTGTTTGTGGTTTCAATTATAGAAAAGGATTGTTGGAGTATCTATGTATGTACTATTGTGGCCTTATCTTCTTCTCTTTCTAGATTTGTTAGTTTTTGTATAATTGACTTTGACTTTCTGCACTTATATGTAACATACATGCTTAGATCTTGTCACACTGAAAAACTGACCTCATTATTCATTATGATCTTTGTTGTTGTTGTTAAGTGCCATTGAGTCATTTGCAACTCTTCAAGACCCTGTGTACAATAGCTCTGAACCCTGCCCTATTCTGTGCCAACCTCATTGTTTCCAACACATTCACCCCCATTACCTAAGTCACTGAGTCAATTAATATGTTCTGAAGTCGGCTTTTCCAGAAATTAATATATTTTTATTTAGCTGATGTTTACGTTACAATATTTCTACATCTTTTGTTACTTTTAAACTTGCATATTTCCATTTCTCATTAACTTCTTTTAAAGAATATATAGTCGGGTCTTGAATTTTCTTTAACTAAAACTAACAATCTCAAAATAATTATAGTTGAATTTCTTACTCTGTCACCTAAAATCAGTGATATTGCAAGGATCTTTTTGCCAAGGATCTTCCAACCATCAACTCTGGTTCTTAAACTCCTTTAGCAATAAACTGAAACAACTGTGGGGCTTACCTTCTAGTTACTGAGATCAGAACTGCCTGGTCAATAAATGCTTGGAAACTGTTGCTTCATTTATTTTGTTCCTTATTTTAATTATTTGGAAGGCAAAAGTATTTAAACATCCAAATTCTACCAAAAGAAATCAACTCCACAGGAATCAAAATTTGACCTTTACTCTGTCCCATCTGAATTTAAAAACCAACTCAGGAACAGGTTTGAGGCCTGGAACACTAATGAAAAAAGACCAGATAAGGATATCAAGAATATTATCCACAAAGAATGAAAAAGGTCATAACAAAGACAGAGGAAGAAAAAATGCCAAAATGATGTCAGAAGAGACTCTGAATATTGCACTAGAGCACCAAGAAACCACAGCAAAGGGAAGAAATCAAGAAGTTAAAGAGCTGAATACAATATTTCAAAGGGCAGCAAGGGAAGATAAAGTAAAACATTATAATGAAATGTACAAAGAACACTGCCTGTTTCAAAATCAGGAAGGAGGTGTGTCAGGGATGTGTCCTGTCTTCATACCTTTTCAATCTATATTCACAACAGATCATTTGGGAGGCTGGGATTTAGGAGAAGGAATGTAGCATCAGGATTGGAGGAAGACTCACTAACAATATGGAGATGACAAAACCATAGTTGCTTGCTGAAACTAAAGAGGACCTGAAGTGCTTGCTGCAGAAGGTCAAGGACTATATAGTTTTCAATATGGATTGAAGCTCAACATCAAGAAGACAAATATTCTCACCACTGGACCAATTGGCCCCGCCATGATAGATGGAGAAGATATTGAGGTTGTTAACAACTTCGGCTTGCTTGGCTCCACAATCAACACTCTTGGCACCAGCAGTCAGAAAATTACAAGACAAGTTGCATTAGGTAAATCTGCTGTCAGGGACCTCACCAGATTGTTCAATCCTTGGAGAAGGGCATCATGCTCGGAAGGGTGGAGTTACAACGCAGTTGAGGAAGAAACTGGGTAAGATGGATTGGTACACTAACTAAGGCATTTGGTGTAGGTGTATTGGAGTCGAGACTGGCTCAGGACTCCTGTACATAGGGTCCCTGTGAGTCATAGGGGACTCAAGGGCACATACACAACAACAATAACAACAGAAACAACTTGAAAGACAGGCCTAGAAATCTGTTTTAAAGGGTTACAGTCTTTGAAACCCTTACAGAGAAATCGTACTCCACACACTTGGGATCACCACAACTCAAAGACAAAAATTATCAACAGTAGCAAAAGCAATAAAGCCAATCTGTTGTTGTTGTTGTTTAATTCGTTCATAGCGACCCTATGAACAAACAGCCTGAACACTGTTCATACAGAGTTTCCAGAAGCAAGCCATTTTAGAAGTGGATACCGCTCCTGCTTCCAGGCTTGATTTAGTAGGGAAGCTCCAGCCAACACTGTCCACCATGGGTGCCCATTACCATGATTGGCACATCACTGTCACAGGCTTCAGCATCACAGCAACCACGAGTTACCTCTGTACAGCAATGCACAGACCAGTGCTATACCACCTAGAAGAATGTTTGACAGGAAGACAATTTGAACCTGGACGAGGGCTGCAGGCCCGAGGGCCCTTTGGGCTTAAGGCCGCCTCCTGGTTCAAACCCTAGGCCCAGGCTGGCTAGCCTCACTCCAGGGACATAACAAACCTGCACATCAAACTCATTCCCGGAGAAGCAGTCCACTCCAAAAACTTGCCACACTTTCTGCACTCCTACAACCACGCTCCTGCCTTCTGGCAAGGAGAGCTTCTCACGAGCCTGGGAAGGCGCCAGCCAAACCAGGAACAAACAACATGGCCGCTTCCTTCCCAGCTGCCTTGGGCTTAAGGCTGCCTCCTGGTTCAAAACCCAGGCCCAGGCTGGCCAATCTAGTGCCTGTTATTCTACAAAGGCTAAAATTGGAAGTCCATTGCCTCCTTCCTTATAGGTTCTTTTCTCTCAATATGCAGTAACCTTACCTCCCCACCCTCCTGTATTTACGAATCTCTTAAATGTCTTGTCCTCTTTAGTTTCTGATGAGACATTAATGTGGATTTCTATCACTGTGTCTTTGAGTATAATGGAAACGTTTTCTCAGATGCTTTCAAGACTTTTTTTTATCTTTAATTCTAAGATATTTAATTGTGATGTTTTCAGATGAGATTTCCTTTGTACTTTCCTTGCTTATAGTTTACTGAATAATAAATGTATATCTATCCCTAAAGTAGCAGAGTTTGAGAATATTATATATGAAAATACCTGTAATACTTACCTTCCATCCCTGTTATTCCACCAAGATTGAAGTTGAATAGAAAGAAAGGCAATACACAATAATAGGTTAGTTATCAAATCAGAACACTGCCATCAAGTTGGCACATTCATAGCTGACCCTCCAGTGGGTTTCAGCGCCTGTAAATAACAAGAAAAGAGATTGCTAATCTTTCTCCTGCAAATGGGCTTATTAGACATTGTAATTAAGTAATTACATTAATTAATAACAATTAATGTTATAAATAAAAATGCCGATGAATAATTGTATGATAAACCAAAATGATTTGTAAAACTCACTCAAATAAAAAGAAATAAATATATCAAATATATTTATTATATCCATTTACCTCTGGAACTTTAACTTTAAGGGTGTTAAACCTTTTGCTATGTTGTATTACAGGACCTATTGCTTTGCACGTTTTTCTTCAATGTTTCTTCTCTCTCTGTTCCTCAAATTGGCCAGTTTATCTGAAACTATATTCAAGTTAAACAGATTCGTCCTGGAAAGGGTTAAACCCGGTGGCTTCTTGGAGGCACGGATTCTGAGGCTCCTTCTAACATACTTTGGACATGTTGTGAGGAGAGACCGGTCCTTGGAGAAGGACATCATGCTTGGGAGGGTGGAGGGAGGGACGGCGCAAGGAGGGGAAGACCCTCTATGAGGTGGATTGATTCAGTGACTGGAATAATCGGGATGGGAGTGTCGGAGACAGTGAGATTGGCCCAGGACAGAGCAGAGTTTAGGGCTGTTGTACATAGGGTCGCTATGAGTCGCAAGCGACTCGAAGGCACATAACAACAAAGAACATATTCAAGTTCATTAGCATTTTCGTGTCATCTTCAACATCCTTCCAAGCCAACTCAGTGGATATTTTATTTCAGGTACTAATTTTTCAGTCCGTTTGGTCTTTCTCAATATTTTATGTTTCTCTTCTGCTTTCTCCATTACTCATTTTTAACATATGTCCCTTCACAGCATGTAACACAGACAAAAAAATTAATTTAAAACATTTACTAATTTCAAAATCTGAGTTATTTTTCCGTTTATATACGTCGGTTGCATGTTCTTATTTTTTCATATGTCAAGTAATTTGGGGATCTTAGACATTGTTATGACATATTACAGAGATATCAGGTTCTTCTTTACTTACTAATTTTTTGTTTTGTTAGATAGTTTTCTTCAATAAGCTCACATTACAAATGTATTTTCTGTTGTGGAAGCAGAGTTTTCAATCTAAAAGAGCTTTGACGTCTCTTCAGGAGAGAGAAGGTGGGCAGTCTTCTTGCATGTGATTTGTAGCTCAACAGAAGAAGAGCTATGAGTTGGTTCTGAGAAGGTAGCAATGAATTTATTGGAGGCTACTTTAAGTCCTCTGCATGCATACATAGTTCAGGGTTCCGTCAGTAATTGGAACAGAATTTATATGCGTAATATATGGCTTTTTCTCTCTAAATCTGTCCTGTCTGAGGTTAATTTTTAATTTTCTAGCTTTTGTGATCCATCCTGAAATTTGTCATCAGTACTTAAGATAGTCGAGGCCCTTTTTAATGTACTAAAGAGCAAGGATATCTTTTTTTAAAACTACGGTGTGCATGATGTAACCTAGGAGAGTTTCAATTACTTTGCATGCATCTGAAAGTTGGTGAGTTAGAAAGGTTGAAGAAGGATTAATGTCTCTGAACTGTGGTGCTGACTGACTGTTGACAAAGGTTATTGACTATCCCATGGCCTAGTGGACAGAAAGCCATTCGCCCAAGCTCTGTGGCCCTCATGCCTGCCTTTAATTGTTCTTTTGTGAAACATTCTTCTAGGTCATGTAACCCTGGTCTGTTCACAGAGGTAACTCATGGTTGCTGCGAAGCCAAACACTGTGACACTGATGAGTCACAGTGATGATGCGAGAATGGTTACCCATGGTGAACAGTGTTTGGTGAAGGTCCCCGATTAAAACAAACTTGGAAGCAGGAGTGGCATCCACTTCCAAAATAGCTTGCCTCTGGAAACCCTATGAACCTGGAGAAATAACAAAAGTTATACAGGAGGTGTCCAGGGCATTTGTTCATAAGGTTGCTATGCCTGCGACTCGATGGCACTAAATAACAACACACATGGACTTCCAAAAGAACAAACAAACCTATCTTTTTAAAAAATGTTAAACAAATAGCTTTATAGTGAAAACACTTCTTACATAACATGTCTTCGGAAACTCTATGAACTCTGATAAATATTGATAGCTGTAGAGGAGCTGTATAAATAATATAAATCAATCAAATGTATTCTAAAGGATAATTTTTACTTTATAAATTTTTCATTTTTTGTTTTTTCTTTCTTTTTTAATAGAAACTTTTTCACTTTATACTAGTTAGTCTACATTGTTTTTCTCACCAGATCTTTCTCATTTCCTTAACCCATTCCAACCTCCACTCATCAAATTGTGTGACCCTATTGATTATGTCCCCCACTCATCTTCACCTCTGTTCCCCCCAAACAAATCTATTTTGAAGGAAGTGCAAGCAAGGTGCTCCTTAGGAACTAAGATGGTGAAGCTTCATCTGACATACTTTGGTCATGTGGTCAGGAGGGATCAGTGGTCAGCAAAAGAGAGAAAGACCCTCAGTGAGATAGACTGACACAGTGAGTTTAACAATAGGCTTGAGCTTGGTGGATGTTGTGAAGGCGGAGAAAGTTAGGGCGAGTTTTCATCTGTTCTTCGTAGGATTGCTATGAGTACTTAATCTTCCTTCGTAGGATTCCTCCTCTACAACTATCAATATTTATGCAAGTTTTAATCTGTTCTTTGTAGGATTGCTAAGAGTCATAGTCCCGTGTTTGCGCTCCAGAGCTTTCAGGTACCTGCTATAATTTATTTAAAATGAGTAGTTGCTATTTGAAGGGATTTTGGCCTATTATCACCAGTCTGCCATTGTCAGAACCTGGAATTCATTTTTGCAACTTGGAGTGTTTGAATAATACAAATGCAATGCCTTATGCCTCCTGCTCATCAACCACTTTTCATTGTAACTGACAAATTATATCTTTAAGAAATCAATTTTTACCTTAACTAGCCAATGACTTGATGCTGATATGACAAGTCCTGATATTTGGCTCTATTGTCTCTCCTTCAAATAATTTATTAATTCATGGAGCTCTTATTTACAGATTCTACTCACAAGAGAATGCATTTATCTAGCTTCTTTATTTCCTACTTCTTAAGTTATTTGAGCCAATAACAGCCTCCTTATTACAAGATGATCAGATTTTGAAAAAGAAACTTCATTATGAAAATTTGTTAAAAGTTTTTAAAAATTATTGCTCTGTACTGCTGATTTGAAACTCACCCATAACTACACCTCCAATGAACCAGTGGGTTTTCAGAGGCTCTAAGTCACATAGAAAGAGATGACCCATGCTGGACATGAACCTTCTGCCTTTGGGTTGGCAGGGCAACTCCTTACCAATAGGCCACCAGAGCTCCTGAAGTAGGTTTTAACATCCAGTACCTTACCCTCATGCGTTCTTACCACTTACTTTATTAAGAGCACAATTGAAAAAAACTGTTTGAGAACATTTGGAGAATCCATGTTGCCTCAAGGGTTATAGAGTTTTATAGTCCTACTCTTTGTTAATTACAATCTTGTAAGAGTTTATCTGGAATAAAATGTGACTTAATAACTTAATGGAATTCTCTCTGAAATCCACCCCACCTTTAAGATTAAATGCATAATATTCTATTCTTTTGCCATGATAGTCATGACAAGACAAGCTTTATATTTTGGCTGTTGTTGTTGTTAAGTGCCATCGAGTCTTAGATGACTCATAGCGACCCCATGAAGGAGAGTCCTCAATGCTTGGGCTCCTTTCATCCTCTCTCCAGGTTTATAGGGTTTCCGGAGGCAAGCTATTATGGAAGTGGATGCCACTCCTCCTTCCAAGTTTGTTTTAATCGGGGAGCTCCACCCCACTCTCTGTCCACATTGGGTAGCCGATCATTAACACATTTGACACACCAATGTCATGGTGTTCAGCCTCACAGCAACCAAAAGTGAATGCGGTACAGCAACTTGTACACCAGGGCTATATGACCTAGAGGAATGTCTACATAACCCACATTTCAAACTTGAATTCCTTTAAGAGTGCCACTTGATTTTGGTGATTTAAGTAAATTTCTTTTGCTGACAATAACAACTTATATTTTTTGAGCATTGGTTCTAGGTGCCAGGCAGTGTTCTAAGGGTATGATTTTATTTTGTCCTCTAACAACTCCACAAATTGTCTTTATTCCCATTAATAAATATAAGTCTGTTTGGGAACATCTTGAGTCTTGGCTACCCTTTAATCAAATGCTTTTGATGTGTTTCTTTTAACTTAGAGAAAATTTTGAGATGTAATATTGAGATATTTGGGATGTAATAGTCTTTCTTAATGAACTTTGAAAAACAAAACACAAGATTCTTTGTTCCCACTGTTTAGACATATTTTATAAAAAATAAAATGAACTATTATCTTAAGGTGAGGACTATAAAAAGTCAGAGAAATGGCAAAGACAAGAGCCTGTCACTAAAAATGTAGAAATGCGGAGGCTGCCAGCAGAGATAGATACTACATAATTAGTATACTGTGGAATTGTTAATAAATCATTGATCTCAACCTCATTCTTTTATACTGTTTGAATAAAGCATGAACATTTTATAATCTTCCTGTCTCTTTGCCTAGTTTGGGTTAAATGTTTTGCTTTGTTTGAGACTTCTCTCTTTTAGGCCCTTTTCTGGGTCCTGCAATATGGTTTCTTTACTTTTTTTTTTTAACTTTGATTTTTGTAGAAGTACTTACTATCATTGCCTTTTAAAAAACAACCATGTAAAGAGAACCTGTTTTTTTCATTCTATTTTTCATCTCTTTAGCTAATCGTGATTTTTGCTCCCTTTTTCTGTTTTTAATTACAAGCATTCACCATTGGTACCTCTTCTCTGCTTCTCTTCAGAAGTTCGCTTTATCTTTTCATATTTTTTACTGTTTGCCAATAGCAATCACGTTGCCGCAAATGACGGTAATACATCGGAGAGGGGAGGGGGTGGAATGTGTTTCTAAGCACGTCAATTAAAAGTGTGCAGCAATGTGTTAACTGCTCCAGTGTTTATTGTTCCTTTCATGGTAGGAGCCTTCCCTTTCTTATTTCCTTAAATTCTTCCAACATTTACTTTGGAAATACGCTGAGTTGAAGCAAGGATACCATGACCTTTGTATTGTTTCAGTCACTCCTTGAGTGAAATTCACTTCTCTGCTGCTAAGCTATAATTCTTTCTTCAGTTGTCTGTTTTCGTTATACAGAATCTTTGGAACGAAACACAATTAAAGGTAAGGAGTGAGTGCACAAAAAACCCCTCTGGTTTTTGGTGTTTTGCTTTCTCCTCATCCACCCCCTACTTCTGAAAAATACAAACAAGATATCTACGTGTACAAAACCAAACCCACTGCTGTGGAGCTGATCTTGACCCAGACTGACATCCCCTCCGGTTTCAGAAGCTGTACATCTTTCTCTGGTGTGGCAGCAGCTTAAACTCCCTTAGAGAAGTCTCAAAGAAAAGATCTGGTGATCTGCTTCCAGTTTGTATAGTCAGTTCCCACTCATAGTGACCCTTTCTCGGGTTTCTAAGGCTGTAAATCGTAATGGAATGAGATTGAAGCTGCTGGATCCAGACCAGGCAGCAACCCCATGGTGTAGATTGCATTACTAGAACTCTTTCCTAACGAAATTTAAAAACTCTATGTAACAGAGTCAATGCATAACAACAGTAATCTAACTGGCTTCTGTAAGTGTGTTTCATTTCCAACTATTGAAGATCTTTGAGGACACTGTCCCTGCACAAGTAAAAGGTGAAAAACTCTTTAAAAACAAAACACATGCCATCTGCATGTGCTTAATTCTTATTTCTAAATGTATATTTTTAAATAATCTTTGTTAATCTTATGCATAGCTCTCGAAGAAAAAGGCTTCAGAGGAAATTTGCCCAGTTTTAAGATAGATTTGTTGGGAGATAGAAATCCATTTGTCCAAGGTAATACAGTTATCTTATAATAAACCAGTGAAAAATAAAGAAAACAATCTTTGACATAGAAAGACTTACACGTGTCAAAGTAGAACTAAGCTGTGTGGGTCTGCCCTTGACTGGTTTGTCTCCAGTCTTCCACGGCAATACTTGACAGACCCAAGCCTCTAGTCTTCCGTTAGCAGCCCTGTACTTCCATTGTTTTCACAACTCCAAATCCATTGACACTGAGTTGATTCCAATTCGTGGAAACCCTGTTTGTTATGGGGTAGAATTTCCCTGATGACTGAGTCTGTAGGGAGTTGCCCTGCTAACCCGAAGAAGGAGCCTTTTGGCAGTTCAAATCCACCACTTGCTCCACCAGAGAGAGATGGGCAGTCTCTTCCACCATGGTTTACAACTTGGGAAATCTATTGGAAGGTAGGGAATCAGTTGGTTTCAACTTCATGGCAATGGCTTAGACTTTGACTTTTGACGATCTTTAAAAGAACAGATTGTCAGGCATTCTGTTTTGTTAGGGGAGTTTGAATTGCCAATTTATTAGTAAGTAGCCTCCCACAAATTTTGGCACTTTCAGAGACTCTCTGGGTAGTAAATAGGGGTTTGAATTTTTGTTCGGTCACCTATCCCACCAGACAGCTGCATATCGTGGTTTTCTGTTCTGTTCTTCCTTAATAACTCTTGAGATCTTTCACACTAACCCTTAGGAGAATTAGGATGACTTGAGCAAGAGTTAGGATAAAACAAAAGAATAAACACACTGATGTTGAGTTGGTATTAACTCATTCATAGCAATCTGATAGAAAACACAGAGTAAATATTTTCCTTAAGATTTTCAAGGTTGCAAGCCATTATGGAAATAGATTGTATCATCTTCAGCAAATAAACAAGGGGGTTCTTAGGACTAACCTTTTCAGTAGCAGGTGTTTATGTAATTATTAGCAGGTGGCATAGTGCTTAATCCACTGTGCCATTAAGATTTCTAGTAATAATAATAAAAAAAGATTCCTAGTAATAAACTTCCAAAAGGTCACATCCTTGAAAAGTCTGAAAAAAGGAAAGGAAAGAATGTAGTCACTATTTTCATTAATTCAACACGAAGCTGACAATATTCTTCTTTGTTGCTATTGGGTGCCAGCCAGTAAGGGGCTCCAACTGATTGTGACCTCATATACAACACAGAGACACTGCCTTGTCCTGTGCCATCTTCACAGTCATTGCTCTTTGAGTCACTGTGTCAATGAAGGGCCTCCTTCTTTCTTATGAGCTCTCTGGTTTGTCAAACTTTGTGTTGTGAAGGGATTGGACTCTCCTGTCCAGAGACTCAGTGTGTTAACTTCTAAAGAACATTCAATTCTTCCAAGATTCATTTGTTTTCCATTAGTGCATGGTGTATCTAATATGGGGTGGGTTTTGGGGGGTGTGTGTGTGTGTGTGTGTGTGTGTGTGTGTGTGAACATCACAATTAAAACCATCAATTTTGGTTCAGTTTTACTAATGTATACCCAGATATTTCATGAAATATTTCAAACAATTGAAAATATTATTTTTTTTTACTTTGTCATCAAAGTGATATCTTTGCTCTTTAACACTTATAGAAGTCCTTTAAAACATATTTTCCCAATGCCATATGCCATTTATTTGCTTAACTGATGCTTCCATGGTCATTAATTGTGGATCCAAGTAAAAGAAAATTCTTGACTACTTCACTCTTTTCTCTCTTTATGATGTTTTCTAGGCGTCGAGCTGTGGGTATTTCCTTTAGGTAAGAGGTAATCTATACTGAAGACCACAGTCTTTCATTTTCAGTAAGTCTTGTTTCAGGTCGTCTTCATTCTCAGCAAGCTAGGTTCTGTCATCTGCATAGGTTTTTGACAGGTTTTTCTCTAATATTGATACCATATTCTTCCTAATATAATAAAAGTCTCAGATTAGCTGCTCATCATACAGATTGAAAAGTGAGGATAAAAATAATACAACTCTGACACATATATTTTCTGATGTTAATTATGAAGTAGCCCTTTGTTCTGTTAGAAGTGCTACCTCTAGGCCTATCATCTATTAGCATGGATTCTGTATAAGTTTATCAAGTGTTCTGGAAATCATGAGAATGTTATATAGTATGTTATGATTAATAAAGTTAAATGCCTCTGCATAGTTAAAACATAGCTCCCTTGTTTTTCATTTTAATTTTTATTTATTTTTACCAAAGTTTACAGAGACTTTGGATTTCTGTTCATTCATTGTTGCACACTTTCCTCTGTGCCCTCCCCTCCCCCAGTTCACTTTTCTCTTTGAAAAGTAAAAAAAAAAAATTCTTTCATTGTTATACAATACCCACCCCCACCCAGTCCACTCCACTATGCAGCTTTCATTCTGAGATCTTGTCATGACAATAATACTTAATCATATATTCCTCCTAAACAGTTCTCTCCCTCATCTGATTCAATGCAGTATACATTATTTATCCCCTCTTAGTTTGCTCTCAACTCCAATGTCAGTCCTGCTTTACAATAGTGGCACTACGCAATATTTGTCCTATTTTGACTGAGATATTTCATACAGCATAATGTCCTCCCTTTTGTATATTTCATGAGTTCCTTGTTTTTCAATGCAGCAAAATATTCATTCATTGTATGAACACACCACAGTTTCTCTAGCCATTCATTTGTTGATGGGCACTTGGGTTGTTTCCAACTCTTGCTATTGTGAACAATGCTGTAATAAACATGGATGTGCATGTATCTGCCTGGGTGACAGTTCTGATTTCTTTAGAGTACATTCCCAGTAGTGGAATTGCTGGGTCAAATGGTATTTCTATTTCCAACTTTTTGAGAAAGCACTATACTGTCTTCCATAGTGGTTGTACCATTTACACTCCCACCAACGGTGAATAAGGGTTCCAGTTCCTCCACAACCTCGCCAGCATTTGTTGTTTGCTGTTCTGTTGAATTTTGCGATTCTGACTGGGGTGAGATGATATCTCATAGTTGTTTTGATTTGCATCTTTCTCAGAGCTAGGGATTTTGAACATTCATGTGTTTGTTGGCCATCTAAATGTCTTCTTTAGTGAAGTGTCTGTTCATATCCTGTGTCCATTTTTCAATTGGGTTGTTTACCTTTATCTTCATGTAGTGCTCGAGTATTTTATAAATTCTAGATATGAGTCCCTAGTTACCTATCTTCACAGATAAACCTCTGCTATACTGTCTATATATCTAAATCTTATTAAATAGCATTCAAGACCAAAATATCCACTATTCCCAAGAGATTAATGGAAAGACAACCATGACAAAAAGAAAAGAATTAATCAAAGATGAAAATGGTACTGTAAGTAGGATTGGCCTACAGATTCGCAGGTTGTTGTTAGATGCCACTGTGTCAAGAACAACTCATAGCGACCCAAGGAAAAAACAGATCTGAACTTCATCCTATCCTGTACTGTCCTCACAATCTCTGACATTCTTGAGCCCATTGCTGCAGCCACTGTGTCAATCCCATTGTTTGAGGGTCTTCCTCTCTTTTGATATCTCTCCACCTTTCCAAGCACAATGTGCCTCTCCAAGGAATAGTCTCTCCTAGCAACATGCCCACAATAAATGAAAGAAATCTTCACCATCTGCCTCCAAAGAACACTCTGGCTGCACCTTCTCCATGATTTATCTATTTGCTCCATTGGCAGTCCATGGAATACTCAGTATTTTTCTCCAACTCCACAGTTAAAAGGCATCAATTCTTCTGTCATTTTTATTCATTGTCCAGTTCTCAAATGCATAGCAAGTGATTGAAAAGGTCATGACATCATTGTTCCCCAATAATTTGGAGAGGTTTCTGATTGCAGACTTCCAAGTGCAACATATCTCACGATCTCCTGACTGCTTTTCTCAAGTGTAGTGATTGTAGACCCAAGTAAGATGAAGTAATTGATAATTTCAATCTTTTCTTCATGTATCATGATATTGCCTATTGGTCCAGTGGTAAGAATTTTTGTTTTGTTGATATTGAGATGCAATATATATTGAAGCTGTAATCTTTGATACTCTGCAGTAAGTGCTTCAAGTCCTCCTTACTTTCAGCAAGCAAGGTTGTGCTTTCTGCATTCTACACGTTATTTAGACTTCCTTCAATCCTAATGAACACCACTGCAATTTTAAATTATGTAGTAATATCTTGCTTCATTCACGCAACAGCTTCTTGATCTAGGTATAGATTTAATAGGAGCACAATTAAGTGTTCTGAGATTCCTATTCATCTCAATATTAGCCATAATTTGTTACAGTCTACACCGTCAAATGCTTTTGTGTAGTCCATAAAGCAGAAATAGACATTCTTCGAGTATTTGTTTTCAGCAAGAGTCCATCTGCCATCAGCTGACATGATATAACTGGTGCCATGGCCTCTTCAAATTCAACTTGAACTTCTGACAATTCTCTTTATACTGTTATAGATGTTTTAAAATCATCTTCAATAGTATTTTGCTTGCATGTAATATTAATAGTGTTGTTTTATAATTTCCACATTCTTTTGGATCACTTTTGTTGGAAATCAGAACACATATAAATTTCTTTCAGTCAGTTGACCAGGCAGTTATTCTCCAAATTTCCTGGTCACTGGGGAGCACATGCAGGGCTGTATTTGTTAGTTGAACATTTCAGTTTCTATCCCATCAATTCTTGGGGTCTTATTTTTTGCCAATGCCTTCAGTGAAGCTTAAACTTCTTTTTTCCTCATCATTGGCTTTTGATCATATAGTCCTTCCTGAAATATCTCAGTGTTGGCCACTTCTTTTTGGTACAGTGATTTTGTGTATTCCCTCCATTATATTTTTATATTTTCTGGATAATTCAATATTTTCCCTGTAACATCTCTTAAGTATTACAACTCAAAGCTTGAATTTGGTTTTTAGTTCTTTCAGCTTTAGAAATGCCAAGCAATTTCTTCCTTTTTTACTCTCAAATTCCAACTCCCTGTACATTATATTTTGCTTTCCTTTTTTGAGTTACCCTTTGAAATCTTCTATTCAACCTTGTTTATTTCAACATTCCTTTGTTTTTGGTTTCTCAATACTCTAGTGCAATTTCCAGGGTGTCTATTGACATCCATTTTTATTTTTTATTTCTTCTTTGTCTTTGTAATGACCTTTTGCTGTCTTCATGGGTGTTATCATTGATGTCATCACACTGCTTAGCTGGGCCTTGATCATTAGTGCTCATTGCTTCAAACCTTCTTAATATGACTTTTTCAGGTGGAATATGCTCAAGATCATATTTTGGTTCTCCTGGACTTGTTTTCATTTTCTTTCACCTCAATTTGAACTTGTACATAAGTAATTGATGTTCTGTTCCACAGTTAGCATCGGATCTCATTTTGACTTGCTGATATTGAGCTTTATCAACAATTCCCTCCACAGATACAGTCAATCTGATTTCTATGCAGTACATCTGGTGAGGTTCATGTGTAAAGTTACCATTTGTGTTTTTAATAAAAGGTATTTGTGATGAGTAAATCATGGAAGTACAAAATTTGATCATTTTATATTTGGTCTTGTTCCAACGCCAGGTCAGTGCTTTCTGACTGCCATTCCTTCTTAATTTTTTCCAACTCTTGCATTCCAGTCACCATTTATTTTTGATGCAACTTGATTACACATTTGCATGTATATATGCAATGCATACATCAAGATAAAATTGCCACAGGGGAAAGGTTTGACCAACATGTGGCCAAATAGATTCTTTTAGGTTCTATTTTATCACTTTTTCCTCTGCAGCCTTCTTGTAGTATCAGAGGAAGTTCTAACCCTCACCTGGGTTAGAACACCCACAAGTTTAGACCATGTTTCCACTACTTCTTCTGCATGCAGAAATGAACGGAATGCTTCCAAAAGGGTTCCTTTTCCTATCACAAGTGTCTAAATATTCTTTCAAAGGGCTCTAAAGCTGTTTTGTCACTTGTAAGCTTCTTTTAAAAAACAGCTAGTAAAAAAAATGTTGTTGTTGTTGTTTGATGCTGTCGAGTCGTAGACGACTCATAGCGACCCTATGAACGAACAGCCTGAGCACTGTTCGTACGTAGAGTTTCCGGAGGCAAGCCATTTCAGAAGTGGATGCCGCTCCTGCTTCCAGGTTTGATTTAGTTGGGAAGCTCCAGTCAACACTGTGCACCATAAGTACCCATTACGACGATTGGCACATCACTGTCACAGGCTTCAGCATCACAGCAACCACGAGTTACTTCTGTACAGCAACGCACAGACCAGTGCTATACCACCTACAAGAATGTTTGACAGGAAAACAATTTAAACCTGGCCGAGGGCCACAGATGAAAATCACCCACCTTCGGCTATCTAAAAAAATTCAGTTAACTGAAATCCTGTTTTTATCAAAATACTTACAATCTATTATTTTTCCCCCATTAATTACCATATTCAAGATCTCCCATTTCATTCTTCATAATCAGCTTCAACTCAGTATCTAATAAGGAGTTCTGGTGCTGCAGTGATTAAAATGTTTGGCTGCTAATGAAAAGCTTGGTTGGTGGTTTCAATCTACTAACTGTTCTATGCCAAATATGTGGCAGTCTGCTCCTTTAAGACTGCATAGTCTTGAAACTCTATGGGGCAGTTCTTTGTCCTATAAGGTCACTTTGAATGGGTGTCAAGACAACAGAAATGGATTTGGGTATGAAATAGTGCTGAAGAGCCATAAGGAATGGTTTGCTCATGTGAAGATGGCACAGAAGTATCACAGCCTATGACTTTGTTTACCTTCTTACCGATTTTGGTTTTCATTTGTTAAACTTTCTTACTGATAATGTCTTCTGTGATCATCAGCCCTTGGAATCCCTGGGTTAAGTGCTTCACTATGAACTAAAAGATTACTAGTTGGAACCTACTCAGAGGTTCTTCTGCTGAAAGACCTGGCAATCTTATTTGAGAAAGTCACAGACTTGAACCCTGTAAGAAATTCAGTTCTGCTCTAACACATGGCGTTGCTGTGTGCCAGAATTCTCAAAGGACAGGTAATAATACCAGCCTTTTGAGGGGCAAAAGTAATGGGGAAGGGAAAAAGATGTGAAAGTGGAGGAAGAACTGAGATGATACACTCTCTGGCCATCTGATCCTGATCAAATGTGATAGCCCCATTGGAGCAGTTAACAGGAGAAGCTGGCTGGATTGTAGAGTGTCAGTGGTCACAATTTCTGGTCCAATCTAAGCTGATGAAAACTGTTTTTGGAAATACTTAGTTTGGAGCTAACTTTAATAACAAATGGGGTATTAACACACATCTTATCCTGTTTCCTTTCCATCAGTCACTTTTCAGATTTCATCCTGGAATATAAACTTACTTGTTAGATAAAGTCTAAGAAGAAGCATTGTATCTGTTTAATGATCAATTCATCTCCAAGAATTCTATCGTCCACCACTCTTTTCCATAGATGCTAACTCTCCTTTTCCAAAGAGTTACACAAACTAAGAAAACTATATCATGAATGTTACTCTAATGAAACTGCTTTTTGAGGCAATGAAAACATTTTGCTCATTTCCATGCAAGCAGAATGGCAGCAGCCTGCTTTTAATTCATGTTGCCCATGAAATTGAAGCAATGCATTCATCTTGATTTTTCATGCTCGTTGTCCTTATTTTAAAATGGTCAACTTCAATTGCCCATTAGTTGCTCAAATTGTTTAACATTGAGTCTGCTTTTAACCAAAGAATTAAGCAAGTGGATTGAAATGCTGTTATTTAACACATGGTCAGTAGTCTCAGTCAGTAAAAACATTTTTCTCAAAGAATATTTAAAGTTCCAAAAATATGTTTCTTGATAATCTGTGCTTAGGAGCTTAGTAACAGGAAGAGAATATTATTTGCTAGTACTGAAAGAATGGAGTGGTTTTTTGTTAAAGTTCAAGTAAAATAGTAAAAAAACATTGTATGCTGTCTCTCTTATTTTTTAATTTTTAAATTTTATTAATTTTTGTGTGTGCACAGTCAAATTAGATCTGACTGGTACAGGAGGAGATTGTCCCTCCTTCTCCAGCAAACATCTGGAGGATTTGAACAGCATACCTCTAAAATTACAGGGCAGCTTCTTGCCACTAGGCCACCAGAACTCCCTTGTATGATGCCTCTTAAAATGTGTGTTGTTGTTGTGTACCGTAGAGTTGGAATCGACCCATAGCTCACCCTCCAGTTGGTTTTCAGAGGCAGTTAATCACACAGGAGATTGTCCATCCTTCTCCCACAGAGCAGCTGGTGGCCTCCTACTGTGTGCCTTGAGATTTTAGTGCAACTTCTTGCCTCTACGCCATCGGAGCTCCCTCAAAGTGTGTATGCACTTTTAAATTTTTATAATCAGCTTGACAGTTAATGAAGGGAAGATGACTGATTAACACATTTCTAGTAGTGTAATTGGTAGCAAGTCACACTGCTAACCCAGAGGCTGAGAGTCAAATCCACCAGTGACTCCTCTGGAGAAAGGCGAACAGATTTCTCCTTGGAACCTTCATCAAGGGCCGCTATGAGTAGGAATAGACTCAACCAAAATGAGCTGAGTGGTTTTGATCCCTGGTAATGATAAAAAAAAAATAGGGTTCTTTTCTTTTTCTTTCTCTCTTTCTTTCTTTGTTTTGCCATCAAACTGCTTCTTACTGTGATAATCCTACCTGCAGAGTAAGAGTAGAATTGTGCTTCACAGAACTTTTAATGGTTAGTTGGGTTTTTGTTTTGTTTTGTTTTTTCAGAAGGGGAGTTTCGGTGGCATTGCTATGTGAGTCATACTGCTAACCTGAAAAGTAAATATCTCTGGAGGTTGGAATCCACCAGAGATTCTGAGGGAGAAGGAATTGCTAAACTCTTCAGACTTATGTGTAGTGTAGTTATTTTAGAATTAAAAGCTAAAATTAAAAACTTTAAAAAAATCAGCCTCAGAAACCCAATGGGTGGTTGCTATGAGTTGAGACTGACTTGATAACAGTGAGGAGAATTGTTTTAGAAATAGATTGTCAGACGTTTTTTCCAATATACCCCTTGATAGTCTTAAGCTACACCTTTTTGGTTAGTAGCAGGGTAAGTTAACAGTTGGCACTCTGCAGGGTCTTTAATATAATTCTTGCTTTTGTTGTTATTGTTTACCATTGAGTGGAAGTCAACTCATGGTGGCCCCAGGTGTACAGAGTAGAACTACAATAGGGGGTTTCCAAGGTTGTGACCTTTCAGGAGGAGAGTTCTAGACTTTTCTTCTGAGGTACCTTTGCAAAGATTCCAACATCCAGCTTCACAGCAAGTGGTCAAATACTTAAAGAGCTTAATTTTTGGAGATAAAATCTAGTGATATTTACGGAGTTTTGTTTGTTTTACATAAAACTCTTCAAATTAAATAGATAGCACATCTTACAAACATCACTTTTTGCAACTCGAACAAATTAGAGTGCTGTAAGAACTGTGCCTCACTCTCACATGATGCGGGCATGTTATGAGAGGCAGTCAGTGCCTGGTTGTTGTTGCTAATAGGTGCTATTGAGTCGAGTAGGACTCATCGTGACCGTATGAACAGCCAACCTGAAACCTGAACTATCCTGTATCATCCTCAACATCTCCGAGACACTAGAGCTATTACTGAGGGCATAGTGTTAATCCATTTCATTGGGGATCTTCCTCTCCTTCACTGACTCTCCATCTTTCCAAGAATGACGTCCCTTTCCAAGAAATGGCCTCACCAAGCTACGTGTCCAAAGTATGAAAGATGAAGCTTAGTCATCCTTCTCTCCAATGAACTCTCTGGCCACACCATTTCCAGGATATGAGGAGAGAGGAGGGAGGGAAGGAGGGGAGGAAGGAAAGAGGGGAGAGAGAGAGAGAGAGAGGAGGGAGAGAGAAAGAACACAAAGCCATACCTTCTTACTGAGAACCACAAAGGAGTAGGAATAGTTGCAAACAGACATTACTGATTAGAATGTGTAATGTGAGAATTACAAATATAGGAAAACTGGAGATTGTTAAGGAAGAAATGGAAAGCATAAATATTGACATATAATAACAACAACTTAAGTTATTAGTGAAATGAAATGGGCTGACACATGGGGCATTTTAAATCAGAAAATCCCATGCTGGAAATGAAAAGATGAGGGAAAAAAATGAGGTCACTTTCAATACATATTTCAAAATGTATTGCATTTTGAAATACAACGTTGTGAGTGACAGGATAATATCTATACGCCTACAAAGAAGACCTGTTAATACCACTATCATTCAAATATATGCACCAACAACCAGAGCCAACCAAAGAGGAGGGAATAGATGACTTCTACCAACTTTTACAGTTGGAAGTCAATCAAATATGTAACCAAGATACTTTGATAGTAATGAGTGACTGGAATGCAAAAGTTGGGAACAGGGAAGAAGGATCAGTCATCAGAAAACATGGATTTAAGGACAGAAATGAGACTGGAGATAGAATTATAGAATTCTGTACAATGACCTATTCATTGCAAACACCTTTTATGAGAAACATAAATGGTTACCATACACATAGACTTCACCTGCTAGTCTATACAGGAACCACACTAACTATATTTGCAGAATAAATCACTGGAAAAGCTTGATATCAACTATGAAAACTAGGCCAGGTGTTGATTGTGGAATAGACCATCAATTATTTGTATGCAAATTCAAACTGAGCTGAAGAAAATAAAATCAAATATCAAATCCACAAGAACAAAAATTTGGCCTTGAGGCAAATTCTATCCCACCAGAATTTAAAGACATCTCAGGAACAAATTAGAGGCCTTGAACACTAATGAGCAAAAATCAGACAAGCTGTGGAAGGATATCAAGAATATCATTCATGAAGAATGCAGAAAGTCATGACAAAGACAGAGGAGGAAGAAAAGACCAAGACGGATGTCCAAAGAGACTCTGAATATTGCACTAGAGTGCTAAGAAGTCAAAGCAAAGGGACGAAATCAAGTTTAAAGAGCCGAACAGAAGATTCCAAAGGGCAGCTCAGTAAGACAGAGCAAAGTATTATAATGAAAATTGCAAAGATCTGGAGTGTAAAATCAAAAGAGACAAACTGGCTCAGCATTTCTTAAGCTGAAGGAACTAAAGAACAAGTTTAAGCTTTGAGTTGTGACACTTAAGGATGCTGAATCAAAAGAAGATGAAAGAAGTACACATAGTCGAGATACCAAAAGTAATTGGCTGATGTTGTACCCAGAAATGAGACATTTTCTTACAAATCAGAAGCCTTTATTTCTTAGCCAAGGGTTGTCATCTCCCATCTTCTGTAAAGACAAAAGAGAACAACAATCCCATACCTATTAGTCAGACATCTTATACTGTTCTGCACTAACTGGCCACACCTGTTTATCAGCACATGCAAATGTTTTACAGAAGCCAAAATAGACACAGTCCAAAATTATTGGGAGACTAAGGTGCACCTGATCCAGGCTATGGTCTTCATAATTACCTGCTATGCATCAGAAAGCTGAACAATAACTAGGGATGATAGAAGAAGAATCAGTGTCTTTGATTTGTGATGCTGGAAAAGACTATTGAACATAGCATAGCCTGCCAGGGTCTGTCCTGGAAAGGGTGAAATCAAGCTGCTCCCTGCAGGCAAGGATTTTGAATCTCTTTCTCACATAATTTGGGCACATGGTCAGGAGGGACTAGTCCTTAGAGACAGACATCATGCTTGAAATGTGGAGGGACAGCACAGGAGAGAAGACCCATGATGAGATGGATTGGTTCAGTGACTGGAGAAATGGATTAGCTCTGTCAGAGACGATGAGATTGGCTCAGGATAGGGCAGGGTTCAGAACTAATGTACACAGGGAGGTTATAAATTACAGATGACTCAATGAACATAACAACACAGGGTCGTGAGGGAATGAGTTTCAAGAAGGAGTTCAGCTTCTGCAGAGACAGTGGGATGGTGCAGGATTGATAAACATTTCATTGTTTTATACATATAGTTGCTATTGATCAAAACCAACTGACCCAACAACACCTAAAAACTAAGTACTTCAACGGGAGAAGAATGAGCAATTGCCTCCTATGTGATTAACTGCCTCTGAAAACCCATTAGAGGGTCACTTATGGGTTTGGCTCCGACTTTCCAGCACACAACAACAACAACAATAAGTACTTCAAACAGAGACTGACTGAGTACACCCCGTACTTCACAAAAGACTGTATGAGAACTTCTATCATCAAAACAAATTACACATGTTACAAAATAAATTTTTGGTCATAATTATCAGAAATTATTAGCAGCCTTCAGAAACCTTTTACAGAAAAATGTCATCATCAAACCAGAAGATTAGGTTTACAAAACATTTCTTGAAGAATTTTGATCTTTTCTTCTACAAAGTGTAAATTATGCTGAATATTTAGAAGCAAAATGAAGTGGTGAAATTAGGGTTCTTAATGTAGTTATATAAACAATCACAAAGTTCTTTGATATAAAAGCAATTCCTAATGTGGATGTGAGAGTCAAGCTAGAGCCTTTAATATTTTCAGTCCTCATTTTGGAAAAAAAATAAATAAACCAAAACAAAACTATTTTAAACTGAAATATTTTATTCTTAAACAAGAATCTACAAATTTTTCAATAAGGAAATGATTTTCAATTTTCTGTTGAATAGGAATCATAAGACTTGTGTTTGAATGATGCAGAATTCTGGATTAGTGGAGTACAAATTAAAAGGGAATTGTTGTAAAACAAAAACAGATTGCCCAAATTTAGTTCTAGAGGTACTTCAAAAATTCAACCACAAAGCAGGATTTTGGGAAATGTTGATTCTTGAGGAACTATGTGGCCAAAGGCTGTCTTCTGAGTTTAAAAGGGACTAACCGTGTGAGTTTCCAGGACCTCATTTTTCAAAGGATGTCATCCTGAAATGGCTTACTAATATTTCCCCACTATAATGTGAGAGAATGAGGAATAGGACCTTCAGAGTGAACATGAGCAAACGTCAGTCATGGGAGAAAGAGAAGATTTACAAACTGGCACATGTGATAATAATTTGCTTTATTATTAATAAGTTATGCTTTTGAACATAGTTCATCTTGCATTAGAGATATACAAGCAGGGATAAGTCTTTGTATAGAATTGGCTCAAAGAAAAAAAATCTAAAGATATATTATGATGCACTTGAATCCTCTGAATCATTTTCTTCCCCATTGCTCTCTGTTGGTTCCTCCTGGTCCAGGTATAGGTTTTACTTGAGTTAAATGCTAATGTTAAGCAGTTAAATGTTCTAGGACTCCCATTCTCAATATAAGCCACAACATGTGATAATCCACACAGTCATATGATTTTGCATAGTCAATATAGCACAAATTGACATTCTTCTGGTATTCTTCATATTTAGTCAGGATCCATCTGAAATCTGCAATGATATCCCGGGTGACACAGTTTCTTCTAAATTCTACTTGTACTTCTGGCAGTTTCCTATGTATGTTCTGTTGTAGCCATTTTTGAATAATCTTCAACAGTAGTTTACTTTCATGTGATATTAATAATATGTTAGATAGTTTCCATATTCAGTTGGGTCACCTTTCTTGGAAATGGGAATAAATATGGACCTCTTTCAATTCATTAACCAGACAGCTGTCCTCCAAATTTTCTGGCATAGACTGGTGAGTGCATCAAAGACTGTATCTGTTAATTGAAACAAGTCAATTGGAATCTTGTCAATTCCTGGGCTTTATTTTTTACCAATGCCTTCAATGCAGCTTTTATTTTTATCCTCTTTTATTACCATTGGCTCCTGTTGATATGGTACTTCCTGAAATGTTTCAGTGTCAATTCTTTTCGGTACAGTGGTAATCTTTAAAATATAATTTGTGTTGTTGTTTGGTGCCGTTGAGTCATAGACAACTCATAGCGACCCTATGAACGAACAGCCTGAGCACTGTTCCTACATAGAGTTTCCGGAGGCAAGCCATTTCGGAAGTGGATGCCGCTCCTGCTTCCAGGCTTGATTTAGTTGGGAAGCTCCAGCCAACACTGTCCACCATGGGTGCCCATTACCACCACTGGCACATCACTGTCACAGGCTTCAGCATCACAGCAACCACGAGTTACCTCTGTACAGCAACGCACAGACCAGTGCTATACCACCTAGAAGAATGTTTGACAGGAAAACAGTTTGAACCTGGCCGAGGGCTGCAGATGAAAATCAGCCACCTTCGACTTGGTAGCAAGACTTCCTTTCCACTAGGCGAATGTAGCTCTCTCTTTGTCGTTGTCGTTGTTATTGTTGTTTGGTGCCGTCGAGTCGTAGATGACTCATAGAGACCCTATGAACGAACAGCCTGAGCACTGTTCGTACATAGAGTTTCCGGAGGCAAGTCATTTCAGAAGTGAAAGCCACTTCTGCTTCCAGAAATATAATTTAGGTGTCACAAAAAAAAAAATAATTCTTGGCAACATTCTTCTGAATGAAAAAAATACATGATCAGAATGTAATTTTTCTTAAGGCAGGTTGTTCCGTCAAATACCAGACTCACTGACCATCATATACGGTAAGAGAAGGCAGAAATGTTACTCTAATTCAGTGGTTATCAAATAGATTCTGTTGTTGTTGTTGTTATGTGCCATCAAAACTAGGAATCCCAAGACTCTTTCCAGGCTTCAACAACATAAAAATACTTTACCACTGACACAATGATTTGTATTTTCCAGTCTCATTCTCTCACAAGTGCACAGTGAACTTTCCCCAAGGTTCTATGACACAGTACTACAGCAGACCACACCTAGACTCAAAAATCAAACTGTCGTTCATTAAGCAGTTCTTGAAACCGAGTCTCAGAAATGTAAAGCAGTGCCAACTTTCCCAGGGAATTTTTTTTAACTTTTAAAGATGTATTATTTTGAAATAATTTTAGATGTATAAAGATACACAGTGATATGCAAAGAGTTATATGATACCTTTCACTCAGTTTCTCCTACTGTCAACATTTTACATAACAATAAGACAATTATCAAAATAAGAAAACAACAATGATAAAAATACAACTAACTAGTATCACTATTCCTATCCAAGATCTAAGCCAAGGTACCACATTTCATTTAGTGCATAAACCTATGTATTAGCTCCAATTATGTCTATATATATTTTTAAAAAACGTTTTTATGTATACCTTCAAGTTCAATACACAAATACATAATTTATACTAAAATTTCTACTTATTTTTTTACAACTTTTCCCTCTGACAGAAACCTGGCTCTCATTATAGATAAAATAATTTCTTATTTGCTAATTCTAGCATAAAATCATGCTAGGAGAGGTGGCATAAAAGAGGAAGATCCTCAACCAGGTAAGGTGACATGGTTACTGCAACAATGAGTTAGAATATATCAGAGATGATAAGGATGGCATGGATAGGTTAGGGTTCAAATCTGTTGTCCATACAGTTGTTAAAACTTGGTGGCACCTAACACAACAACAACAGTATAAAACTCAGCTCGTTACCATTAAGTCAGAAGCGAATCATAACTGACTCATCGTTGGTTTTCCAAGGATGAGTTTCCTTTGAATTGTGGTACTGAAGAAGGGTGCTGAATGGACTGTCATTCATCGACTGTCAAAAGAACAAATACGTCTTGGAGAAAGAGTAATCAGGGTGCCATTGTTGGCAAGGATGGTGAAGCTTCATCTTACATACTTCAGGCATATTGTTAGAAAGAGCTAGTCCTTGAAAAAGGACATCATGCTGGGAAAATTGGCAGGTCAGTGAAGGAGAGAAAGACCCTCAAGAAGGTGGAGTGACATAGTGTTTGTAATAGTGAGCTCAATTATATTAGAGATGATGAAGATGGCCCAGGTTAGGGCAGAACTCAGATGCATTGTTCACAGATTTGCTGTGAGTTGTAGTTGATTCAGTAGCACATAACACCAACAACAACAAATCTCATGAAAAGAGATAATCCATCTTTCTCCTGATGAGCTGTGGATACCAAACACCAAAGAGGGATGACCTTTGGATCTGCAGGGCCACTTCCTATAGGACTACACTACAACACTTACCAGAAAAGCAAATAAATTTCCTAATTTCTAGTCCTTACCCTTATAACAGATAAATCTATCAACTGAGATACAGTGTTTGCGGAAAATTCTGCCCTGTTCCTTTTTCTTTGCCATAAAGTATCTTTGCCTCAAGGGACACATCAGACAGTTTTCAAAGTTACTAACCGCCATTTCTCTCACCTCCTTTTGTCCTTCATTGTGGTTACATTTGCATGACCGTTGGGTATAGTTATCAGAATTTATAGTCCATCATAGATTTCCCAGTGTTCTGGTTGATTTTCTTTCAGTTTACATTTGTTCCATTTTAATCACTGTGGTGTACAATTCTGCATTTTCGCAAACGCATGAAATAATTAATCCACTACCATGGTTGTGTACAGAACAATTCCATCACCCAAAAACTTTCCCAGTGCTATCCCTTTGTAGTCAACCCTGATCCTTCTCCAACCACTGACCACTCCTAATATGTTTTCTATCCTTAAAATATGCCCCCTCCAGGAAAATGGAATTTTTTATTTGATATTGGTTTGCTTACAAAGTTTGTATACATTGTGTTTCACACTATTCTTCATTCACGTTGTGTTTCATACAATCGTTACCATTCATTATATTTCATAAAATTAATCAGCATTGAACTATGCCTTCCATTGTCCTGTTTTTCCAGGTCCTTGTCAGACCTTTCCCATTTCCTTTACACGTCCCTCCTTCCACCCATCAAATTGTGAGACTCAATGATTTCCAGCCCCCCATCTTCACCCCTCTGCTGCTATCCTCCCCACCCTTGGATTCTCATACACGTTTTGTTAGTTATCTATTTCTACAATAATGGTCTTATACAGTTTTTGTTCTTACGAGACTGAGTTAGTTCACTAAGCATCGTGCTCTCTACTCCTGCCCAAGTTATGTAGTAATTTTCCAAATACTTCCTCCTGAGTGCCACATGGTGTTCTATCATGTGAATATACCTCAATTTCTCAATCGATTCCATTGTGGTTGGACATTTGGGCTGTTTCCATGTTCTGCTGTCCATCCTTATAATTTTGGTTTTTACTAGAATTGCTTTACAATATGAAGCCTCTTAAGTCTAATATCTTGTGCTTTTGCTATTGTTTGTTGCCAAGTTAAAACACTTAATCATAGCAGATCCTCCAGTTAGTTTTCAGAGGCAGTAAATTGCATGGGGGAAAAAATGTCCCCTCTTGATCCTGCGGAGCACTTGGAGTATTTGTGCCATATATCTTTGGGTTTGTAGCACAATTCCTTACCACTAAGGTCCCAGAGCTCGCCTTTACACAGTGAAATTTATTTATGTTCTTCTATGAACCAACGAAAGCTTTTTTCCAATGAAGATTATTTCATTCATTGCATAGATACCATAGTCTACTTATTCTTCCACACATTTAAAGACAAATAGGTTATTTCAGATTCAGGGAGTTATAAACAAGCTACTAAGAATATTCTGATATGATTTTTTGTGTAAATAAAAGTTTGTAAAGGATGTGGGTAAATATCTGGAAGCAAGACTGCTTGGATGGATAGTATATATGTTTAACTTTGTAAGAAACTGTGAGACTATTTCACAAATATGTGTATAATGCTGTATTGCCGTTAGCATTACATAAGAGTTCGAGCTTCTCTGCTCCTTGTTTGCACTTGGCATCGTCAAGTTTTATGTTCTATTTAATCCACTCCATTTTGTGTATGGTGCGACTTCATTTTGGTGTTAATTTTCATTTCCTAATTGCAAAGGATGCTGAAATATTTTCAAATGCTTATTGGCTATTTTTACATTTTCTTTGATAAAGATATGCTTAGATATTGTTTCCATTTTTTATTGGATTGTTGTCTTTTCTAAATAATTGGCGCTGTGATTTGTGAATTCAAATTTCCAACATTTAGTTTAGCAGTCCTACCCAGGAATTTATTGGTAAATTGACATATTTCAACAAACAGACACTGCCCTGGATGTGTTCACCAAGATGTTCCAAGAAATCTGGAGGACAACCACTTGGCCAACTGACTAGAAGAGATCTGTATTTGTTCCCATTCCCAAAACAGGTGATTCAACAGAGTGCAGAAATTATTGAACAGTATCATTGATATCACATGCAAGCAAGATTCTGCTGAAGATTATCCAAAAATGACTGGAGCAGCACATCAACAGAGAACTGCCTAATGTGCAGGATGGGTTTAGAAGAGGCCATGGCACTAGAGTTATTATAGTTAATGTCAGATGAATCTTGGCTGACAGCAAAGAGTACCAGAGGAATGTCTATTTGTGTTTCATTGACTATGCAAAAGCATTTGACTGTGTGGATCACAACAAACTGTGGCTGAGTCAGAAGAATGGGAATCCCAGAACATTTGATTGTACTTACTCAAGACCTATACTTGGACCAGGAGGCTCTGTCAGAACAGAGCAAGGAAAACAATGGGTTCAAAATTGGGAAGAGTGTGCACCAAGGATATGTCCTATCTCCATATCTTTTCCATCTATATGTGGAACAGATTATCTGGGAGGCTGGGCTCTATGAGGAGAAATGTGGCATCAGGATTCGAGTGGATTCATGAACAATCTGCACTATGCACATGGCAAGACCCTGCTTGCTGAAACTGAGGAAGACCTGAAGCGCTTGCTGCAGAAAGTCAAGAACTGCAGCCTTCAATATGGACTCAAGCTCACCATCAAGAATACAAAGATTCTCACCACTGGGATGATTGGCAGCATCATGATAGATGGTGAAGAGATTGAGATTGTTGACAGTTTTCGTTTGCTTGGTGCCACAATCAACACTCTTGGACTCTTGGTACCAGCAGTCAGGAAATGAAACGACAAATTGCATTGGGAAAGTCTGCTGTCAGAGACCTCTCCAAAGTATTGAAGACTAACAATATAAGTCTGAAGACTAAGGTATGCCTGATACAGGCCGTGGTCTTTTCAATTATTTACTATGCATCAGAGAGCTGGACAATGACTAGGGATGATAGAAGGAGAGTTGATGCCTTTAAGCTGTAGTGCTGGAGAAGAATACTGAATATACAATGGGCTGCTAAGAAAACAAACGAGTTCATCCTGAAGAGGGTGAAGCCAGGATGTTGCTTGGAGGCAAGCATTCTGAAGCTTCATCTGACATACTTTGGGCATTTTGCAAGGCAGAATCAGTCCTTGGAGTGGGATGTCATCCTTTCATGCTTGGGAGCATGGAGGGACAGTGCAGGAGAGGAAGACCCTCGATGAGATGGATTGATTCAGTCACTGGGGTAATAGGGATAGCGACTCATAACAACGCTGTACTATGTACATTAGCTCTGAAGACTGCCCTGTCCCGAGCCTGTCTCACTGACTCTGATAGACTTAGCCCTCATTGTTCTATTGACTGTATCAATTCATCTCATCTAGGGATACTTTTGCGCTGTCCCTCCACCCTTCTGAGCATGATATCTGTCTCCAAGACTCATTCCCTCCTGGCCACATACCAAAAGTATGTGAGACAGAGCTTCAAAATTCTAGCTTCCAAGGAGGAACTTGGTTTCATCCCCTCCAAGATAGACTTATTTGAGTTCTTTTTGGTCTATAGTATGTTCAAGACTCTTTTCCAACACAACACCACCACTCAAAGGCATCAATTTTTCTATCATCCTTACACATTATCCAGCTCGTATTTGTGAAGACCATGGCCTGGATTACTAGACTGACATTGTTGTTTCTCAGTACTTGGAAAAGTCCCTTAGAGCAGATTTACCTAATGCAATTTGCCTTTTGATTTCCTGACTGATGGTGTCAAAAGTGTTGATTGTGGAGCTGAGGAAGCTTTAACTGTTAAAAATCTCAATCTCTTTTTTTAAAAATTATTATTAAATTTTATTAGTTTTAGTGAAAATTTACAGAGATTTTGGGTTTTCATTCATTCACGTTGCACTGTTTTCTCTACCTTCCTCCCCTGTTCGTTCTTCTCCCCCCCATGTCTGTTTTAATTATCCAATTGCCACAGTGCTTGTCGAAGCCAGTTCTGATTAATATCCTTTGTCAGTGC
>NW_006399784.1:16489111-16490556 GCF_000299155.1 Elephantulus edwardii
ATATTATATACATAAATGTTATATATTTATATTTATATATATAATAGTTGTGCATATGTACATGCGCACACACACAAACAGAAGGAGAAAGAGAGATTTTAAGAAATCTCGAAGGCTGACAAGTTGAAAGTTTTTAAAACAGTCCAACAGATTCTAAATTATGGCAAGATTTCAGTGTTATGGACTTCAAGCTGAACTCCCTCTCCTGTAGGAAATCTCAGGTTTTGCTTATAAACAAATAGGTGGCTGATTTTTGAAAAGCACATAATCAGGCCTTTTTTCCAAGGCAAATCTGAGTGTTCTTGGCAATTAATCGTTCAGCTAGCACTCAGCACACTGTTTCACTATCAGCTACTCCCTAATGGGATCACAACTCTTATGTTCATTGTGTTGTTACACTCCTGGGGCAGAGGAATTATACTGCCCACACAACCTTGTAAGATATTTAAAAGAACGGTGTCTTTCTTGCACGTTACTCCTTGAGAGCACAGATGCAAATGCAACAGATATACATAGCAGTGACACCAGGACAAGTTGGTTGGTATTTAAACTTTGTAGTTTATTGAAAGTTAACTAGCAAGACTCACTTCAGAAATAGAGTCTTTAACAGCATCTGATCAAAAACAGTAGAAAGGGAAATTGTCTTTTCTCTCTGTGTTGTAAGAATTGGATTTGTGAGTTTCCATTATTTCCATATAAGTTAGGTCTCTGCCATACTGCTGCATTTCTATTATTTTGGTGGATTACAGTGTGTATTCTGGAATAACATCCGGCAATCCTTCCCACACATTTGAGGGCATGTTGTTTGACACTTACTTACAGAGCTATGAAATGTCTTCAGATAACCTGAAATAAAAGAAATAATTGAAAAATAAGACTAGCTACCAGTGCATTTTGAACAGAGCTGAGATTTGGAATGACTTTGACCAATGCTATATCCTATAAACTTTAGTTTGAGACTCAGTCTTCCTCTCATATTTAAGAGATACTTGCACACAAAACTGGAACTAATGCCTATATTGTTGTTATGTGCCATTAAGTCGCTTGTGGCTCACAGCATAAATGACTATGTTGTTGTTATGTGCCGCCGAGTCATTTGCAACTCATAGCGACCCTATGCACAACAGCCCTAAACCCTGATCTATCCTGTGCCAACCGCACTGCCTCTGACACACCCATCCCAATTACCCCAGTCACCGAATCAATCCATCTCGTAGAGGGTCTTCTCCTCCTGCGCTGTCTCTCCACCCTCTCCAAGGACCCGTCCCTCCTGGCAACATGTCCAAAGTATGTCACATGAAGCCCCAGAATCCTTGCCTCCAAGGAAGAGCTTGGTTTAATCCTCTCCACGATGAATCTGTTTTCCTGGCAGTCCATGGTACATTCAGTACCCTTCTCCAGCACCACAGCTCAAAAGCATCCACTCTCCTTCTGTCCTCCCTAGT
>NW_006399784.1:16490656-16493408 GCF_000299155.1 Elephantulus edwardii
TAAATAATCTTCACCTTAAACTGTTACATTAAATACAATAAAATATCTACAAGAATGAGAAAACAAAAGTGCTCTAACAGACATGAGATTGCTCTGAGTAGGAAGTAATGGAAACTTGGATTGTTTTTTTTTTCAGATTTGTTGTGTTTTAAGTAAAATCTAGATTTTTTTTTATTTCTTGCTGACCAACTTCAGCCACTGTACACATGGGCACAACTTTATTTTCATTTCTTTACAAACATAGGTAGCTCTGATGGCTTAGTTGTAAGCTATGCTGCCAACCCAAAGGGTCATGGTTCAAATCCACCAGCTGCTCCACAGGAGATCAATGCACAATCTCTTCCCATGCAATTTACTGCCTTTGAAAATCTGCTGGAGAGTCAGTCACCTATGAGTTGGTTCCAACTCAAAGGTACACATCAATAACCAATCTACAGTCATGCTGATTCTGACTCATGGCTACCTTCCTGCACTTTTCCAGGTTTTTAAGGCTGCAAATCTTTACGGGAGGAGATTGCCCATCTTTATCTTGGAGCAGATGGTAGAACCATATCACTGGCCTTTGAACTAGCATCATGACAAATAATACAGTGCTTTACACATTTCTGGCTTTTTTAGAAACAAAAGTCACAACATGTCAGAAGCTGAGAAGGAGACATGTGTCCTTGGCATAGATGATCTTTCCATCCTCACCTTGTTGAACTACTTTAAACAAACATAGCACACTATTCTCTGAGAAGTCAATTATTAGAACCGATTTTGACTTTCCACCCCATTTCCTGAGCGATCCTTATAGAGATTTTTCTTTGTTTATTTGTTTCCGAATTCTTCTGTTCCTTTTTTTTCTTCTTTTTATACTGGTTTACTTACAAAATCCATTTGCATGAGGTTGTATCTGCACGAAGTTAGAATGTCTATAAATTACCTCTGGAAAGCCTCATTTGTTTGAAGGGATTTTTTTGAAAGCAAGAGGAATGTCTTAACTTGAAGAGTGACAGGAAGGATACCACATCCCAGTCTCTTCTCTCACCAGCAAAGAATGCGTGCTCTGAAAACAAAAGATGCCACTGCTATGATTGCCAACAAATAGACTGTGTGCATGTGTGAGGCTCCTTTGTCTTTAGTTAGTGCCTAGGAAAATAAACGTACAAGAACCCAAAAACGGTTACAAAGACTTTTTTTTTTTTTAGGGGCTAACAGTATCACCTTCCCATAAGACAAATTTTAATATGGAGGCTAATCACTCAATAGCAAATATTTTCAAAGGAAACCAGTTATGCAATTCACACAATTTCTGCAGGAGTTGTGGCTGGCAATGAGAGGGCCTCTCAGGGGTCTTCCCGGCATTTCTTTGCCCCTCTATACAAACAGTGTGGTAGAGCTCCCAGACGGAAGTCACTTGAGATGAGAGCAGTCTGGACAGCTCTAGACTGACAACTTCGTCGGCAGTTCTTTGGGGTGGTGACTTAGTGTTCGGAGATGCCATCGCTACTGACTAAATGGAACTGTCCAGTAGGATATCATGTAATTCTCAGACTATGTAATTTACTTTTAAATTAAAAAAGAAGACTCAACTCACTCATTGTCATTAAGTTAGAAACCGACAGTTAGCTGACCCTCCAGAAAATGTTTGGAAGCTGTGAAAGGCATCAAAGGAGATGACTCATCTTTCCTTTTTGGTGCTGCTGGTCAATTTGGACTGTCGGAGAGGGCTAGAAATGCAAACTCCTTTTGGGCTGCACCACTTACTCTATGACCTAATTTTTAAATTATTATAAATATTGTCTTGGACACTTGACTGTTTTTGTTGTGGACCATAGGGTCAAAATCCACCAATAGAAGACCCTGTGGTGGGTTTTCAGAGGCCGTGAATCGCCGGGGAGGAAATTGCCCAGCTTTCTCCTGGGGAGCAACTGGTGGCCTCGAACCACGTGCCTTAGGAATTGCAGTGCCGCTTCTTGCCAGTAGGCGGTGCTCCCTTGGACCCTTGATAGAAGAGAAAGTTCTTGATCGGTTTTGGGGAGATAATTTCAAAAAGAGCAATGACAGTTTAACTGGCTTGTGGGGAACTTGAATCTTATCCCTTCCTCAAACATTAATCCTCATAATGTCTGAGTACTTGATTTCTGTAACCAAGTAGGAGTTAGAGTAGAAACTTTCAGATACTCTATTCATTAAATCAAAATTTCCCAAGTGTAACTTATTCCGGTAAAATAACTCTTTACTCTCCTGATAATCTAATGTTCACCCCAGGACAGGAAAGACTCTATGTACCGTCACAAAGTCTCCAAAGTACACTGAACATAAACCTGGTGGACCTGAGCATCCACTTCTACAGAATAATTAAGTTGTGCAAAAAAGGGGAGAATGGCTATTGCTGCTGTTATATGCCAGTTGAACCTAGCTGAGCCTCCAGTGGGTTGTCAGAGGCTGTAATTTACTGGGCGAGATTGCCCATCATTTTCCCTTGGAGCTGCTGGAGAACTTGAACTGTCTGCCTTTGGGTTAGCAGTATAATTCCTTACCACTAAGCCACCAGAGCTCTCTCACCAACTGGACAAAAGGGTCAAACTACCCCTTTCTGTTCATTGTCAGACTTTCCAGTGATGTTTTGCTCAAAGGGAAACATTTATTACTATAAGCATTGAATCAATGAGCTAAGAAATTAAATAAAGGTTTGGAATTTTTAAAAATTATAGGGACCTCTCTAAAGTACTCAGGAACAACGGTGTGTCTCTGGAGACTAAGGTGC
>NW_006399784.1:16493508-16495737 GCF_000299155.1 Elephantulus edwardii
TTCTTACAATAAAAGGCCTATAGACTAGCACTTTGTCTATTATAGTGTAGAAGTTAGGAACCAGAAGATGTAGAGGCTCAGCTATGTCATTTATGGTTCTTAAGTCCTGGAGGAAATCTCAATCTCTTAACCATCAATCCATGATGGTGCTGCCAATTGGCCCAGTGGTGAGAATTTTTGTCTTCTTGATTTTGAACTTCAATCCATATTGAAGACTACAGTCCTTGACCTTCTGCAGCAAGTGTTTCAATCCTCCTCAGTTTCGGCAAGCAAGGTTGTATCACCTGCATTATGTAGTTTGTTGATGAGTCTTCTTGCATCCTGATGCTACATTCCGCCTCATAAAACTCAGGCTTCTGAATGATCTGTTCTGCATATAGATTGAAAAGTTAGGGAGCTAGGACACATCCCTAATGCACTCACTTCCTGATTTTGAAATATGGAGTGTTTCTCTGCTTTGTTTTGAGAACTGCTTCCTGGACAAGTATAGGTTTTGTAT
This sequence comes from Elephantulus edwardii, assembly GCF_000299155.1. Classification (NCBI taxonomy): domain Eukaryota; kingdom Metazoa; phylum Chordata; class Mammalia; order Macroscelidea; family Macroscelididae; genus Elephantulus; species Elephantulus edwardii. Next base: position 16,494,008 of record NW_006399784.1, read on the forward strand.
AAGCACAATGAAGTGTTCTGGGATTCCTATTCTCTTCACGATTAACCACAATTTGTTGTGATCTACATAGTCAAATGCCTTTGCATAGTCAATGAAACACAGATAGATATACCTTTGGTGTTCTTTGCTTTCTGCCAAGATCCATCTGACATTGGCTACAGACACACACACACACACACACACACACACACACACACACACACACCAAGAATAGATCATTCCAAAAGTTGGGCTTTATGAGGAGGAATGTGGCATCAAGATTGAAGGAAGACTTCATAAACAACCTACATTATGCAGATGACACAACCTTGCTTGCTGAAATTGAGGAGGATCTGAAGCACTTGCCATAGAAGGTCAAGGACTATAGTGTTCGATAGGGACTGAAACTCAACATTATTGAGTTGCCATCAGTAATTATCTATGATGATTTTCTTTACTCTCCGTAGCATATGATAAAACTATGAAAATGACTCAGCAGATTTCGTTAGCTTCCTTACAATGTACAGACTGATGTTGCAATTCATCTGGATGATTTTTTTTTATTTTGCTTTTGCCATATTTACGATTTAAGGAAGGTCTGTAGAATATCTGGAATCTCAGAATTTTCCCTATAGTGCATAAAAGAAATTTACATGGATGCTGGAAATGTCTTTTTCTCACAGTTAATTAAGCTAGAAGTACTACTGATGGCACTGACTTTGTAAGAGTGCCCCCGTCTGTTCTGGAGAACAACTTTTTCTTCACAGAATTAGCTGGAGAATTCCACGTGGCACCTTTTTCCTTCCCATGACTTCTTGCTTGATTCTCCTCCTTTGTAGTTCCTGTTATTTACTTGCGAGTTGGAACCAACCTATAGCTGACCGTCTGGTGGGTTTGCAGAGCCGTACATCACACAAGAGAATATCCACTGTTCTCCTGAAGAGCAGGTGATGGATTTGAACTGCATACCTTTGTGTTGGCCACACATTTCCCTTTCCAGTGTAGTATGTGTTTTAAGTAGGTTTTTTTCCCCCTCTGCTCCTTTAATGACTCTGATATGATTGATTTTAAGATACTTCTTACATTGTAAAGGTCTCATTACAGTAAATAAGAAAATTCTATTCCCACATGGTTAGAATTTATAACTCATTAAGAAGCAGCATAATTCAATCTAGAAAAAGCACCGTTGTGATTTTATCAAGCTTATCTGGATAAGCCAGAAAAATCTCAGTATCTGAGATTTTTAATTTAATTGTCTTTGCAAAGTTTCTTTTGTCATGTTGTTGTTATATGCTGTTAAGTCTACTACAAATCATAATAACTATGATCAACTGAATGAAACTTTGCCATCATCACAATCTCCACCATTCTCAAGCCCATTGTTGCAATCACTGTGCCAATCATCTCATTGTCTATCTCTATTTCATTAGGGAGCTCTAGTGGTCAAGTGATAAGAAGCAGCACTGCAATCCACTGCAGTTTTAATCCACCAGTTGTTCCGTGGGAGAAGGATAGAAAATCTCCTCCCATGCAATTACCTCTGAAAACCTGCTATAGGGTCAGCTACCAGTCAACTTGATGGCACACAAAAATAATAACAACAACTACTACTACTCTTTCTTTGACTTCCTATTCTCCAAACATGATACTGTTTCCATCATGGATCCCTCCTGACAATATATCCAAAGTATATGAGGTGACGAAGTTTCACCATCTTTGCACTATGGATTGAAGCTGAACATAAAAAAAAA
>NW_006399784.1:16495837-16496940 GCF_000299155.1 Elephantulus edwardii
AACTAAAACTCCCCCAGGCTTCTCTTCGAACTCTTTGCTCCCCTATCTTGTTGGCTTCTGCAGTTTGTGGGCACTCTAACTTTCCTTCAGGACTTAAGTAAAGGTACTCATGTTAATCTTAGCTTGATTTTGTAGATTACTACAGTCTAAAGTTTCTCCTGATGTGCAAAATGCCTCAGGAATGAGAAAAACCAAGCCAATATGTCTGGGATGTGGCAGGGAGGAGGTCGCAGTCTTTATACTCAGAGCTTGCTCCTCGGTACACACCGCGTCTGTCTCTGAGATAGACTTTCAGTAGCAGGTGGCTGATCTGCAGCTTTGTGGTAAAAAAACAGTAATATTTACATGATAAAATACTGGCATGTGTGAGTCTATTATAAAATTAGTTACAGACAGAATCAATAGGCAGCTTGAGTCTTATTGTTTAAAAGCTATAGTCACAGAACTTTCCAGCCCCCAGGGTCTTCACCAGACTCATGCAGCTGCTTAAACTTGCATCACTTCAAATCTTTTCACCTTTGCTAAATACTGTTTCACACTAAAATTGGGAAAAGGGAAGTTTATGAAATAGATACATCTCCAAGATGTTTCTCTCCTTGGAAAAGGCATCACTGCAGTTGGTCTAGAAGGAAGTGGTGGTTGGCATATTTAATTGTACTTTTGGGTTTGGTATGTGTAAACTTATACATCAGAACAATGTTGGTGTTATTATTTCCAACCATTAAATGACTGACAAGTCACTTTTTAAGAGTTGCTGGTGAATTAAACCAGGCTGCTCCTTGGAGGCAAGGATTCTGAAGCTTCGTCTGACATACTTTGGACATGTTGCAAGGAGGAACCAGTCCTTGGAGAGGGACATCATGCTTGGGAGGGTGGAGGGACAGTGCGGGAGGGGAAGACCCTCAATGAGGTGGATTGATTCAGTGACTAGGGTAATGGAGGTGGGTGTGTCGGAGACAGTGAAATTGGCACAGGATAGAGCAGGGTTTAGGGCTGTTGTACATAGGGTCGCTATGAGTCTCAGGTGACTTGACAGCACATAACAACAACAACAAACAGCTAGTGGATTCAAACTGCCCGCCTTCAGGTTAGCAGCATAACTT
>NW_006399784.1:16497040-16502183 GCF_000299155.1 Elephantulus edwardii
GGATTAAACAAGCTACAACTTGGAGGCAAGGATTCTGGGGCTTCGTCTGACATACTTTGGACATGTTGCCAGGAGGGACGGGTCCTTGGAGATGGACATCATGCTTGGGAGGGTGGAGGGACAGCGCAGGAGGGGAAGACCCTGTATGAGGTGGATTGCTTCGGTGACTGGGGTAATCGGGATGGGTGTGTCAGAGGCAGTGCAGTTGGGTTGGCGCAGGATAGAGCAAGGTTTGGGGCTGTTGTGCTATGAGTCGAAAACGACTCGACGGCACATAACAAGAACAACATTTTAATACTCAGAAGTAAATATTTGGGCAAAGTAGTTGTGAACATCAAAAGTTCCTGGGTAAATAATATGTGTATTCCAATAGATGGGGTTTTTTTTTTGTTTTTGTTTTTTTTTTCCCAATAGATGTTAAAAGGCAGAGTTGGAGAGCTGTGTATATCAACTGAATTATGCAATAATAAGCTCCTTATACAGGGAGAATTGGGACCTTTTTTTACAAGTGTGTGTTTCATTCATTGTAATATAATATTTCCTTATCCTGAAACCCAGACAGTCTAATGGGTAAGGAGTTATGCAGATAACCTAAAGGCTGGCAATTAAAAAGCTGCTCCTCAAATAAAAAATAAGCAGTCTACTCCTATGCAACTTTCAGCCTTGAAAAACCCACTGGAGTGTCAACTATAGGTTGATTCCTGGTTCCTACTTGATGACAGTGTTGAATATACCATGGACTGCTAGGAGAACAAACAGGTTTGTCCTGGAGAGGGTGAATCCGGAAGGCTTCTTGGAGTCAAGGATTCTGAAACTTCGTCTGACATACTTTGGGCATGTTTGGGAGGGTGGAGGCAAGAGAGAAAGACCCTTGATGAGATGGATCAATTCAGTGAAGGGGTAATGGGAGTAGGTGTATCAGAGACAGTGAGATTGGCACAAGATAGGGCAGGGTTTACGGCTCTTGTACACAGGATCACTATGAGCCACACGTGACTCGATGGCATATAACAAGAACAACAACAATTGATGACAATGTGTTGAACTAATATATTCAGAAGCAGAGAAGGCAGAGTTGACACACATAGTTATGCTTTGTATTTACTGTAGCAATAAATAATACATTAATAATTATACACTTCTGATTATAAGATTCTTCGTGATCTATGAGGAGCATCCAAGCCATGATTCAAGCAATTTCAAGGCAATAGGCACAAGTACTGGAGGACTGTGTAAAGCAGATAAAAGATGCTACTGGAAAATGTGTCACATTGATGTGTGGGTGTTGTGACTACTACCCCAGAAGAGGACAGAGCTGTTGGAAGTGACAGTAACTACTAAGATCAAGTGGAACTTAAACAACGCTGTCCCATTTCACCCCTTAAGAATGCACATCTGCCCTAAATTAATTCACTTCATGTGCTCTTTATCTCATATTTGAAAGCAAAATTATTACAAAAAATTGTTTGATAATCCTGACAAGAAGGAAAAATTAGCCTTTCATTCTTCTGACAAATGACTTTTTCTTTGCACACTTTAATTCAAAATAATTCTATTCACAAAGAATTAGACATGACTTGAGATTCCAGTGTATTATTTGGGGTGGGAAAAGCTGGCAAGCAAAGTCTAAAGGGCCACGTTTTTGCAATTATCCCTCTCTCGTCTCCCCCCTTCTAGGCTCTCCATTGAAGGGGCAGAGCTTAAGCGTGGAGCAGGGTGTCCAAAGAAAGAACATAGCAACACTAATGGTGAAAACGTGCTGACTTTAAAAGGTGGAAAAGAGTATCGGCGAGAGAGTTTTCAGGATCCCTGCTTATTTTTCACAAATACGTAGTTGTTTACTGTTGGTTCATTCCAATGCTGTGTCAATCTTTGAAAATACTTTATTCAGACTATAAATAGCTGTGCTCCAGTAAACTTTGGGGCTAAATCATGTTCCACTTGTATCTTCAGAACGTAATAACGGAAATAATGATGAAATCAATGGCACCATTCTGGATCGTCTCAAGGGAAACACTATACAGCAGAGTGTTTTTAAAAATTTATCTTGTTCCTGAACTTGTTGAGTCTCATGTATAGCAAGTATTTTAGACTGCATTTTGTCTAGAGCCTGAAAAAACACATGATTCCTCCTTTTTCATTTCATTTCAGCTGATGCGAAAGCAGTTGGGGCTTTGAAAATACAAAATGCATCCTCAGTCTTCTTTGCTAAGCATGAATAGAATTGGTTAAGGATGGAAGAATTTATTAACAAATGAAAATAGCATAGAACATATGTGCTGCTTCCTAATTAAAATCTCTAAGAAAATTAATAAACAACAAATGTAGAGGTCAAGATAAATCTATGCACAAGCATGTCATGAGCACAAACACACACACACACACACACACACACACACACACACACACACAGACTTATTTGTGGAGGCACAGAAGTAGCTCCTCCCCATTGCTGTGGTCCACTGGAAAAAAAAACAAAAAACAACAGTCTTGCCATCCATTAGAATCTGACTCAAGAAGACTTTGAATGCATCAGAGTAGAACTTTGCTCTGAAGAGTTTCACTAGATGACTTTTTTCTTTTTCTAATGTAAATTGTCAGGCCTTTTTTTCTGTTGTTCTGTCTTTTTTCCTTGTTGTTATTGTTGTTGGGTGCTGTTGAGCTGAGTACAATCCATAGGGACATTAAGAATGAAAGATCTGAACTCTGTTCTGTCCTGCACCATCTGCACACTTCCTGACACACAAGAGGCCATTGAGGCAGTCACCCTGTCAATCCACTTGGTTGAGGGTCATCCTCGCTTTCGCCGGTCCTCCGCCCCTACCTGCATCATGTCCTTCTCCCAGGAATAGCACCTCCTAGCAACGTGTCCAAAGTATGTGAGGTGAAGTCTAATTATTCTTGCCTCCAGAGAGAACTCTGGCTGCACCCTCTCCAAGACATATCTGTTCGTTCTCTTGACCACCCATGGGATGTTCAGGGCTCTTCTCCAACTCCACAGCACAAGGTGTCAATTCTTTTTCTGTCATCCTTTTTCATTGTCCAGCCTCAGATGTATAGCAACTACTTCCTAAATAAAAGCCCTTTTTTCTCCTTTTATTTTGATTTATTTACAAATTTCAAAAAGGTTGTTTTTCACATAAGATCTTTCCCATTTCCTTCACCCCCCCCCCCCACGCATCAATTGTGTGATCCTATAATTAACAATATCTCTTCCTTGTCCATCCTTTGAAAAGCCTATGAACACACCTCTTTACTGCCTCATACACATGAAGGACTTAAAGCAGACACTGGATATGGTAGCCCTTTTTAGATTGTTTTTAGGGCCCCTCAAACTGCCTTTAAGCCCCAGCCATCCTCTGTGCACAAACCGTGCCAGCTTCACCTTTGCTGTGCTTAAGCCCGTTGTTTCGGTCCCTGTCCTAATCCATGTCCTTGAAGGTCTTCCTTTATTTCACTAACCTTCTACTTTTTCTGGCTTGTGTATAGATACCGATATTCAATGTGCAAGCCCAATTCTTGGAGGGTTAAAGCAAGGCAAGGGAACAGAGTAACCATAATGATTGGTGGAGCTAGACTGGTCTTTACAGGACTCGGGCTACTATGACTCTGGGACTGGGTTACAGGAGCAAGGCCTGTGAGAGGAGCTGAAAGCAACGACTGTCCAGTGAGGGTTTGGACTGAAGTACCATTCTAGCCAATAAGGTAACTGCTATGGACAACCTCCAAAAGAACCTTTCTGAATCTTGTGCAACATGGAGATGTCAGTTGTTTCATACAACATCACCTTGAATGACAGCCAACACTGCTATAGTTTGCTGCAGAGAACTCTGGTGGCCTACTGGCAAGAAGCTGCACTGAAGTCCTGAAGGCACGAGGTTCGAGGCCACCAGCTGCTCCATGGGAGGAGCATAGGCAACCTCCTCCCATGCGAATAACAGCCCCTGAAAACCCACTGGGGGGTCAACAATGGCTCGGTTTCAACTTCACGGTACACAACATAACAACACAAGAAATGACCCAGTTATAATCATTTCATTCAGTTTTCACATAGTATGGCAGGTACTGAAGTCTTCCATTTCACAGACACTGATAATCATTGAATTATGTAATTTTTTTCAAGGAAATAAAGTTAGAACCTGACTAATGTTGTACCAAAAAAAGAAGCTTTTGACTCAAAACTCTTAAATTTTTAGAGCATTGGGTTTCATAATGTCTGTTTGATCCAGTAGTATTTATTTAGGCATTAGACAAAAGACAGTCTAAACTACTTGATATAAGTGAGACTCAACAATTTCAGGAACAGCAAGAGTTAATTCTCCATATAAAAATCCATTCCCGTCTATTACTTACAAAGCATTATGATTCATCGTTTCTTCAAGTCTAATTTTCTTACTTTTTGCAGAAGCTGGTATGTAAAAGATGGCACAACAATTGGAGAGACAATATGCTGGTTCAGACTCCAAAAATGTGTGTGCATAAGAGTCCTGCAGGGAACTTGTCCATATACATGGCCAGGTTCCTGTGCAGGAATGTTTGTTCACAGACATTCAAGTGGTCTGGAGTTGGACCTCAGAGTTGTTGACGCAGATGGTTCAAAGTCCAGCCTTAAAGAAATGCTTCTCTTGTTCAAAACTCCTAGATAGGCATAACAACGGAACATTTTTAACACAGTCAAGTCAGAACAGGTCATTTCTTCCATGAAATGCCCTGAGTAGAGAGGTGAAATTTATTCCACACATTCTAATATTGGTTTTGTCATTTGAGTCGGTTTCAATTCTATGGTACATGACAACAACAATCTATAGTTATAACATATGACTGTCAAAAGAACGAATACATCTTTGAGAAAGTGTAGCCAGGATGCTTTTTGGAGGCAAAGATTGTACAGCTTTGTCTCACATACTTGGAGCATGTTGCATGGAAAGGCTACTCCTTGGAAACAGACAACATGTTTGGAAAAGTCAGCAAAAGACAGGAAGATCTTTAATGAGATGGCCTGACACAGTGGCTACAGCAATGGGCTCAAATGAGTCAGAGATGATGAAGATGGCACAGGATAGAAAAAGGTTCGTATCTTGTTCATATAGTTGCTATGCAGGAAGAGTGCAAATGGTCATTACAAAGACAGAAGAGGAAGAAA
>NW_006399784.1:16502283-16504164 GCF_000299155.1 Elephantulus edwardii
CAGGCCAAAGTCTCCATAATTACTTGCTATGCATCATAGAGCTAGACAATGATTAAGGATGACAGAAGAATCAAATTTTGAGTTGTGGTGTGGGAGAAGAATATTGAACAGTCTATGGACGGCCAAAAGAACAAATAGGTTTTTCCTAGAGAGGATAAAACCAAATTGCTCCTTGGAAGCAAATATTTTGAAGGTCTGACATACTTTGGGAAGGCTGCCAGAAAGGACCAGTCAGTAGAGAAGGACATCATTCTTGGAAAGGTAGAAATTCAGCACAAGAGAAGAAGACTATGTAGGATATTATTGGGGTAATAGAGTTAGGTAGGTCAGAGACAGTGACATCAGCTCAGGGTACAACAGAGTTCAGAGCTATTGTGGATAGGGTTGCTATCAGTCCCAGGTGACTTGACAGCACATAGCAACATAACAATGACAAGCCATCAGAGCACCCTAGAAATAGACTTAATTATTTGTCACCTAATTATGATCAATAGATTTTCAACAGAGATTTTGAAACAATTCAAATAAGGATAATTTTTTTCAACAAATAGTCTTAAACCAATAGAACGTCTATGTGTTTAAAAAATAAAAATCAAAAACAAAACAGGGAAAACCTTCAATCCAAATGTTCTGCTTTTTGTAAGTATTAGCTAAAAAGTAGATCATAGATTTAGTTAAAATCCAAAATTAAGTGTATCATAAATAAATTATAACTTAACTTGAAAGCAGGTGTGACATCTATTTCCAAAAAAGCTTGCCTCTGGAAACTCTATGAACTTGGAGAGATGATAAAAGTTTTGTGTTCAAAAGTTTTGTTCATAGGGTCGCTATATATTTCCATGGCACTTTACAACAGCAACAACCAAAACCAAAGAGAAACTTTTTATATGGTGCATATTATTAAACAAAAGTCACATGAAACAAAAATAAAACAATTTCCTAAATTTTTTTAAATATAAAGAGATTCTAAAATTGAAAATGTTTGATAACCTCTAATCGAAGTTTCTCACCATGAATAAATGAACAGTGGGAAACAGGTGTTTCCTTCTCAAAGATTTACATAATTATTTATTATTCCAAGCTTATCATTACAAATTGAAGTGTTTCCCCTATGAACAGGATGAAACCTTAATGTCTCTACCAAAATCATAATACTCTATGTGTAAATAGAGTGCTCTCTTTTATTATGCTGATGAACCATACTAATATAGGAAAAGAGTACTCTGGTGTCTTAGTGGTAAGAAATTGTGCTACCAACCCAAAGGCATGAGGTTCAAATCCACAAGCTGCTCCAAGGGACAAAGATAGGCAATCTTCTATATCATTTACTGCCTCTGAAAACTCTCTGAAAGGCAGCTATGAGTCGGTTTTGAATGAATGGCATACACAACAACAATGTAGGGTAGATTGTAAGCCAAATCACTTTTGAGTTATGAAAAGAACAAAATAGACACTGAGGCACACAAATACAGTGAGGGCCAGGAGACAAGCAAAAAGATCCTGATTTGACCTTTTAGAAGGCAGATCTCTGAAAAAAAAATACATTTGTGCTCCCTAAAGCTAACTACTTGTATTTTTGTTACAACAGCCCTAGTTAAGACTTGAGTATGAGTAATTATTATGCCCTTATTATTAATATGGTTACTTTTTTTAATGGCTGCACAAATCCTACATATAGTTGATCCTAATACCGAGGACATATTTTACATACCTTTTGAAACTTTGAAAGTAAGAATAAAGGATTCTAACAAATGTACCCAAAGCCACGCATGTGATAATTAAAATTCAATCCAAGTCTATTTTTTTCCACCCTAAACTCATGCTCATTCAGCTCTACTATGGGCCAAATAATAATCAGAATATTATTCTCAGCTCAGGCAG
>NW_006399784.1:16504264-16536589 GCF_000299155.1 Elephantulus edwardii
TCGCTATGAGTCTCAGGTGACTTGACAGCACATAACAACAACAACAAACAGCTAGTGGATTCAAACTGCCCGCCTTCAGGTTAGCAGCATAACTTTTTACCCATTAGGTCACCAGATCCTGAAAATCAGTTAGTAGTCTACAAAATGGGATAAGCAGATCTTCCTACATTATAAGATTGTTGTGACGATTTAGTGACATGTTGACAGTAAAATGCCTAGTAAAATATCCAAGTAGCCATCTGAGCTCAGTCGATTACTATACATTATTTATGTTAAGAGAGGAAATAGTTAGGAACGACTATGACATTTTTTATTTAGGAAGTAAATTTTTTTTTGTTATCAGCATGATAAGACTCTCTTTGGATTTTTTTTATATTGTTATGCCCCAAATTGTAATGGTCATGCTTTAGACACTGGGTACCTTTCTGCTTTTTACCAGTTTCTCATCTCCTTTTCTGCTGTTCTTCCTCACCAAGAGAAGACTAAGCAAAACGCATGAGTGTGTGCATGCATGCATGCTGTTCTCTCTCTCTCTCTCTCTCTCTCTCTCTCTCTCTCTCTCTCTCTCTCAAACACAGTGGGTGTTGCTGGGCTAAGATCAAGCAAAATGAGATTATATGTAATTCACAACCCATAAGACTGAGCCAGAAGCTAATGCTTGCAAAGGAGTGGGGTGGAGTGGTAAATGCAGCTGTTTTATTTTTCTACTTTCCGCCGCTTGACTTTGTCATGTGGTCAATAAATATTTACAGAAATGAATGATTGAGCTAGCCCTTCTTTGTTCTGCCCTTATATGCAGCTGAGTGAATTAATAGTGATAAAACCTGCCTTAAGCAGTTCAACTCAGGAGGGAAGTACCTAATTATCTGGAAACTGCTGACTTCATGGATGTCTTTATTATTTAGTACTTCTGAAGTTGTTTAACTGCATAATTTCATCATCAGTGTGTTGGCTGCATACTTCATTATGAATAAAGAAGACAATCTTCTTCAGGCATCCGCTTCCTAAACAACATGAACTTTGATAAATGTCGATAGTTATAGAAAAGCTTTAGGCATTTTGTTTATAGAGTTGCTGTGAGTCATGCTTGACTTGACTGCAATCAACAACAGCAACTCTGAAACTTACAGTCTCCCTAAGAAGAGACAACTGACATCCAAGGTACAATTTGTGAACAATGAAAAAAAACCAATCCTGTATATAAATAAGGGACAAATGCAGAAAAAATGATGGAATAATGTACGCATTGTGTATGTTTGACATTCCTCTTTTTGTATTTGTCTCTCTCTCTCATTTGCCAAACATAAAGATGTGGGCAGGGAATGACCCAGATTAGAATATCTATATATCATTATATTATTTTGAATGATGTCAGCTGGAGTCTTCATTCTCTGGGATCTGACAGACCCATAATATCATGTTTGTCTGAGGCAAAATTAAGGTTTGGTTTTGAATTACTTATTGTGTTCTCTAATTAGAGATGACAAAGGGTGAGATGCTTGATCCCAGTGGCCTTGTGTGGGAGCACTGAGTCACATGATAGGCTCTGCTGTGCCTAGTAAGTCCTTGATTGTGTCACACCAGGCACATTCAAATTAGAGTAATTTGATGAGGATTTAAGAAGTAAGCTATTTACAAACAGTGTAAATGATACTGCAACCCTCTGGGACCAAGGGTAAAAGGAGAGGAATGATTATCAGTATCTAGGAAGACAATAGCATATAGAAATGAATATTGAAGAAAAATCATGACCTAGTACGTTATGTCCTATGTCACCAGAAGCTGTCCTTTAGACATTAGAGGATAATAGCTTAAAATCAGGAAAGCTGTATCTCAGAGTTGTGTCTTTTCATCCAAGAAGTTGCACTATATGAAGAAGAACATGACTTTCGTATTGGAAAAAGATTCATCAGTGACTAGTGATATGCAGATGACATAAACTTGTTGCAGAAAATAAAGTCTTCAAGGAAATACTGAAGAAGATCAAGACTATAGATGTTACTGTGGATTCCACCTTAATACCAGGAAAACAAAATCCTCACAACTGGAACAATGAGCCACTTCATGATAAATGTCAAGGATTTAATTTTCCTTAAGTGTATAATCAATAGCCATGGAAGCAGTAGCCAAAAAGTCAAATGGCACTGCAATGGTAAAATCTACTGCTGAGGACTTTTCAATGTGTTAAAAAGTTATATTGTCATATAAAGACTAAGGTGTGCCTGAGCCAATCCAAGTCAGAACCAACCCATAGCCTACCCTCAAGTGAGTTTTTCAGAGGCAGTAAACCACATGGGAGAAGATTGCCCATTTTCTCCCATGTGGCAGCTGGTAGATTTGAACTACATGCTTTTGGGGTGACAGCACAACTCCTTACTATGAAGCCAACAGTACTCTATAACTATAGCATTTTTGTTTCATAGTCATGTTAAAACTGGACCATGGATAAGGCAAATCAAAGAAGAATTTATGTATTTGAATAATGATATTGGTGAAGAATACTGAATATACCATGCAAAGCCAAGGGAGCAAGTAAATCTGTCTTGGAAGAAATACAGTCATTATGCTTCTTAGGAATAGAAGTATCTAGACTTTATCTCCTTACTTTAAATGTGTTATCAAGAGGAAAAAAATCCCTGGAGAAGACTATCATGCATGGTAGAGGTTCAATAAAAATAAGAGGAAGATCCACAACTTGATGGAATGATACAACCATAACAATGGGTTCAAAAGTCACAATGCTTGTGAGGAGAGTTGAGTATATTGTTAATAGTCTGTGGAGTTGAGTAGAGATTGTTGTTGTGATTGTTGTTGTTCTTATGGGCTTGTTGAGTCAACTACAACTCATAGTGACCTTATGAACAACAGCTCTGACCCTTGTCTGATCCTGAACCAACCTCACCATCTGTGACACACTTGACCCCATTGCCACAGTCACTGTGTCAATCCAATCTCATTGAAGATTTTTCCTCTTACACTGACCATCTACTGTTCCAAGCATGGTGTCCTACTCCAAAGACTGGCTCCTTCTAATAACATGCCCAAAATATGTGAGAGTTTCACCATGCTTACCTTCAAGGACAACCCTGGTTTCACTTTCTGAGGACAGACTTGTGTTGAGTATAAGGAACTGTGAATATATGTATATATATATATATACACACACACACACACATATACATATATACATATAAATTTTTTTCCCTTTCTCAAAGTGGATTAAAAGCCAAGAAAAAAACTATTAGAATATGTTTACAAAGTTAATGTTAACAGTAGGTGAGGGACAGTTTTTAGTTAATGTAATGGTTATATGTCACACCAGCAAGATGCTGAGTCATCAAACCTCTATCCTCTAGAGCTGTGTATTACATGGACATAGAGATCTTCCCTAGGATCAACAATGATATTTTAATTTTGTTCTTTCTCCCCTACACACACACACACACACACACACACACACACACACACACACTCCTGCTTATTCAACACAGTACCAATGGAAAAGGAGGCAGTGGTAACCAGAGGTAAGGAAATCAACCTTTACATAGGTCACTTCTTTCTTTCTACAAAATTACTGCTTCTTAAAGTCCCTAAACGAAGTGAATAAACAGGTGTCTGTCTACCAGTGGAACACTTAACAACCTGAATTCACACCAAGGCACTTCAGAAATCAGACCTTATGGTTTACTTTGGAAAGGTTACAGTCGTGAAAGCCATATGGAACAGTTCTACTCCGCTCATATGAGATCTGCATAAGTTGAAATCAACTTGACAGCAAGTAACATTTCTTTTAGGGAGGTGATGCAGTGTCTTTAATCCCACATTTATAGGTAGGACCAAACAATTGTTCTATGATCCTCTGACAACTAGAATTTTCTAGTTTTAACTTCGAACTGCATTTTAAATAATGATAAAGATTACAGAAGAAAAAAATGATGCCTTCAAGTTTTGATATTAGAGAAGACTAATGAATACCCCATGAACTGCTAAAAGAATAAACAAGTATGTGCTCTTTTTTGTTGTTGTTGTTATTGTTGTTATGTGCTGTCAAGTCGCTTGCGACTCATAATGACCCTATGTACAACAGCCCTAAACTCTGCTCTATCCTGTGCCAATCACACTGCCTCTGACACACCCATCCCAATTATCCCAGTCACTGAATCAATCTAGCTCATAGAGGGCCTTCCTCTCCTGTGCTGTCCCTCCACCCTCCCAAGCAAGATGTCACTCTCCAAGGACAGCTATCTCCTTACAACATGTCCAAAGTATGTCAGATGAAGCCCCAGAATCCTTGCCTCCAAGGAGCCTCCCAGTTTAACCCTCTCCAGGATGAATCTCTTTGTTTTTTTGGCAGTCCATAGTACACTCAATACTCTTCTCCAGAACCACAGCTCAAAGGTATCAATTCTCCTTCTATCAACCCTAGTCATTTTCCAACTCTCTGATGCATAACAAGTGACTACCAAGACCATAGCCTATATCAGACAAACCTTAGTCTCCAGAGTGATACCATTGCTCTTCAGTACTTTGGAGAGGTCCCTAACAGCAGACTTTCCATCATAATATGTCTTTTAATTTCCTGGCTGCTGGTGCCAAGAGTGTTGACTGTGGAGCCAAGCAAACTAAAGTTGTTAACAGTCTCAATCTCTTTACCATTCATCCTGATGCTGCCAATTGGTCCACTTGTAAGAATCTTTGTCTTTTTTATATTGAGACTCAATCCGTATTGAAGGATGCAGTCCTTGACCCTCTGCAGCAGTGCTTCAGGTCCTCCTCAGTTTCAGCAAGCAGGGTTGTGTCATCTGCATAATGCAGATTGTTGATAGATCTTCCACCAATCCTGAATCCACATTTCTCCTCATACAGCCCAGCCTCCCGGATAATCTGATCTACATACAGGTTGAAAAGGTATGGATATAGGACACATCCCTGGCATACACCCTTCCCAATTTTTAACCATGCAGTGTTTCCTTGCTCTGTTCTGACTACTTCCTCTTGGTCCAAGTATAGGTTTCGCAATAGCATGATCAGGTGTTTAAATGTTCTGGAATTCCCATTTTTTTTCAGAGTCAGCCACAGTTTATTATGATCCACACAGTCAAACGCCTTTTCATAGTCAATGAAACACAGATAGACATTCCTCTGGTATTCCCTGCTTTCAGCTAAGATCCATCTAACATCAACTACAATATCTAAACCCAGGCTGGACTTCTGGCAGTTCTCTGCTGATGTACTGTTCCAGTCGTTTTTGGATAATCTTCAGTAGAATCTTGCTTGCAAGTAAAATCTATTATATTGTTCTACAGTTTCCACACTCTGTTGGGCCAACCTTCTTTGGAATGGGAACAAATATAGATCTCTTCTAGTCAGTTGGCCAAGTAGTTGTTCTCCAGATTTCTTGGCACAGCTTGGTTAGCATATATTAGGGCAGCATCTGTCAACTGATATATCATCTACTCCTAGGGTCTTATTTTTTGCTATTTCCTTCAAAGCAGCTTGAACTTCTTCTTTCATCACCATAGGCTCTTGCTCATATGTTGTTTCATGAAATTCTTCTGTGTCTGCCAATTCCTTTCGATACAGTGACTCAGTATATTCTTTCCATCTTCTTTTAATACTTCCTGGATAATTTAATATTTTGCCTAAAGCATACTTGATTATAGCAACTCGAGGTTTACATTTGTTCTTCAGTTCCTTGAGCTTCAGAAATGCTGAGTGAGTTCGGCCCTTTTGATATTCTGACTTCAGCTCCTTGCACATTTTATTGTAATATTTTCCTTTGTCATCCCGTGCTACCTTTTGGAATCTTCCATTCAACTCTTTAGTATCTTGAATTCTTCCTTGTGCTTTGGCTTCTCTACGTTCCAGTGCAATAGTCAGAGTTTCTCCTGACATCCATTTTGGTCTTTTTTTCCTCCTCTGTCTTTGTAATGACCTTCGCACTCTTCCTGGATGATACACTTGACATCCTCCCACAACTCATTTGGTCTTCGCTCATTAGTGTTCAAGGCCTCAAACCTCAAAATTCCATGGAAACTCTAGAAAAAGTTGTCAGTTGCTCTTTTCCTGGGCAAAAGTTATCACCTGTTTCAGTCCTCTTCTGCATTGACTTATCATGTAGATCAGCCTCTCTTCCTCAGGACTATATTTTCTATGACACTGTGGAAATTTACTCAACTTTTGCTAGCTCCTTCTCTGGCTTCTTGCGATCCAGTCCCATATAAAAGGAGAGGACTTTAGAAGATGCACTGAGAAAGATCTCTTAGTCAGTTCGTCACTCCCATGGTATTTGCGTTTGTGCATAAGAATTCCAAATATATATTTCCAATTGATCTTTGAGACTTCAACAGATGACTCTGGTTAATTCCAAAATAATTTTTCAACCTACTCATTCTACAAGATTATCTTCGTATCATGTTTGGTATTAACTTGGAAAGTTTTCAATGTGTAATTAACTAACCAGCCACACTTTAGTAATGTAGATGCTGGTGATTTTACAGTTTCATTTCCCCTACCTCTTTTACATAACGACAGCTGAAGTGGCCATTTTCCTCGGTTACCCTCGTTTCTCACCAATGACTTGTTCTCTGCATATAGTGGTAACACATGTGAAAGCAGTCATAAAGAAACAGTACTTCTCTATCAGTGTGTGAATCAGCAGCCACAAGTTTGCATTTTGGAAATAGTTTTGGCAAGTGTGGAAATTACCCTGTGCTAGTTGGGACTGTTATCTCTGAGTGGAAAGAAAGAGTCATCTAAGGGTGAGGTGGGGTTGAAATGAAATCAGTGGAGAGGTGGCAATTAGACTAACAACAGCAGCATGGGAAAGGTTAGAAACAAATATTCTGCTGAAACTCAATGTGACTAAGCGCCAGAAAATTCCCGGGAAACCACATAAGCCAAATCTCTCATTTCACAGATAAGAGGCCCAGAGAGGTTGTTATTTAGTCAGTTACACGAGTAAGTCAACAGCAGAACCACACAGCAGGACT
Source organism: Elephantulus edwardii (assembly GCF_000299155.1). NCBI lineage: Eukaryota > Metazoa > Chordata > Mammalia > Macroscelidea > Macroscelididae > Elephantulus > Elephantulus edwardii. Next base: position 16,511,257 of record NW_006399784.1, read on the forward strand.
TGTTGCTCCAGCTAGCTTCAAGTCCAGCATTTTTGCTTCCCCACACTACCGCAGGATGCTTCCTTCAAGTCTTATCAGCATGGTGATCTTCACTGCCCAGCTTCTCTGACTCCCAGGATTTTTTTAAAAAAACACTATCAACCACAGATTTAACTTAACTTCTGTAGAAAATAAAAACAGGCAGCAACTTTACAAAAGCTAAGTTGTCCACACCATAACAATGTAGATTTTTTTTGCAATTAGATTCTTAACACTTAGTAAACATCCTCTACATGCGATGCCACTATCTTTCAGTCTTAGCCTTATCTTCCCTTCCTACACACCAGCCCATTCCCAGGGCCACACATCAGACATTGCATCTTTTGGGCTCCTTCTGTAAATTTTCACTTTTTTACTGATCTTCTTCTGTCTTCCTGTGTGTGGAAGTTTTATAGACCTGTTCTTCCATTCTTCCCTTTAGTGGCTTCACTTCAGTTGTAACCCTTAGCCAATAATCTTTGCTGATCCTTGCAGTTCCTTGAAGGGCCTAAGAGTACCCCACAATATCTGACTGTCGCAGTGAGGAATTCATGACTCTCATTTGGTTTTATCACATCTTTACTCTGCTTCTGATTTACTTAGTTCAACTGAAGAGAAATACAAAATTGTAAGGACTGACCTTATGTAGTTGTTATCAAGCTTATTTTGACTCAGGTGACCCCATGAGCAGAACTACGCTCTGGAAAGGTACCACTTTTTTATTGTTATTAGTTTCCAAGTCAAGTACAACTCCTAGAGACTCTATGAACAACAGGTCTGAACTCTGTCCTGTGCCATCCTCACCATCTCTGACGCATCTGACACCATTGCTGCAGTCACTGTGTCAATTCATCTTGGAGAGAATTTCCTTTTCTTTTGCCAGCCCTCCATGTTTCCAAGTAGCCTCTCTTAGTAGCATACTCAAAGTATGTGAAATGAAGCTTTGCCATCCTTGCCTCCAACGAGCAATCTGGCTTTATTTTTTGCAATGCGTATCATGGGATATTTAAGTACTCTTCTTCAACACCACAGTTCAAAGGCATTAATTATTCTTCTGTCCTTATTTATTGTCCAGACTTCAGATGAACAAAGCAAGTCATTGCGAAGACCACGGCCTGAATCAGGCACACCTTAGTGCACCATTGAATAAGGCACCACTCGGTGGGTTCAACCTAGAATCTTGAACAGTTAGGCAAGGATTTAAAATATTTGTGTCACATTTATCATGCCATTTATCATGTCATATTGACATTATTCCCTATTGATTCCTTTCCTTTTTTTCCTGCATATCAATGATGTCTTTGCTGGAGAAGAGTGTTGAATATACCATGGACTGCTAGGAAAACAAATAGGTTTGACCTGGAGAGGGTGAGACCAGGCTGTTCCTTGGAGTCAAGGATTCTGAAGCTTCATCTGACATACTTTGGGCATGATGCAAGGAGGGACTGGTCCTTGGAGAGGGATATTATGTTTTGGAAAGTGGAGGGACAGTGCAGGAGAGGAAGACCTTCGATGAGATGGGTCAATTCTGTGATTGGGGTGGTGGGAGTGAGTGTGTCGGAGACGGAGAGGTTGGCACAGGATAGAGCAGGGTTTAGGGCTCTTGTACATAGGGTCGCTATGAGTCGCAAGTGACTCTACAGCACGTAACAACAACAATGATGTCAGGTTTACTACAGTGCCTTCTCCACTTGATCCCTATAACTCTCCTGATAAAGACATTTCCCTTCAAAGAAATACATCTTTACTTCTCATTTTCTTTAATCCTCTCTTTAAATCTATCATATTATTTACACACAAATGCCTATGTGATTGGTGAAACTAGCCAATCCTCTTGTGAATAGACTGATAGACACCCTGTTCAAATATTCCTGCCTATCCACATGGCAAAGTCAAATAATGATAAGGAAAGCCACTTTGAATAAACCCTTAACGCTACAGGTAATAAGAGAGAGGCATAGTTAATTCACTTGCAAAGGAGTCAAAGTCAAAGGGAAGATGGGAAAAGCGTAAAGGACCCCTGGAAAGCCAAGGGCAAACCCAAATCTTGGTGTCAGCAGGGAAAGAGAGCAAGAGAGTGACCGCCTATCCTGGTTCCCCAATCTCATGAAAATTGGTCATATTCCAGCCCCACCTGAGGACTTGTGTGATTGTCTGAGGAAGGGATTACTTCCTGATGTAACCACCTTTTGGTTCCTGCCAGAAATACTAGTGTATTGGTGCAAGGATAATACTTTTCTTCCCATTTCCTGGGAGACTCCAGCCCTCCTCTATGAGAATGAGAGACAAGATAGCAATTCTAACCCTTAACAATGATCAATAAAGTGTGCTTCTTTTCATAAACTTGGGAAAGATGAACACTAAGAGATGCTAAGCTGTCCCTACATGGTGGTTCTTGCCTCTAGAGGCCCTTTGGTCCCCAAGACAAATATACAGGAGAGAACAAGAATGTTTGCTACATATTTTATCATGACTTGTTCATACTCTACTTACTGTACTCAGCATATGACATGACACAGCTTTACTACTTTCCTGAATTTATTTGTACCGGTTGTTGTTGTTGTTGATTGCCATCAAGCAGTAACTCATAGCGACCCTATGAACAAAAGGCCTGAAGCCTTTCTATAGCTATCATCATTTCTCCAAGTTCATGGAGTTTCCAGAGGCATGTGGTGTAGGAAGTGGATGCTACTCCTGCTTCCAAACCAGTCTTAAACTGGGAGCTCCAACAAACACTGTCCACTATGAGTAGCCATTATGGTATATGATGCCCCAATGGCACAAGGTTCAGCACCACAGTAAACACAGCTTGCCTCAGTACAGCAAATTGAGAGAAGAATGCTATACCACTTAGAAGAATGAAATGGACAATAACTCCTGAGCCAGGTAGACCGAACTCAGTCAATGATGCCTTCTAGAAAAACTAATTTCCCCTGTGTCAAAAATAACTTCACATACTCATTATTTTTCTTTATCGAGTCTAGTAAAGATGCATATCATCTGATCATCTGTGAAGTAGCATACACCTGCTCTTACTATGGGAGCATTTATTATATGCTATTATAGCATGAGATTTAGGTGAATTTAAATGTTCACTCTCTTGCTTTTTTCTCCCCTCTCTAAAAAGTGAGGGAATGGTATGTTAAGCAGGACTGAATAGAAAATGCCAGCAGTTATGGGGAGGGTTTAGATAACTTTGTGTGTTTAAGAATCTTTTTATAATAGCTATAAAATGAAAACCTTGGTGAACAGTTCAACCAAATTTAAGAAGACTTGATTATGAATATTTAGCATTTGAGAGATCCTGAAAAAGAGCAGGGGTTGCTCCTTTTGTAGTTCCAGTCAGTATTTCCAAGCGATGTAGCTGTAGCTTGAGCAGCTATCCACCCCAGAGCCCAGAACAATAAGCGGAACAAATTCAGTGTGGCTCCAGTGGCTTGCGACCTGGACCAACAAGTTATCTTTATTGATGTATTCAAAGAAAAGACTTATTTCTGCTACATTATATCCTTGATGATGAAGGTAGTCATATCACTGGACAAGAATACACCAAAGAAATCATAGACTTTTTGGTAAGTGGGCTAGGTTCCATGTGTGATCAGTGCAGAACCAAGACTTGGCACAGCCCACCTCACCAACTTCTGGATTAAGGAAACAGCCCCCTCCCCCAGCTCTCAAAATGCCTCTCGTTGTTTACTCTGACGTTTTCTTGGCTTTCGCTGCAATTTTAACACATAAATCCTGCTTGTCAAATGATATTGTAAAACAAGCATCCAAGTGTCAGCACATGGCCCAATAGTCTGGGGACCAGAGAACAGCATGGGGAACACCTCCATGGCAGCTTTCATCTGCTTCCAGCCATCTGCAAGTAATTTGAAACCAGTTTCCAGTGAAGCTAGGTTATTTGGCCTGGTAACACATGCACAGCTAAAAGAAAGAGCCAGACTCATCAAAATCTGTTAACTCTGTAATGAGTAGATAAAGCTCTATGTTTTAAAAACTTTCCTCTGAATAGCCCATTTGACATTCAGTTAGCTGACTGGTTGACTGTATGTTAGATTAGAACTGTGTTCCATAAAAATTCGAATGGGTTAAATGGATTTTTCAACAGTTAATAGAAAAGCTTTCTACTGAGAAACCTCTGAAGACTTGAACTACCAAATTTATAGCTTACAGCTCTGCACATTATCCATGTTACTACTCTAGGTCTCTCCCTAAACATTCCACTCATCACCTTCACGGTGATTCTGATTCACAGAGAACCTGTGGGAGAATATAACTGCCCCACAACAGTTGTATTTGAAGGTTATCTGAAGGAGAAAGACACACAATCTCCTCTGGTGATTTATGTTCTCTGAAATCCATTGGAGAGACAGCTGAGTAAATTCCAATTGGGCCACAATGAAGGAAAATCTTCATAGAAGCTGAATTTCTGATGGATTTGAATAGCTGATATATCTGGTTAACGGTAGAGCATTTGATTATTTCTGCCATCAGCTCCTTAACTAGGCACGTTCATTTTCTCCGATTGAGCTCCCAGAGAGGCACTGCCTTTGGGTTTGCATCAATCACAACTGCCTACCATTTCAGCCACCAGAAATCCCAAAGTAAATATTTATTAGGTACATAAATCAACAAATCAATCACCAGATATGTCATTAGTGAGTTTCTAAAAATCCTAAGGAGGTATTCCTTCAGAAGTCCAAAGCAAACAAACAAAAATAAAACACAAAGAGTACTCCAAGTAATCTCATGTAGAGATCTTGGAGCAGGAGGTACTTTCTGCATCTCTCAATGTAGAGGCAGCATTTCTAACCTGATTATGGTTGTATATTAGAGAACTTAATAGCTACAATTGGGGTATTGGTATGAGGGATTTTATAAGTAAAGTTTGTATGTTTGCATAATATAGCATTTAGTCCGTTAATGTATCATTCCAAAGTAAAATATTAAGAGTTTTTCCTCCCAGACTGAAAGACCACAGTTGCCTTCTTTGTTTCTAACTATTTTAAAAATATTCCTGAGTTGGAAAACATAGTCATCCAGATGAAAAAATCAAAACAAAACAAAAACCAAAACAACACACACACAACCAAAAAACACCAAAAATCAAAACCAAAGAAACCTAGGGATTTTAGTTTGCAAACTTTTTTTAGGAGAACTCAAAGATTGCTTCTCTTCACCTTGAACAACAACATCTGCATGTAGTTCTTGAAAGCAATACTGGTGATGCAGCCTTTACATTCCCAACTACCAACAGAAAGGTTAATAATTTGAGTCTATACAGCAGCACTATGGGAGAACAACAATAACACACAGTTCCCATTTCAATACTCTTCTCAAGCAGCCCAGTTCCAGCTTAGCTGTGTGTTCCTCATTGCTCTTGGGTGGCATAGAAAAGCAGACATACCTGGCAGTCGCATAAACAAGACTAGAAGTTCAAGTGGAAATAAAAAATAAGGATCTCGCCCTATAGCCATTCCCTACATGAAGAATTCTATCTCTATGCTGAGCAAATAATTCATGAATTCATTAAGATTGGAGGAAGACTTGTCAGCAATCTACGTTCTGCAGTTAACACAACCTTACTTGCAGAAAGTGAAAAGAGACTTAAAACACTTATTGAAAAAGATCAAAGAACACATTTTCAACATGGATTACATCCCAACATCAAGCAAACAGAAACCTCCACCTCAGGACCAATAAACAACATCCCAAAAGAAAAAAAATGGAAATTGTTAGCTGTTTAATTTTTCTTAGATCCACACTCCATAACCATGGGAACAGCAGTCAAGAAATCAAGAGACATTATGCATTGGACCAATACAGTACTTCTTAAATGTGTAAAGAGCAAGGATATCACGGTATCTTAGTATGCATTTGAAATTCAGAAAATATAAGGAAAACTAGAGAAGAGTTTATGACTTTATGACTTTGAATTGTATTGGTAAGTTGTATTGAATAGCTTTGCATTGCTAAGAGTATGCAAATGTGTTTTAAAGGAAGTGCAACCAAGTTGATTCTTAGAGGCAAGGATAGTAGGCATGCTGTCAGAAGGGCCCTGTCCCTAGGGAAAAGACCTACGTCTCAGGCAGGTAAAGGATAAGTGAAAGAGAGGAAGGCTTTCAAGAAAGTCGACTGATAATAGTGACTGGAGCAATAGGCTTGAGCATGACAAACATTGGAAGGATGGCACAACATAGGGCAAGGTTTTTGGGTATTTTGGGGGGTGTTTATTATTATTATTAATTTCAATGAACATTTACAGAGAGTTTGGATTTCCATTCATTCATTATTGCACTTAGGGCAAGGTTTTGATCTGTTTTTCATAGGATCACTATGAGTTGTAGTTAACTTGATAGCACCTAACAACAACAACAGTTGTAATTCCAAAGGAGGAAAATCCTAATTACACATTCCCTTAAGTATTACACACTAGAAAATCCTATGAGGCATACTTTCCCCCCAGCACATGTAATCACTGTGAGTCAAAACTAATTCAATGGCATCTAACAACAGCTCAAACTATATTCAGAGGCATATGTTGTTATTGTTGTTGTTAAGTGTTGTTGAGTTGTAGATGACTCACAGTGACCCTATGAACAAAAGGTCTGAACACTTGTATAATTTTGGTCGTTTCTCCATAGAGTTTCTGGAGGCAAGCCATTTCGGAAGTGGATACCATTCCTGCTTCCAAGCTTGATTTAACTGGGAAGCTCCATCAAACACTGTCCACCATGGGTAACCATTATGTCACAGTGTTTAGCATAACAGCAACCACGAGTTACTTCTGTATAGAAGTGCACAGACCAGTGCTAGTTATATGATTTAGAAAAATGTTTGACATAAAACAATTAAAAACAGGCCTGAGGCCCGCAGATTAAAATCACCCACCTTGGGCTTGGTAGCGTAACTTTCTGTCCACTAGGCCAACGTAGCTCTCTCTATGTTGTTATTGTGTCATCAAGTCATAGACGACTCATAATGACCCTATGAACAAAAGACCTGAACACGTATATTTTAGCCATTTCTCCACTGTCCACCATGGGTAATCATTAGTGCATTTAGCACATCAGTGTCACAGTGTTTAGCATCACAGCAATCACGAGTTACCTCTGTACAACTAATGTTGTTATTAGGTGCCGTCAAGTCATGTATGACTCACAGAAACACTGTCAACATCAGATGTTAACCTTGTCCTCTACTGTGCCAGCCCAATAATTTCTGACACACTTGAGCCCTCTACTGCAGTCTCTGTGTCAATTCACCTTGCTGTGGGTCTTCCTCACTTTTTCCATTCCTTCATTTTCACAAGCATGATGTCCCTCTCTAAGGAATAACCTCTTTTGGAAATATACTCAAAGTAGTGAGTCAAAATTTATGTCATTGCCTCCAAGAACGGTTGTGGATACACTGTCTCCAGATAGATTTGTTGTTCTTTTGAAAGCTCATGGGATATTTAATGCTCTTCTCCAATACCACATTTTAATTCTTCTTTCATTCTTATTCACTGTCCAGCTCACAGCAAAGCAAAGCAAATGATAAAAAAGGCCATGGCCTAAATCAGGATCACCTTAGTCCTCAAACTAACATCATTTCTCCTTAATAACTTGGAGCGGTCCCTGACTGCAGACTTTTCCTGTGCAATATACTTCCTGATCTCCTGACTACTGGTCCCAAGTGTACTGAGTAATATAAGTTTCAGTCTTTTTGCTGTCTATCATGATGTTGCCTGGTGAGAATCTTCATTTTTGTGACACTGAGGTGAAATCTATACTGAAGGTTGTAGTCTTTGTTGTTCCACAGAAGGTGTTTTAAATCCTCCTCAGTTTCAGTGAGCAAGGTTGTGTCATCAGCATTATGAAGGTTATTTATGAGTCTTCCTCCAGGAAGGAAAATGAGAACAGAATATATGTTCAAAATGTCAACTTTACTTAGTGATGCAGATTGAATTGTATGCTCCAAACATAAGGGTTGAAATCATGGGCTTCCAACCAATTCTTTCCAGTTAATTTACAGGTGATAAAGCAAAACCAGAAAGGGATCAACAGAGTCTGAAACAATCATGGCTTACTCAAATACGGCTGCCACATCACTTTGAACTTATGTCACTCTTCACAGTTTTGGCAACAATTTAGTCTCTTTCATCAGGTTTTTATTGGGGTCATTAATGATTTCATCTTGCCCAGATCTACAATCAACACTCTTGGTACCAACGGTCAGGAAATCAAAAGACAAGTTGCATTACGAATAGCTTGCTGTCAAAGATCTCTCCAGAATATTAAAAAGCAACGTTGTCATTTCAGAGACTTTGATGTGCCTGATCTAGATTATGGTCTTCTCAATTGCTTGCTCTGCTTCTGAGAGCTTGACAATGACTAAGAAAAAGAACCAATGCCTTTAGTTGTGCTGGAGAAGATTATTAAACATGCCATAGACTACAAAGATAAAAAAAAATGGAGGGTGTCCTAGACATCCTGTCCTAGAGAGGGTGAAACAGGTTGCTCTTTGGAGGCAAGGATTTTGAAGCTCTATCTTACATACTTTGGGCATGTCACCAGGAGGGGCCAATCCTTGGAGACAAACCTTGGAGGACATCATGCTCACAAGGGTAGAGGGTCAGTACAAGAGAGGATGACCTTGGATGAGATGGATTGACACAGTGACTGTGGTAAACAGGGTTCTGTGTGTCAGAGATGGTAAAGTTGGCTCAGGCTAGAGCAAGGTTCCCAGCTATTATGTATAGCGTTGCTAAAAGTCCTAGTCCATTCGGTGGCATGTAACAACAACAATAAAAAAATCAGGTTCTTGAAAAGGATGACTTGTATTTCCTTCAAGGGATTTGGTATGTAATATTTCCCATTCAGGTTCTCTTTCTGATTCACCCAAACTTCAAAAATACAGAAGTTTCAATTTCTCAGTAATGGCTGAACAGATTTGAGTTGCTTCAAAGCACTTAACTCCTGTAAAAAGGATTCTATCTGAAAATAGAAGTTTTTCATGAACTGTGTTTTAAGACAGCTATAAGATAAATAACCAACATAATCACTATTGAGCTATTAAAATAAAGCTGGAAACACACAGGAGGAAGGTATACACCAGGAACACTAAGGAATGTTGGTGGCCAGGTATATTCAACGTCAAGGGATTACACAAAAGGAAAAAGATCTCGGAGAGCCATATTAGTAATTGGACTTCTACCTTATTGACCTAAGGGAAAATGAATTCCTAATTTTTTAAACCCATCTATTTTTAGTATTTCTATTATGATCAGACTAAAAAGCCCAAACTCCCTACCAATGAGTTGATAGTAACTCATAGTGATTTCTCATCAGGTTTCTAAAGATGCAAGTCCCTACAGGAAATTGCCTACCATTCTGCCACGAAGTCACAAGTGAATTCAAATTACCAACTATTAAGACACTAAGTATGCAACAAAACTGGTAAATTTGACATCTTAGAAACAAACAAAAACACAGAAACCTTCTTGAAGAGTCTCTACTAATTTAAGTTGGAACATTTCAATGTCAAAAAGAATACTAATGGTGGTGGTAAAAAAATGTTGTTATGAATGTCAAGTCAAAATTGACTCATAGCTGACCCTTCAGCACGTTTTCAGAGGCTGTAAATCATATGGGAGGAGATTGTCCATATCTCTTCCATGGAGCAGCTGATAGATTTGAACTTTGTCTTTGGGTTTCCAGGACAAATTCTTACCACTAGATCACCAGAACTCCCTAATCGTAGTGATAAAGATTATAATAAATTTTTAATTTTTAATGTGTTCACAATGGTACTAGAGAAATTTAAAAAATTATTTTCTTTTTTATAGAATACCAAATAGTAAGTGAAGAAGAAATAATTACTTAGAAATTCTAAAATGGAATGCCTAAGTAAAAATTGAATCAGACAATAATTATTAGTAGAAAGTCTGTGTTTGGGAGAAAGTAAAACAACGTGCTCCTTAGAGAGAAGGATGGTGAAACTTGGGCAAGTTGTCAGGAATGACCGGTCTTGGAGGAAAAAGATATCATTCTGGGACACATGGAAGGTCAGAAGAAGAAAGAAAATCCTCAACAAGATGAATTGACACTTGGCTGTAACAATGAACTTGAGTATATTGAGATTGTGAGGATGGTGCAAGATAGGGTAAGGTTTAATTCTATAATTCTTAGGCTTGCTATGATTTGTGTTCAGCTCGATGGCATATTGTAACAACATCACCAAAAATATAGAGTGAAAAAAGTTTAAGGGAACAGATTAGCCACATAGTCAAAGTTATTACTCTAGAAATAAATTTACTAATTTACTGCACCATCCTAACATTACTTTGATAAAGGAAAGAGAGTTCTTTGTGAAAGTCAATGTAATCAAGTAATTAAACTTAGTGTCATTGGTGGTGACCTTCGTGGGATAATATCTCCCACCTGAGAAATATTCAGTTACACTGATGTAGTTTTTGCCAAAACATGTCTTACCTGAATCTAACAATAAAAAACCAATTTACAATATCTTAAAAATGTTGGACATTTCATATGAAAACTAGCATGAATTTTTCAGAAAACATTGTTATCAGAAAAAACAACCTGTGGGAGACCCATTCTTGAGTTTAAAAAGACAAAAACCAATTACAATCAAATGTAATATGCCAACCTTGAGTGAACGCTACATCAAGGGGAAAAATGGGAAATAACTGAAAATTTTAATATGGACTTGGTATTAGAGAATGGATGTATTATTAACTTTTGAAGAATAACAGTAGAACTGTAGTTCAATCCTTACTCTTAGAAGATGTATGATAAAGAAATAAAAAATAATTTTATAGTGACTACATCTTACTTACAAATGATTCATCAAAAATATATTAAAAATAGACACATAAAAAGGGAAATATGACAAAAATGTGACTAACTAATGCATCTGGATTGTTGTGGTTGTGTACTATTGAGTCTGAGATCATCCATAGCTGACCCCTTGGTGGCTTTTCTGAGGCAGTTAATCCTTCATGGGAGGATAATGCCCATTCTTCTTCTTGGACCAGCTGGTAGATTCAAACTGCGTGCCTTCAGATTGCACTTCAGCTTCCTGCCACTAGGCCATCAGATGGAGTTTTAAAAAAATTATAATTGTTTTTATCTAAAAATCAGGAAGATTGAAGAAGTTGTTGTTGTTATGTACCATGAGTCACTTGTGACTCATAGCGACCCTATGCACAAGAGCCCTAAATAGCATTCTCTCCTGTGCCAACCTCGCCGTCTCAAGCACACTCATTCCCACCTCTCCACTCACAGAATTGATCCAACTAATCGAGGGTCTTCCTCTCCTGTGCTGTCCCTCCACTCTCCAAAACATGATGTCCCTCTGCAAGGACCAGTCCCTCCTTGCAACAGGTCCAAAGTATGTCAGATGAAGCTTCAGAATCCTTGACTCCAAGGAGCATTCTGGCTTCACTCTCTCCAGGACAAACCTGTTTTTCTCCCAGCAGTCCATGGTATATTCAACACTCTTCTCCAGCACCACAGCTCAAAGGCATCAGTTCTTTTTCTATCATCCCTAGTCACTGTCCAACTCTCCGATGCATAGCATGTAAAGACCATACCCTGGATCAGGCACACCTTAGTCTCCATCCTGATGTCATTGCTCTTCAGTACTCTTGAGAGGTCCCTCACAGCTGACTTTCCCAATGCAATTCGTCTCCTGATTTCCTGGCTGCTGTTACTAAGAGTGTTGACTGTGGGACCAAGTAAACTAAAACTGTTAACTATTTCAATCTCTTCACCATCCATACTGATGCTGCCAATTGGCCCAGTGGTGAGAATCTTTGTTTTCTTAATGTTGAGCTTCAATCCTTATTGAAGACTGCAGTTCTTTACCTTCTCTATCAAGTGCTTCAGGTCCTCCTCAGTTTCAGCAAGCAGTGTTGTGTCATTGACATAACACAGGTTGTTGATTCTTCCAACAATTCTGATGCCATATTCCTCCTCGTACAGCCCAGCATCTCAGATGATCTGTTTTGCATACAGATGGAAAAGATATGGAGACAAAATACATCCCTGATCGACCTCCTTCCTGATTTTGAACCATCCAGTGTCTCCCTGCTCTGTTCTGATGACTGGCTCTTGGTCCAAGTATAGGTTTCACATTAGCACGATCAAATGTTCTGGGATTCCCATTCTTCTCAGGGTCAGCCATAGCTTGTTGTGATCCACACAGTCAAAAGCCTTTGCATAGTCAATGAAGCGCAGATAGACATTCTTCTGGTATTCTCTGCTTTCTGCCAAGATCCAACTAACATTAGCTATAATATCCCTTGTCCCACGACCTCTTCAAATCCAGGCTGCACATCTGGCAGTTGTCTGTTGACATATTGCTCCAAATGTTTTTTGATAATTTTGAGCAGAATCTTGCTTGCATGTGCTATCAATGATATTGTTCGATAATTTCCGCACTCCGTTGGGTCACCTGTCTTTGAAATGGGAACAAATATTGATCTCTTCCAGTCAGCTGGCCAGCTGGCTGCCCTCCAGATTCCTGGTACAACTTAGCACATCCAGGGCAGCAACCGTTAGAATTGAAGAAGCACTGATGGCTTTTCATAGTGGTGTTGGTGAAGAATATTAATTATACTACAGACTATGGTCAAAAGAACAATCAAATCTGTCTAGGAAGAAGTGTAATCAGAGTGCTCCTTAGAAATAAGGATGATGAGACTTCATCTCACATTTTTGGGGTATATTATCTAAGTTAAGCAAAAAGTGGATACCCTCAATGAAAGGATTGACACAGAAGCTCAAACAACGGAGTCAAGCACCCAGCAGAGATTGTAAGGATGGGCTATGATGAACTGGGCTTCTTCCAGTCTTTTATGCACAGGGTCTTCATGTTGGAGTCACCACAATAGCACCTATCAACAATAATCTTTATCTTCTCTGTAAATTTGGACATTTTAAAAATAAGGAAAGTGAGGGGGGGAAAAGAAAATAATAGCTACTCTAATCAAGGAAGTAAACTTTGAGATAGACACTACTACTAGCTAACTCTGAGAAGAATGGGAATCCCAGAACACTTGATCGTGCTTATGCAAAATCTATACTAGGACCAAGAGGCAGTTGTCAGAAGAGAGCCATGAAACACTTCATGGTTCAAAATTGGGAATGGTTTGCACCAGGGATGTGTCCTATCTCCATACCTTTTATGCTTTTTTTCTTAAATTCTTTTTTAAATTGAGCTTTTTTTTTTCAAATTTCCATTCATTCACTGTTTTACTTTCCTTCCTTCCCAAACCTCCCCGCCAGTTCACTCTTCTCTTTGAAAAGTAAAAGAAAAATTCTTTCACTATTATACAATCCCTCCCCCCAAGTTCAGTCCACTATACAGCCTTCATTGTTTCAATGCAGTATACCTAATTTGCCCTGTCTTTCTCAGTCTCCCCCCAAACCAGATGTCAGTCTCATTTTACAATAGTGGCACTATGCAGTATTGGTCCTTTTGTTACTGAGATAATTCACTTAGCATAATGTCCTCTGGGGTCACCCATCTTATATAATATTTCATGAGTTCCTTGTTTTTCAATGCTGCATAGCATTCCATTGTGTGACTATACCACAGCTTCTCTAGCCATTTGTTTGTTCATGGGTACTTGGATTGTTTCCATCTCTTTGCTAATGTGAACAAAACAGCAATAAATATGGGTGTGCATATGTCTGCTTGGGTGGCAGTTCTTGTTTATTTAGGTCACATGGTATTTCTATTTCCAACTTTTGGGAAAGTGACATACTGCCTTCCAGAGTGGTTGCACCATTATTTACACTTGCACCAACCAACAGTGAATAAGGGTTCCAATTTCTCTACAACCTCACCAGCATTTGTTGTTTGCTGTTCTGTTGCATTTTGCTATTCTTTTATTTTAATTTTTTTTTTATTTCAATGAACATCTACAGAGATTTTGGAATTCCATTCATTCATTGTTGCACTTTTCTCCCCACCCACCCCACCCCAACCCCCTGTTCGTTCCTTTCCTTGAAAAGCAAAACTCCTTGTGTACTGCATTTTACTATTCTTACTGGGGTGAGATGATATCTCATAGTTGTTTTGATTTGCATCTCTCTTAGATCTAGGGTTTTTGAACATTCCTTCAGGTGGTTGTTCCCCATCTGAAGGTCTTCTTCAGTGAAGTGTCTGTTCATATCCTGCACCCTTTTTGTAACTGAGCTGTTTATCTTGTTGTGGCCCTTGAGTATTCTATAAATTCTAGATATAAGTCCTTTATCAGACATGTCATTACCAAATATTCTTTCCTAGTCTGTGGCTTTCCTTTTTACCATGTTGAAGAGGTTTTTTGCTATGCATAGTGATTTGATTCTTAAAAGGTCCCCTTCATCTATTTTATCCTCTCCTGGTTGTAGATTTTTCAGGATGCTTGGAAGACTATTCATGTTGTGGATTGAGGTTTCTAGAGTTCTTCTACACTTTTTTCTGATGAAGTTTATAATCCTTTGTTTTACTCCTAGCTCCTTGATCCACGTTGAGTTGGCTTTTGTTTATGGTGTAAGGTGTGGGTCTTGAGTTTTCTGCAGATAGCTTTCCAATTTTGCCAACACCATTTGTTAAAAAGGCTGTCATTTCCCCACCTAACTGATTTCATCTCTTTGTCAAAAATCAATTGCCCATAAATAGATGGGCTGATTTCCGGGTTCTCAATTCTATTCCATTGATCTATGTGTCTGTCATTGTACCAGTACCAGTACCAGGCTGTCTTGACCACCATGATAGTGTAGTAGGATTTGAAACCAGGGAGTGAGATACCTCCTATCTTCTCTATTTAAGGCATGCTGTGCTTATTCTGTGTCTCTTTCCATTCCAGATATAACTGGAAATTACCTTATCCATCTCGTTGAAGAATGGAATTGGTATTTGTATTGGGATTACATTGAATGTGTAGATTGCCTTTGATAGAATTGTCATTTCCACAATATTGAGTCTTCTTATCCAAGAGCATGTTATTTTCTTCCATTTATCCAGGTTTCTGTTTCTTGTAGTAATATTTTGTAATTTTCATTGAATATGTCAATTGTGTTTCTAGTTAAATTTACTCCCAAGTATTTAATCTTATGATTGTGATGGCTATTGTTTTTTCATAGCTCCAGTTCTGTATTCTCTTTGTTACTGTAAAGAAATCCAATTGATTTTTGTATGTTGATCTTGTATCCTGCCACTTTGCTGAATTGGTCAATTATGTCCAGTAGTTTTCTTGGTGAGTCTTTAGGGTTTTCTAAATATACTATCATATCATCTGCATCTAAATATACCTATATATCACTTGCATATATAGATATATAGCTATATATCACTGATATATATATATATATATATATATATATATATATACAGATAATCTTCATATAGAGATAATTTTACCTCCTCTTTGCCAATTTGAATACCTCTTCTCTCCTTTTCTTGTCTTATTGCTATTGCTAAGACTTCCAATACAATGTTGAATAGAAGAGGTGATAGTAGGCATCCTTACCTAGTTTGTATCCTCAAAGGGAATGCCTTTAATCTCCCTACATTGACAGCAATGTTGACTCTTGGCTTGCACATATACATTTACCTATGATGAGGAAATTCCCTTCTATTGCTATTTTGTTGAGTGATTTAATAAACAAAGGGTGTTGGATTTTGTCAAAGTCATTTTGGGAATCTAAAATCCTGGCCAATAGAATCCAAAGCTACATAAAAAAAAAAAAAGAATCCATTATGACCAAGTGGGATTCATAACAGGCATGCAAGGATGGTTCAATATAAGAAAAAAAATCAGTGTAATTTATTACATTAACAAAATAAAGAACAAGAACAACATAAATTAACTGATGCAGAAAAGCCCTTTGGGAAAAAACCCATACCTTTACAATCTATATGCAGAACAGATCATCTGGGAGGCTGAGCTCTATGAGGAGGAATATGGAATTAGGATTAGAGGGAGACTCATCAACAACCCTACTTGTGGAAACTGAGGAGGAATTGAAGCACTTGATGCAGAAGGTCAAGGACTTCAGCCTTAAATATGGATTGAAGCTCAATATAAAAAAGAGCAAGATTTTCACCATTAGGCTGATTGGTAGCATCATAATAGATGGTGAAGAGATTGAGATAGGTATGCCAGGGATGTGTCCTATCTCCATACCTTTTCAACCTGTATGCAGAGCAGATTATCCGAGAGGCTGGGCTCTATGAGGAGAAGCGTGGCATTAGGATTGGTGGACGATCTATCAACAATCTGCGTTATGCAGATGACACAACTTTGCTCGCTGAAACTGAGGAGGACCTCATGCACTTACTGCAGAGGGTCAAGGACTGCAGCCTTCAGTATGGACCGAGGCTCTATGTCAAGAAGACAAAAATTCTTACCACCGGCCCAATCGGTAGCATCAGGATGGATGGTGAAGAGATTGAGATTATTCACAGCTTCAGTTTGCTCGGCTCCACGGTCAACACTCTTGGCACCAGTAGCCAGGAAATAAAAAAACGTATTGCGATGGGAAAGTCTGCTGTTAGGGACCTCTCTAAAATACTCAAGAGCAACGGTGTCTCTCTGGAGACTAAGATCTGCCTGATACAGGCCATGGTTTTTGCAATCACTTGTTATGCATGAGAGAGTTGGACAATGACTAGGGAGGATAGAAGGAGAACTGACGCCTTTGAGCTGTGGTGCTGGAGAAGAGTATTGAATGTACCATGGACTGCCAGGAAAAGAAACAGATTCATCGTATAGAGGGTTAAACCATGCTGCTCCTTGGAGGCAAGGATTCTGGGGCTTCGTCTGACATACTTTGACATGTTGTAAGGAGAGACAGGTCTTTAGAGAGGGACATCATGCTGGGTAGAGTGGAGGGATGGCGTGGAGGGGAAGACCCTCTATGAGGTGGATTGATTCAGTGACTGGGGTAATCGGGATGGGTGTGTCAGAGGCAATGCGAGTGGCACAGGATAGAGCAGGGTTTAGGGCTGTTGTACATAAGGTCACTATGAGCCGCAAACGACTTGACGGCACATAACAACAATAGATTTCGTTTGCTTGGCTCCACACTTAACACTCTCAGTACCAGCAGCCAGGAAATAAAAAGAAGAACTGCATTGGGAAAGTCTGCTGCCAGGAACCTCTTCAGACTACTGATGCGTAATGATGTCAATCTGGAGTCTAAGGTGTGCTTGAGCCAGGCCATAGTTAATATGTTATGCATTAGAAGGCTGGACAGTGACTAGGATTGATAGCAGGAGAATTCGTGCTTTTGAGCTTTTGTGCTTGAGAAGACTATTGAATATACCATGGAGTGTTAGAACAAACAGTTTTATCCTTGCAAGGGTGAAACCAGGCTTCTCCTTGGAGGCAAAGATTCTAAGGCTTTGTTTGACATACTTTGGGCATGTTTCAAAGAGGGACCAATAGTTGGAGAGGGACATCAGGCTTAGGAGGGTGGAGGAAGAGTGGAAGAGAGGAAGACCCTTGATGAGATGGATTGACTAAGTGACTGGGGTAATTTGGGTAGGTGTGTCAGGGACAACAAAGTTGGCTCAGGACAGAGCAAGGTTTAGGGCTGTTGTACATAGGGTCACTATGAGTCACAGCTGGAAGCAAGAGTGACATCCACTTCCTAAATAGCAAGCTTCTGGAAACTCTATGAAATTTGAGAAAGTTTTTTATAAAAAGGCTTAAGAACTTTTGTTCATAATGTCCTCATGAGTAGTGCTCAACTTGGTGACAATCAACAACAATAACAACATGAGTTGCATGTGACTGGAGGGCACATAACAACAATGCCAACAACAACAACAACATTATCTTCATACTGAGCACCACACCCTGGTTTCTGGTTTACTGTATCTGGATGGCTATATTCTGTAAGAGCTTAGTTTCTGTGTTGCTAACCAGTAGCCCTCTCTGTTGTTGCTGTAAAAAGCCGTAGGCACTACTTTTGATGTCTTGAGTTCCATTGTCCAAAGCCAGAGTGAAGACTTTTTGCTTTTTTCCCCAACTCAGAATCTGGAAGATACATGCAATTGTGAAAAACTGAAGTCTGTGCTTTCCAGAAGTTTGCAGAAAAACGGGCCAAAAAGTTTTTTCATTTTAATCTTAGCTAAACCACTGGCAGAAGTGGGTGGCTCCCCACAAATTTCTTGGGAGGGAGGGTTGGAAAACACAAGCTTCCTGGGAAAATGGATGGAGACTTGCAATAGGAATGCTCTGAGAAGTCATGTTACTTTAATTCAATTAATATTAATTAATTAAAAAATGACCAGTTATCTTCAACTTTTAAAAAACTTTATATTGTGATTTGGGTCAAAGTTTATATGACAAAGTTGATTTTCCATTCAATAACTCATTTATGGTTTTGTTCTGGACATTGATGAGGATTCAGTCAATGTAACAGCACTTTCCACTTCCTCTCTGTGTTCACTGTTTCTATTCATCTTTTTCCATTCTTTCCCTCATTCTGGGCTGTATTCCTGAACAAAGGCTGCTTTTATAAAATTGTATGGTTGATTTTTTCCTAAGAAATTAGAATATAGCAAAAGAGAGGAAGACCCTCAACCCAATGGATTGACACAGCGACTGCAGCAATGGGAGCAAGCATGGCAGAAATGATGATGATGATGATGGCACAGGACAGAATAAGATTCAGGTCTGTTGTTCATAGGGTTCCTATGAGTCGTACTTGACTCGATGGTTCTTAACAACAACAGACCTGCCTATTTGGATAATAGATGAACCCTAGGGGAGAGAATGGAAGTCTGATTAAAGCTTGTAATTTTCACTTTTGATATCTCATTTTTAGATAATATCTGTAAAATTTAAGCTGAAGACTCAAGAGCAATGATTTTTAAAATTACTATACAACTTGGGAGGGATTAGAAAATATTATACTGAGTGAACTAACTCAGTTTCACTACGACAAATAATGCATAAGACCATTATTGTAGAATTAAAAATATAATGATTAAAACATGTATAAGGAACTAAGAAGGAAATGATAGTACAGTAAAGATTGGTGAGGGTGGGGGAGAGAGCTAATCATAGGGTCACACAATTTGGTGAGTGGAGGGAAGTGTTGGTAAAGGAAATGGGGGAGATCTGGTGGAATCTGGGGAAACAAGGTAACAGTGGACATGGTTCAATGACGATTAATTTTATAAAATATAATGAATGAAAATTATTTTCTGAAACACAATATGGATGAGCATAGTATGAAACACAAGATATATGATATTTATAAGCAAACCAATATAAAACAAAAATTTTTAAAAATTAAGCTGAATAACATGAAAACAAGTACTTAAAAACCAAAATTGACCCATCCATCCCACCTGAATTTAAAAATCATCTCCAAAATAGGTTTGAGGCAATGAACACTAATAATTGGAGATCAAATGAGTTATAGGCTGACACCAAAGCTGTCATCCATGAAGAGAGAACAAAATGTATGAGAGAAGATATTATAAAAATTTTACTGGTGTGTAAAGAAGACAAAACAAAGGGAATAAATGCTGAAGTAAAAGAGATGAACGGAAGATTTCAAAAAGCAGCTCAAGAAAACAAAGCAGAGTATTATGACAGAATGTGCAAAGAACTGGAGTCAGGGAATAGAAAGGAAATCATTTTCTCAGCATTGCTCAAGGTGGAAGTACTGAAAATCAAATTCAAGCAATACTGATAGATACTATGTTCAAACTGTTGTTGTTATTAGGTGCCATTGAATAGAGACCCAGTGAACAGATTTTTACCCTATATTTTGCCAACCTCACAATGTGACACTTTCAAGCCCATTTCTGCAGTCACTATGTCATTCCGCCTGGATGAGTCTTCTTTTCCTCCACCATCCCTCTACCTTTCTAAGCATGATGTCCTTCCTCAAGGAATAGCCTTTCCTAGCAACACACCCAAAATATGCAAAGTTAAGCTTCTCTATCCTTGAATCCCTATATGTTTTAGGCAACATCAAAAGAAGATCGAAAAAAATACAGAATTATTTTACCAAAAAGACTTGGTTGTCACTGAAAACTTCAGGAAGTATCATATAAATAAGAGCAGTAATGAAGGTAGAAGTTCAAGCTGCACTGAAGGCACTGACAAAAAAACAAACCCCCAAGAAGTGATGGAATACTGATTCACATGTTTCAATTAACTGATACAGCCTTGGAGGTGCTCATGAATCCATGCTAGGAAATGTGGAGTACAATTGCTTGGCCACTTCATGGGAAGAGATCCATATTAGTTCTGATTCCCAAGAAAAGTCATTTAACAGAATGTGGACATTATTGAACAATGTCATTAATATCACATCTAAGCAAAATATTATTGAAGAGCATCCAAAAATGGCTATAACAGTATGTTAAAAAAGAACAACTATAAGTTCAAACCAAATTTAAAAGATAACGTCAGGGATATATCATTGCTGATGTCAGACAGATCCTGGGTGAAAAGAGAGACTACCAGAAGAATAGCTATTTGTTTTTATTGACTATGCAAAGGCATTTTTGTGGATCATAACAAACATTGAGATGAGAAGAATGGGAATCCCAGAGCACTTAATTGTGCCCAAGTGAAATATGTATCTATATCAAGAAATTGTCTGAACAGAACTGATGCCATTGAGCTGTGGTGCTGGAGAAGAATATTGAACACGATGGACTGCTAGGAGAAAGGTTCACCTTAGAAAAGGTGAGACCAGGATGCTCCTTGGAGGCAAGGATTATGAAGATTTGTCTGGCATACTTTGTACATGTTGCAAAAAGGGACCAGTCCTTGGAGAGGGACATCAGACTTGGGAGTGTGGAAGGGACAGTGCAAGAGAGGAAGACCCTCGATGAGATGGATTGATTCAGTGACTGGAATAATGAGGGTAGGTGTGTCAGACACAATAAGATTAGCACAGGACAGTGCAGGGTTTAGGGCTGTTGTACACAGGGTTGCTATGAGTCACAGGTGACTCAATGACACATAACAACAACAAAAACAACAAGGGTGTGTATTAGAGCTGTTTCCTTTTTCCACATCTATTCAATCTGTATATTGAGCAAATAATTCAAGAAACTAGATTTCATGAAGAAGGAATGTGCCATTAGGATCAGAGGAAGATTCATCAACAACCTGCATTATGCATATGATACAATTTTGCTTCCTGGGAGTGATAAAGACTTGAAACCTCTGTTTCAGAATATCAAAGGCTATGGCCTTCAGTATGAATTGCATTTCAAACATCAAGAAGACAAAAATCCTTTCCCACTAGACAGATAAGCAACTTCATGATAGATGGAGATTAAAATTATCAACTATTTCACTTTACTTAGATCCACAATCAACACACTTGGTAACAGCAGTCAAGACATACTGCACTGTCAAGAACTTCTCCAAAATGCCAAGCCATGATGTTTTCAATTGCTTCCTACGACTCTGGAACTTGGATAATGAATAAAGGTAACTTAAGAACTGATGAATTAAAAAAAAAAAAGAACTGATGAATTTGAGATGTTATGTTGAAGAAGAGTATCCCATTAACTGTCAAAAGAAAGAACAGATCTTCCTAAGAGAAAGTGCAGCCAGAATGGTTCTTGGAAACAAGGATGGTGAAGCTTCATCTCATATACTTTGAGGATGTTGCTAGGAGAGGCTATTCCTTGGGAAGATACATCACGCTTAGAAAGAAAGCCTGTGAAAGAGGGGGAGAATCTTAATAAGATGGAATGACACAGCGACTGCAGCAATGGGCTCAAATGTGTGAGATGTGACAAGGATGACACATAGGGCAGGGTTAAGATCTGTTGTTTATAGGGTTATTAAGAGTTGTACTCAACACATAAACAACATAAAATTTAATTGCAAAGAGTGACAAAATTTATGTTCCAATTCCTTTTATTTTTATTTTGACAAGCACATTTTTTTTATTTGCCGCCTGTTATATAGAAGAGCCTTTGGTATGAGGGATGTCATTGCTGATGATAAATGGATTTTGACTGAAAACAGAATACTAGAAAAATACTGACTTGTGTTTTACTGATAATTAAAAGGATTTGTGACTGTGCAGATCATAAGTAATTATGACTAACATTGAGAAGACTCCAATTGTCTCAATTACTTTGAGTATGTTTTCAGGAAGGATCAACACTTAAAAAAAGACATCGTGCTGGGAAAGGCAAAGGGTCAGAGAAAGATAGAAAGAAGCTCATAAGCTCAAACATGGCAGAGATCATGACAAGGGCTAGGATAGAGCAAGGTTCAAAGTAGTTGTTCATAAGGTTGAATAAAGTTCTTGCCAACTCAATGGCATTTACAAATAATAATAATAGCAATAAAGAGAAGAGTTAGATCTTCTTCAAAGAATACTGCAGGGAGAAAGAACCATGGCTGGATGGAGAGATGAAAGCAGCATGTTTTCCAATGAAATAAATGGAAAAAAGTTCTGTAAGCCATAAGTTTGTTAGGTATCAATCCCAATCAAAAGACTCAATCTACTCCAATTTTAAGAATTTGTGTTTAATACTCAGTTTTAATGACATGCAATCCAGGATTTCAGTTGCTCAGTCTTTTTAAACAGGTGCCAAAAATCTGGCCAAATGTATGGACGCAGATTCCTTGTCCATGAACCACTGCAAAAACTTTGATGTTTATGCCCAGTAGAAGGAATCTAGTTTGGTTATCCTATTTTCCAAAAGACCATCCCTTTCTTGGTAAAGAGCATTCTTCCTTATTTATTCAACTTGGAAGGACACCATGAACTTGGCCTCCCAAACCTACTTATTAAAAATCTTTTCCTTTGTTTTGTTTTTGATCAGTTTTAAGTATTTCAGAAACTCTTACACAACAAAGCAATTAATTTTGCAATTATCTTCCCCTTAAAAATCATTTCAAGATAACCTGAATGTACTGTGTATTGAAATTACATCTTTTTATTCTTCATTATAATAATCATAGGGCAATTAAAATAGTATCCCTTTCATAATGATTTTTTAGTTTGCAAAAATGAAGTTGCCTTGTACTTTCCAATCTATTGATAGTCTTTCTTGGCAAACACTTACTGTTCTTAAAGCTTAATTGCATAACTCAAAAATAAAACCAACTGGATAGTCTTATAAAAATTCATCTAAATAATTCAATGCATAACACTTGTTAACAGTTTACTACTTATAGCATTTTATTCCTTTAGTGCTTAGTGCAAACATCTTGTCTTAATTCAACGGTTTGCTTTTTCTACAGATGTTGAATGCTCTTGGTGAATTTCTAAATTATAATGGATATCACCTCAACAGAGTGAAAGAATTAATCATATCGATGTAGTCCAGGTAAGACAAGTGCAGATTTTTAAATGCTTGTTTGGCATGTGGGATTGGAATTTAAGATGTCCCATATATAAAATTCATGAACAGCAATTCGAAAGTTAGTCAAAGATCTCAGCACAAGAAAAACAAGTTAGTTTTCTAATACCTCTACAGGGTAGATGTCATTATTCCCTCATTAAAGGTTATATAGAGTAATCACACAGCACTAACCCTCATCAATTGCAGAGAGAATACTAGATATATTGTTTTTAAATTGCACAGGTACAGCCAACCAAACATGCTAAACCACTTACTGGCGAAAAACAACAATTTTGAGAAGAAAATGACTCAAATTGTATACTGTGGCATTCTCAAGGTTTCTCCATACAGCTTCTTTCTCTGTCTTTACCTTTCTCTAAAACAGTATCCTACACTGAAAATATATTTTTTTAAATTGGAAAAAATAAGTAATCATGTATTTGGGTTTTTTTCCTCCTAAATCTCTAATTTGGTTATGGGCCAAACTTAAAAAGTAGACTTTTCAAATTTCATTCATTCAAAATATGACATTTCTATCACTCAAAATGTTAAGTACTCAAGAGTGACTATATGCATGCAGCTATTTGCGAAGTACTTACTGACGAATTGAGCTTATAAAAATCAAGCTAAAACTTTGTGCAAAGAAGCTTAATAATCACATTTCAAAGTAAAGGAATAATGCTAATATAATCTTCAATTTGGTTTTGACCAAATACTACAATTAATTTTACTTTATACATGAAAAATAAAATTTGACTCAACACCCAGATAGCAAGATTAATAGGTTCCGTAGGAAGACTCAATACTGTGTACATGACAATGCTACCAAAAGCAAACTACATGTACTATGCAATCCCAATACAGATACCAAATTCATGTTTTAAGGATTGAAAGGGAAATTGTCAAGTTTATTCGGATAGCATATTATTGTGTGATGTGATTATTGTTTAAATCAGTTATCAATGAAAACCTCAAACTCATTGACTTTGAATTTGAAGTGACTCATCTGAAGCTCCAGCAGGTTTTCCAGGATGTAAATTGCATGGGAGAAAATTGCCCATCTTTCTCCAGCACAGTTTCTGGTGTATTTGAACTGCCAGAGAGGTGTTACATTTATGTTATCAATAATAATTTCTTACATGCTATGTTTCCGAAAACCCTTGTGGTTGTTAAAACTATGTTTAAAAAAATTATATTTCTATTTATGTGTGGAGTTTGCTTTACAATATGGCTTTTCTAGCATGGATAATTGACTATGTAGATGGATGGGATTAGATAAATGGAGCATGTTGGCTTATCCAAAAAAAGGATTGGCTACCTATCACTCCACAAGAAGATTGGTCAGTTTCAACAATCTGTAAGAGGATTGGCTAGTTTTGCCAATAAACTGAACTGCTCTAGCTTCAGAGTAAGAAATCTCATCCCACCAGAAGAAAGAATTTTTCCCCAGTCAGAGAAGACAGACCTCCACCAGCCCCATGAAATGTAGGACACCTTTTGGCCAGCAGCAGCAGCCATGGCTGAACTGGACAAGTGATATAAGACCTTGGAGGGTGGGGTGGGTGGGTGCAATATTAGCAGGACTGAGAACTTTATTTGACAATTGGGTAGAGAAGCAACATTGTCAGGATTGAGAATGTGAGAACATTTAGAGCTGTAAGGCTCAAGGCTGAGGTGTCTGGTGCACAATTTGGCAGCTGTCTTGACTGTATTCTTTTATTAAACTGAATTATAACCTTTTGGCTCCCCCAATAATGTTCTGTGTGCTCTGTGAGCGATCATGTCAGATTTTTTAACCCACCACAGCAGTAAGATTAGTATTGAGATGAGTAGAAAAAGGTATGGAATCGTGGGGGACATGCTTGGCCTCATGGGAATGTTGTTGTTGTTGTTATGTGCCGTCGAGTCGCCTGCGACTCATAGCGACCCTATGTACAACAGCCCTAAACTCTGCTCTGTCCTGTGC
>NW_006399784.1:16539634-16544480 GCF_000299155.1 Elephantulus edwardii
ACCATCCCACAGGATATCCATCCACTTCTACCCCCTCCCTTCACATCTATCTCCCTTTCACCAGCCCTCCATCTAATAACTTATATATGAAGCTTCCATGGCTTCTGTGATTTCAAACACATCAGCTGATGGTAGTTCCTTATTTTGGGATCAGTGTCTCTCATGGGAATAGGTTTTGCATTATTGACGCTGTGGACGGGGACAATTTCCCTCTGTAATGTTGGCAAAGGTCAGATACAGCACTCCCAACATGACCTTTGCTCTTTAAATGGTATTCATACAAAATTCCTATACAATGTGTTTCACACTATCCTTCATTCACATTGTGTTTAATAAAATGATTCCCATTCATTGTGTTTTTTAAAATTAATCAGCATTGAACTATGTCCACCATTACCCTATCATTTTAGATTCTTGCTGAATCTTTCCTATTTCCTTTACCCCCTCCCTCCACTCACCAAATTGAATGACCCAGTTATTTCCCCACTGTCCATCCTCACCCTTCTGTCCCCACTCCTTCCCCACTTGGACCTCCATACATGTTTTACTAGATATTCTTCTATTTTTGCGGTAATGATCTTATGCAGAATTTGTCCTTATGAGATTGAGTTAGTTCACTCAGCATAATGTTCTCCAGTCCCTCTCAAGTTATGTATCAATCTTTTAAATCATTGCTCCTGAATGTTGCATACTACTCCAGCATGAATGTACTGCTTCCTTTTTAATGTTATCAGTTGATTATTAAAATTCAGACAATGCTATGTAGCAGATTTGAATTCTGCAATTTATTACTTTTGTGGCTAGACAAAAATATGTAACTTGTTTCTGACTCGGTTTCCTCCTCTGTAAAAATTGGGATAATAATGTCTTCTCTTAGGCTGACTATATACAAATATGAATGAGAAAATATCTACACAATTTGCTGTAACTTTCTATAACCCCTACAGTCAGTTTGTCATAGTTCAGTGTCTTATATGTTACTATGATGCTGGAACTATGTCACTGACATTACATATACCAGCAGGGTCACCCATAGTCATTTGACAGGTTTCAGTGGAGCTTTCAGACAAAAACAGTCTAGGGAGAAAGGTCTGATGATATAGATCTGGAAAGTAATGAATGAAAACCCTATTAGTCAAAGTATTATCTAAAACTTGAACTCATCATTAAAGATGACCAATTGATAGGGATGGACATCATGTTTGGTAAGTAAAGGGCCAAACAACAAAAACAAACAAAATTCTCAGTGAGATAAACTGATACAGGGCTGCAACAATGATCTCAAACATGTATGAAAGTGGTATAAGACTGAACACTGCTTTATTCTGTTGTACATGCAGTGTTATGAGTTATAACATATACTATACCTACTAACAAGAACAAGAACAATAACACATCCTGTGAATTTAGAAATATTCTTTCTACAACATTGGCAAGGGGCTGTGCTCCAATCCCAAAGGCGTGCGGTTCAAAGCCACAAGCTGCTCTGCAGGAGAACGGTGAGCAATCTTTTCCTGTATCTCTAAATGCCTTTAAAAACCCATTGGAGGCTCAACTATGAGTCCCTTCCGAATCTCGGTACACAACAACAAACAACAACAATAGTGTTATGTAAGTGTTCAATTTGTTTTGTAACATGCATAAGTTCCAACTTAACCGTTGACATTTATGTGAGAAATCTTTCCTTGTTTCTGAAATCCACCTGTGATTTGTCTAGGAAATAACGTGAGGAATAGCTGGCAAAGCTTTTGAATTCTCTTGATGACAAAAGTAGTATTTGCATGCTGAGTGTGGTACTTTTGGTATTTCATTATTACCCACAAAAAGAACACAATGCAGGAAATATTATTATTCCCACATGGACATCTCCAGATGGACTGCATAGGAATCAAATTGACTACATCTGTGGAAGGATCATTGGGGAAACTCAATATCAGCAGTTAAAAGCAGGCCAGGTGCCAATAGTGAAACAGACCATCATTTTACTTGAATACAAGGTACAACTAATGTGGAAGAAAATGAAAACATATCCATCCACAAGAACTAAAATATCATCTTAAGTCTATCTCACACGAATTTCCAAATCATCTGAAGAATAGATTTGAAGCCCTTGAACACCAGTGGTGGAAGACCAGATGAGTCATTGGATGACATTAAAAATTTCATTCATGAAGAGAGCAAAGGTCACTTCAAAGATAGAGGAGGAAGAAAAAACCAAAATGGATTTTAGAAGAGACTCTGAAAAAAGGGAAGTGATGCTGAAGTGAAAGAGTTCAACAGAAGATTTCAAAGGGCAGCTTGAGAAGAAAAATCAAACTATTAGAATATGAAGAGACCTAGTTTGAGACTATAAAGGGAAGAATTCACTTGGCATTTCTAAAGCAGAAAGAACTGATTAACAAAGTCAAGCCTCCAGTTGCAATACTTAGAGAGATGCTATGCTCCAGGAAGCAGCAAAAAAAGATGGAAGGAATACACAGAGTCAAGGTACCAAAAGGAACTGGCTGGAGGTACCATATGATCCAAAGTCAATATTAGTGCTCACTTCAACAGCACATATAGTAAAATTTGAAGAGAAGACTATCATAGGCCCTGTGCAAGGATGACAGAAGCCAATGGTAATGAAGGAAGAAGTTCAAGCTGCACTGAAGGCATTGGCAAAAAATAAGGTCCCAGGGAACGACAGGATACCAGTTGGCAAGTTTAAAATGATAGAGGCAGCCCTGGACATGCTCAACAGGCTATGCCAAGAAATTTGGAGGATAGCTTCCTGGTTAACTAACTGGAGGAGAGTCATATTTTTCCCCCATTCCCCAGAAAGGTGATTCAACAGAATGTGGAAATTACTAAACAATAGCATTAATATCACATGTAAGCAAAATACTGCTGAAGATCATCCAAAAACATCCAGAAAAGTACATAGACAGAGAAGTGCCAGACATTCAAGCTGAATCTAGAAAAGGCTGTGGGGTCAGGAATATCATTGCTGGTATCAGACGGATCCTGGCTGAAAGTAAATAATATTATAAGAATGTCTATTTTTGCTTTATTGTTTATGTAAAGTCATTTGACTGTGTGGATTATAAAATATATAATAAATATAACACTGAGAACAGGAATCCCAGAACACTTAATCGTGCTCATATGAAATCTATACCTAGACGAAGAAGCCCTTGTGTGAACAGAGCCAGAGAACACAACCAAATGGTTTAAAATTTAAAAAGGCATGTGTGTCGGGGTTATATCCTTTCACCATACTTATTCAATCTGTGTACTGAGCAAATTATTCAAGAAGATGGACTCTATGAAGAAGAATGTAGCATCAGGATTTGATATTCAGCAATAAACTTCAGTATGCAAATAACACAATCTTGCTTGCTGAATGTGAGGCCTACTTGAAACACTTGCTGTAGAAGACCAAACACTACAGCCTTCAATATGGATTGCATCTCAGCATCAAGAAAACAAAAATTCTCACCACTGGACTTATAGACAATATCATGATAGTTGGAGAAAAGATTAAAACTGTCAGTGACTTTATCTTATGTGGATCCACAATCAATAGACTCAGTACCAACATTCAAAAGATCAGGAGGCATACTGCACTGTAAAAGTCTGATCCTGGTTTTTTGTTATGTGCTGTCGAGAGTGTGAAAATAATATCCAGATTCACCTAGCTAATATATTTCATTCCAAGTTTGAGATAGCTATACCTTTACAAGGAGAAAGCAGTAGAACCAGTGAGCTATATTTCCACCTGAACAAATAGAATCACCATAAGTTTTGAGGCCAAATACTTCTGGTCACTGTCACCATGGATTGTTTGGACTTGATGGAATATGTGCTGATCCCAGCACTAAACAGGTCATTTAAGCCACACAGAAATCTATATGATCATTTAATCTACTTTGTCAGTGAGAAAACAGAAACACAGGATATCAATAAATCAATAATTATGGTACAGTAAGCAAAAGGTGGGTGGGTGAATTTGATGTCAGGTGACTGGACACCATGACGTGGACTGCTAACCACTGTAGAACACTCAACCATGTTACACACACACACACACACACACACACACACCCTCCTTTATATTTCACCTTTACATTAAGATTTCATGTTTTAAAAATATTTAAAGATATAAAGAAGAAGGTCAGAGGAGGGGTGACAGGGGCAGTTTTCAGATTTTTCCCAGTCTAAGGGTCAAATAAAAAAAAAAATCCACCTCTGTTGCCTCTGGGTTGATTCCAAGTCAAAGTAATCTGTATGTTACAGAGTAGAAATATGCTCCCTAGGGAGTTTTTAGATGTCATCTTTACAGGATAGTTTAAATCTTTAGATTAGTGGCTGAGGACTAAAATTTACATCACTTTAAATGCTGACACTGACACTCCGACTCTTCTTCTTCTGAGCTTCTGGTGGATTCCAACCTTTTGGTTCGCAGCGTAAACAATGCTACCAGAAATCTTTGCAACCACTTGCTATGCGTCAGAGAGTTGGACAATGACTAGGGAGGATAGAAGGAGAATTGATGCCTTTGAACTGTGGTGCTGGAGAAGAATATTGAATATACCGTGGACTGCTAAGAAAATTAACAGGTTCATCCATGAGCGGGTGAAACTAGGCTTCTCTTTGGAGGTAAGGACTCTGGGGCTTCGTCTGACATACTTTGGACACGTTGCAAGGAGGGACCAGTCCTTGATGAAGAATGTTATGCTTGGAAGGGTAGAGGGACAGCGCAGGAGGGGAAGACCCTCTATGAGGTGGATTGATTCAGTGACTGGGGTAATTGGGATGGGTGTGTCAGAGGCAATGCAATTGGCACAGGATAGAGCAGGGTTTAGGG
>NW_006399784.1:16544580-16550147 GCF_000299155.1 Elephantulus edwardii
GGGACAGCGCAGGAGGGGAAGACCCTCTATGAGGTGGATTGATTCAGTGACTGGGGTAATTGGGATGGGTGTGTCAGAGGCAGTGCGATTGGCACAAGGTAGGGCAGGGTTTAGGGCTGTTGTACATAAGGTCGCTATGAGTCGCAAGCGACATAACAACAACAACCAGAAATCTTAGGTTAAGATGATGTGACAAAGGAGAGACTGTTAAGCCATACAATTTTTGTTGTTAGATGTCATTTAACTGACTACAACTCATAGGGACCGTATTAAAGAAGATATTTGGATTTGTCCTATGTCTACTTCACGATATGCTACTGTGAATTGATTTTTTAGGGTTTAATTTGCAGAATTAAAATTTAAAACCCAAAACATACAAATGGGGGCATCCCGCCCAGGGGGAGTCCACCCACAGCTTAGGTATTTGCTACCTAAAACTAACCAGAGAGGATAGAGGTTGATTAAATTCCTCAACAAGTTTAATAGAAGAGAGCTCTCTTCTGTCCGATTTGTGTTCCTCTAAATTCAGCAAGTTTTAATAGCAGAGCGCTTGCTTCTCTGTGACTTGGATACATTGACTAATGATGATCATTGTCCAGTGTGACTTGTAGGCTGTGACGGGCTTTTCATGCTTCATGGTAAGCAGTGGAACTAAACACTACAGTTTGCAACCTCACAAATGGAGCCACTGTAGGTTTGAGGCTGAGGCCAAATATCAACAACTGACCTGGTCATCATCTTTGTGTGTAGGTTAGACTTTATAAAGTGTGAGGTCATCACAGTAGTTAGGTTTAACAAATCATTTAATCCACACTGCAGTATTTAAAACAAGAATGATATTTTTTAATAGCTCTGCTAAGTCATTCAGAATTGCTGAACAACCCTCAAGTAAAATTGATTTTTGAATTTTGAAGATCATGTTTACCCTCACTTAGTTAGCAAGATAGAAAAAAGAGAGTCTAAACATGGGAAACCGCTAAGGTCCCAACTAGGGGTATCCAGGCCTTCTGACCATAAGATTCCCATACCCAAAAAATCAAAATCTTACCCCAAGGGTCAGTATATCTAAACCAACCAAGATTAATAAAAAGAGTGACTTTTTTCAGACGGTCTGTTAGGAATAGAATTCCACATACCTGTTGGGTTTGGTTGTTGTGCTGTTTCTTTTTTTTTTTTAAACAGGGAATCTAAAAAATGGTAAATAAAATTTAATAGCAGGTTATTACTTACAGTTGTGATTGGCAAAGCTTCTAAATGCCTTCTGGATTTTCATGCACCACCCAGTGTTATTTTTCTTTCAAGAAAGTGGTTTTTTGCTCAAGGTTTCATGAAAATGAATTCTTTAAGTGAAATTGCATGTGGTCCATGAAGGGTTGATTTTAGTCTTTTCCTTTGTGATTTGATATTTGAAATGCAAAATTTGTCAGTTTCCAGAGATTAAAAAAGCTGTGAGTTGTCTTATAGAGGCATTATATGACAACAACTTACACAATCCATATTTGCATGGCCCTGGGCTGGACTGAGTCTCACTCAAACCTCTCATCCCTGAGGAGCCCACTGGGGACTTTATCTTTGGAGCCAGATTGCTGGAAAATTTTGTGCAATATTCTTGACTTTTATGTGGTAAAGCTGGTGATGGCGATAAAAGGAGAAAAATGTGAGAAAATGAGAGTTTGAGTAAGTAATATTTTTTTTAGCCCAAAACTGTTTCTGGAAATCTCAGTAAGGATACTTGTTTTTATCCATTAGTGTAAAAAATACACATTTGACATATTTCATGTGCCAGATACTTGATGCTGTAAACACTGGGAGTAAATACACAGGTGGACGGAAGGAAAGAAGGATTCAGTTCTTAAATTCCTGTAACTAACTTGTGAGTAAGTGAGCTTGATTTTACATCATCAATTAAATAATCACATATTAAACTGTGAATTAGTAAATGATTGCTGCATTGAGCCTTCTAAACACCAGAAGGTGCTATGGAAAGTTATTTGCAGCATATAGATTTTTCTGGAGATCAAGGCAGATTTCTTCAAGAAAGGCACGCTTGGGCTCAGCACCACCCACAGTGTGTTTGGGAAGTATGGTCTTCCTTGTGGCCTCTTCATTCTCATTTCAGCCTCAAATCAGATAGAGCCTAAGAATGAAGGGGCCATTTCTCTCCTGGTTATTTTCTTCTTTCTTATCTAGGGAACACCTTGTTAAGGGCCTAATGAGCACTTATTTGGTCTGCTTTTGTGTGTGCATGGTATAGCACCTGGCCAACCCCACTGCTGGATTTGTTTCCTGAAGAAAGAGCGAATGAGCTTTCTCACTTGCAGCATAAAAGGGGCGAGTGCAGAATAGCAGCTCTGCATAGGCTTTGGAGAGTGACCCACTGACTGGAAGAGATACACAGGTGGTCTTGGAGGTGAGTTTGCCCTTTCCTTTGTCTAAATGACTAACGTATTGTTCCATCCTGTGCCTGTGTATTTGACTTGATAGACCCAAGCAAGCATCCCAGCCCTGCATGTTAAAAAAGTCTGCATCCTGACAGAAAAAAACTGGATAAATTATGTATATTGTATTGAAACAGATGAGGGAAAGAACAGATTAGAAGTGATATATGATTGAGTATTATGGTTAGCACAGGAATCCAGAATTAAGGTTGCATAGAGAAGTGTACTTGGGGTGGGGGGTGGGGGGAAGGGACGTGGGAATTGTATACTAATGAAGGAATGTTTTTTTTCTTTCTCTCTTCGGAGGGGGAATCGAGCTGGTGGGGAGGGGTGGGCAGGGAGAAAATTGGGGCAATGAATGAGTGGAAATACAAAACCTCTGTAAAAAAAAAAAATTAAAAAAAAAAGCCTGCATCCTCCATTATAAGTCATGTTCAGGGTATTCTGGGCCCCAGAATCCCTGCCCAAAGACCCTCAGTCCTGTTTCCAGAGGCTTCTACTCCAAAAAGGGATCACAAGCTTGTCTACACATTTCTTCAGGCTCCAGGAAGAAACTAGGAAACTGGGCAGAAGGTTGAATGCACCTTGCTGCACATATCTTCACAAGCCTGTTTGAGTTCTTCCTTAAACCTACTGAAACCAACATGAGACATGGAGGGAAATGGGGCTCTGGTCAGCAGCCAGGGGTCAGAAGATGTTCTCCTCATACCACAACAGTCCTTCTTCTAACTCCAAGGTGTCTGAGAAGTCTAAACTATAACCTGTTCCATCTATTTGTTATTGAGGTCCGTTTGTTCAGGTTGTTGTTGTTGTTAAGTGTCGTTGAGTTGTAGGCAACTCATAGAGACCGTATGAATGAAAGACCTGAACACTTGTATAACTTTCACCCTTTCTCCAGGTTTCTGGAGGCAAGCAATTTCGGAAGTGGTTGCCACTCCTGCTTTTAACCTTGTTTGAATTGGGGAGCTCCACCAAACACCGTCCACCATGGGTAACTATCACATTTGACTCATCAGTGTCACAGTGTTCAGCATCACAGCAACCACCAGTTACCTCTGTACAGCAAGTGGACAGACAAGGGCTATAGGTCCTAGAAGAATATTTCACCATAAACAATTAAAAACAGGCCTGAGGGCCACGGACTTTTAAAAATTGATTTTACATTTTATAATCTGATCTATAACTTCAGAATACTTGGCATGCAGTATATGAACTCCTACTTAATTTTCTTGCCTGGAGCCCTCGGAAGGTTGAGTGAGCTCATTGGATTTGGACTCGAAAAGACAATTTGCAACTGACTAAGCAAGGAGAGGAGGAAAGATCCAAGCAGAGGAAAATGTTAACTTGGAGACCTGAGAGGAGGCCACTGTGTCTGGGACACAGAGAGAGCACACTGGACAGATGAACAAAGAAAAAAAAACCTTCGCAGATTATTCTTGCAAAGGAGAACCTTTCTTTTTTCTTTTCTTTTCTTTTTAGATGGTTTGATTTTTAATCTGTATGAAAGACTCTGCTGCACTCAGGACACAGCACAGTTAAGGTTAGCAGGTGTCAGCACTTGGCATTTGTGATTCTATGACAATTCAGTGGACTGGACTCCGTTATAAATCACTTTTGAAGAAACAAACAGGCCACACACCTGAGCTCACAAAATAAACGGCAGGGCCAGGAAGCTGGCCTCCACACGCCATGCTCTGAAACGTTCGTTGTTAATCCACTTATCCACCCTCTCCTGCTGTTACTTCAGGCTATGAGCTTTCCAAGGTGGAAGGGAAAACGGGAACTCCTGAGAAGCCCCTCTCGGATCTTGGCCTCCTGTCCTATCGAAGCTACTGGTCCCAGACCATCCTGGAGATCCTGATGGGACTCAAGTCAGAGAGTGGGGAGTAGCGGCAGACCACCATCAAGCGCATGGTACGGCCTTCAGCCTTGGCTTGCTCCCCTCTCCTGGGACTGTGGGCAGAGGGGGACCCCACAGAGACCAAACCTTTGTCCTTGCACAGTGAGATCCGTGAGATCAAGAAGGAGCACATCATCTCTACCCAAGGAGAACCCTTCTAAAGGAGAGTAGAACAGACAGAGATCTTTGGATAAACAACACTTGGTAAAAGACTGCCTTTGCTCAGCTGGGCTCTGACATCTTCTTAAAAATTCAATAATAATTTAGGTTACCTTGGTAAGAAATTGCCCTGACATCCCAAAGGCCTGAGGTTCAAATCTACCAGCTGCTTTGCAGGAGATAGATGGGCAATCTTCTCCTGTGTGATTTCTTGCCTATGAAAAGCCACTGGAAGATAAACAAAGTTAGCTCTGACTGGACAGTATATATTAACAAAGTTAACTTTGCAGTGCTCATTACCTATCCATTCTTTTACTATTCTCTCCCTAATCCTCCACGAGAGTCTTAAAATGGTGGTGTTATTCAGCATTTGTCCTTTTGTGACTAAGATATGTTACTCAGCATAATGTCTTCCAGTTCACCCATGTTGTATACTGTTTTACAAGTTCATTGTTTTTAAATGCTGCGTAAAATACCATTATATGAATATACCGTAGTTTTTCTATCCATTCGTTTGCTGATGGCCACTTGAGTTGCTACCATCTCTTTGCTAATGTGAATAACACAACAAAAATCATGCTTTGAAACAGATGAGGGGAAAAATTGTCTAAAAGGAATGTATGGTTAGCCATTATATGTATGACAACAATCTGGGACAAGAAGTGCATTGCAAAATGAACTGGTAGAGGGGAGAAGGAGAGGAAGTGAGGAAAATGTCTGATAATGAATGAATAAAAAGGAAAAACAGCAACAAGTAAAAGGTTGACTTTGAGCATTATATTCTTGAAAAGCTATATGGAATCAAATTGAAAAGAGACAATTCAAAAATTAGATACCAATGAGTTAGATACCAAACAGCGAGCAATGTTATTGTTGTTGTTGTTGTTGTTGTTATGTGCCGTCGAGTCATTTGCGACTCATAGCGACCCTATGTACAACAGCCCTAAACTGTGCTCTATCCTGTGCCAATCTCACTGCCTCTGACACACCCATCCCGATTACCCCAGTCACTGAATCAATCCACCTCATAGAGGGTCTTCCCCTCCTGCGCCGTCCCTCCACTCTACCCA
>NW_006399784.1:16552207-16562891 GCF_000299155.1 Elephantulus edwardii
TCCACAGATGTAATCAATCTGATTCCTATGCATACCAGCGAGCAATGAGTTTATGTTAATAAGCGAAAAACCATTTCAAAGAGAAGGCTAAGACTGTACGCCTCAAACACTGTAATAAATGTCACAAAATATTGTACATGTAGAAACTGTTGAATTGGTATGTTTTGTTATATATGTTTTGAACAGCAACAAAATAATTGACTTAAAACACACACACACAAATGAGGAAAATTCCACCCACCTTGACTAAATAGAAATAAATATTCTTTTCTAGAGACTAGCTAATTGAGACTTAAGTTTCTATTAGGTTTAAATAAACAACAATCGTAGACACGTTCAACTCATAATTGAGTTGCTAAATTGTGCCTTTGTCATGAGTTTTAGTTGAAATACAATCTATATGGAAGTCGTTTAATATTCATCCATAAATGTGTCAAGCCCCCTTCATTTTCAGCAAGATTGTGTCATCTGCATATCTCAGGCTGTCAATTACTCTTCTATCAATTCTGATGTTACATTCTTCTGATAGTAGAGATTCTTAGTGTTTTTTGTTTTGTTTTGTGTTAGTTTTTTTTTTTTTTTCAGAAAACAGACTACACATATATAGAATACAAGGATATACACTGCCCAACACCTTTTCTTACTTTAAACCACTCAGTATCATCTTATTTGTGGTCTCTGTAGAAATTCTGCATGAGTAAAATTAAGTGTTCTAAAATTCCATAATTTTTGTGATCCACACAGTTGAATCCTTTTGAATAGTCAATAAAACTATCTTTCTGGCTTTCTCTTTCTGTTAAGGTCCATCTAAAATCAACAGTGCTTTCCCTTGTTCCTCATCCACATAGAAATCCAGCTTTAATAGTTTTTACATTGTGTTCAGAAAAACTTTTACTTGTGTATGACAATGTTAAATAATTTTTTATTAATTTTGATAGACATTTACAGAGGTTTTGGATTTCCATTCATTCATTGCTGCACTTTTCTCCCTGCCCACCCCTAACAATGTTAAATAATTTTTGTATTCCATTGGATCACCATTGTTTTTGAGTGGGATCAAATATGGATTCTTTCAGTTAGTAAGCCAGGTAGTTGTCTTTCAACTTTCTGGACATAGATGACTGAATGTTTAAAGTTTTGCATCTGTTTGTTGAAACAACATTTCAATTGATATTCCCTCAGTTTCTGGAGTCTTGCTTTTTGTCAATGCTTTCATTAAAGCTTGGACATCTTACTCTAATTACTACTGGTGTTTTTTAAAAAAGCCACTTCCTAAAATGACTAAATGATTCCAATTCTTTTTTGTGTATGTACAGTGACTCTGTTTTCTTTCCATCTTCTTTTAACACATTCTGTTCCATTCAACATTTTTGCACATGTAGTCAGTCCTTCAATATTGCAATTTACCCCATTTATTTTATTCAGTTCTTTCATCTTAAAAAGAAAAAGTGCATTCTTCCTTTTCAGTTTGTTCTAAGACTTTGCACATTTCATTATATTAATGTGTTCTTTTTCTTCTCAATGTGTCCTTTGATATTTTCTAATCAGCTCTCTGACTTCATGCTTTCTTTGTCTCCTCAACTCTCTAGCGCAAATTTCAGAATCTCTTCTGACAACTATTTAATTTTAAATCTGTTTCCCATTTTTGTGCTGCCCTTTCACTTTCATGCAATGCGTTTGATCTCATCACAAAGCTTGTATTTTCTTTGGTTTTCAATGCCTTAAATCTGTTCTTATATATGGTTTCTGAATTCAGATGAGATATATTTAAGGTTATGTTTTGGCTCTCATGGACTTATTTTAATTTTGTTAAGCCTCAATTTATACTTGTATAACAGTAATTGAGATCTATTTCACAGTTGGCCCCTGGCCTTGCTCTGATTACTGATATCAAGCTTCTTCATGGTCTCTTACCACAGATATAGTCAATTTTGTTCATATGCATTTCGCCTGGCAAGATTCATATGTATAATCACTGATATTTTATTGGGAAAAGGTATTTTCAATGAGATAATTTGTTAGTCTTTCAAAATTCTCTCCCACAATCTTTGGTAGTGCTTCTATAACAAAAGCAATAATTTATAGCTACCAGTCCTTCATTTGTTTTCAACTTTCTCCTTCCAGTCATCAATAATTATCAATGTATCTTCATATTTGATTAATAGCAGACTGCACAGGTTGATTAGTATCGTTAGTTTCTTTATCTTTGGCATAAAGTTCAATAATAGTTACATTAACTGTGTTTATATATAATATATGTGTGTGTATATATACACACACATCTATGTACATATATAAATATATATCTGTATATATATATACTGTTATGTGCCGTCAAGTTGCTTGTGACCCATAGCAACCCTATGTACAATATCTCTGAAGCTTACCCTATTCTCAGAAGTCTCACTGACTTTGACACACCTACCCTCATTTCCCTAGTTACTGTATCAATCCATCTCATTTGGGGTCTTCCTCTCCTGTGCTGTCCTACCACCCTTCCAAGCATGATGTGATGTCCTTCTCCAAGGATTTGTTCCTCCTGGCCACACGCCCAAAGTATGTGAGATGGCGCTTCAAAATCCTAGCCTCCAAAGAGAAACTTGCTTTCACCTCTCCAAGACACATCTATTTGGTGTTTGGTTTTGGTTTTGTTGTTGTTGTTGTTGTTTGGCAGTCCACGGTATGTTTAAGACTCTCCTCCAGCATCACAACTCAAAGACATCAATTCTTCTTCTAACATTCTTAATCATTATCCAGCTCTCTGGAGCATAGTAAGTAATTGCAAAGACCATGGACTGGGTCAGGCACACCTTAGTCTCTAGACTGATATCGTTGCTTCTCAGTGCTCTGGAGAGGTCCCTGACAGCAGATTTACCTAATAAATTATTTTGATTTCCTGACTGCATGCCAAAAGTATTGACTGTAGAGCCGAGCAAGCTGTAACTGTTAATAACTTCAATCTCTTCTCTATCCATCATGGTGCTGCCAATTGGCCCAGTGATGAGAATCTTTGTCTTCTGGATGTTGAGCTTCAATCCATATTGAAGACCATATTTAAGTCCTTGACCTTCTGCAGCAAGTGCTGCAGGCCCTCCTCAGTTTCAACAAGCAAGGTTGTATAATCTGCATAATGTAGGTATGCAACATATGATCAAACAACATAGGATCAGAAACAACGTATGATCAAAAGGCAATGGTGGATTGTATACCAATGAAGAAATTTTTCTTTTACTTTTCAAAGAGAGAAGTGAACTGGGGGGGAGGGGTGTGCAGGGTGAAAAGTGCAACAATGAATGAATGGAAATCCAAAATCTTTGTAAATGTTCATTAAAATTAATAAAATAATTTTTTAAAAAAGAGGCAGTGGTGATGATGTAGGAAGTTCAGCCTTCTCTGAAGGCCTTGGCAAAAAATAAAGCCCCAGGAATTGATGGAATACTATAATTGGCATATTTCAAAAACAGATGGTTCCCTTGAATATGCTCACCAGGTTGTGCCAAGAAATCTGGAGGACAATTACCTGGCCAACAGACTGAAAGAGATCCATATTTATTTCCATTCCAAAAAAAGGTGACCCAACCAAGTGTGGAAATTACCGTACAATATTACTCATATTACACACAAGTAAAATCCTGCTGAAGATTATCCAGAAACAACTGGCACAGAACATTGACAGAGAACTACCAGAAATACAAGCTGGGTTTAGAAGAGGCCATTGCACTAGATACATTATTGCCAAGATCAGATGGATCTTGGCAAAAAATATAGAGTACCAAAGGAATGTCTGTGTTTCAATCGACTATGTAAAGGCATCTGACTGTGTAGATCACAACAAATTGTGGTTAACCTTGAGAATGGGAGTCTAAGAAAACTTGACTGTGCTTATGTGAAACCTATACTTGGACCAGGAAGCAGTCCTTAGAACAAAGCAAGGAAACACTGAATGGTTAAAATTCAGGAAAGCAGTATGTCAGGGATGTGTTCTGTCTCCATACATTTTCAATCTATATGGAAAATAGATCATTTGGAAGGTTGGGTTTTATGAGGGAGAATGTGACATCAGGATTGAAGGAAGACTCATCGACAACCTAAGTTATTTAGGGGACTCAACCTTGCTTACTGAAACTTAGATTTTTATATGCACCATACTGTACTCCAGGATAGATCTTTAGGATTCTTTTTAGTGGTGGATGCAATAATATTTCTCTTCTATTTGTCATTCCAGGCATAGCAGATTACAGAATAATCTGATTCAAAATAGTCAACATCAATCCATTTTAGATTCTTATTGCCATTTTTAATATACATTTTTATGGATTTCATTTCATTTTTGGTGGCTTCAAATTATCCTTATGTATATCCCGTGTTCTTAACTATGGAGGGGAACATACAAAGTCACTGTACTGAAAAATTTCAGGAAGTACCAATTTGAGCAGGAACCAAGGAAGAAGAAAGTTCAAGCTGCATTGAAGGCATTAGCAAAAATTAAGG
Source organism: Elephantulus edwardii (assembly GCF_000299155.1). Classification (NCBI taxonomy): domain Eukaryota; kingdom Metazoa; phylum Chordata; class Mammalia; order Macroscelidea; family Macroscelididae; genus Elephantulus; species Elephantulus edwardii. The sequence continues at coordinate 16,556,699 of NW_006399784.1, forward strand.
CCCTAGGAATAGATGGGATACCAATTGACTCATTTCAATTAACAGACGCAGTTCTGGATACACTCTCCAGTCTATGCTAGGAATGTTGGAGGCCAACAGACCGGAAGAGGTCCAAGTCCCAAGAAAGGTAATCCAACAGAGTTACCAAACTGTATCATTAATATCAAATGCAAGGAAACTACTGCTGAAGATCATTCCAAAATAGCTAGAACAGTACATAGATAGGGAACTACCAGAAGTTCAAGTGGAATTTCAAAAAGGCCATGGCACCAGAGATATCATTGCTAAAAGTAAAGACTACCAGAAGAGTATCTATTTATGCTTTATTGAGTATGCAAAGGCATTTAACAGTGTGGCTCAAAGCAAGATATGGCTAACATAGAGTAGAATGGGAACTCAGAACACTTAGACCAAGAGGCTATGTGTGAACAGAGAAGGAAACACTACATGGTTTAAAATGAAGAAGGGAGTGCATCAGGGTTGTATTCTCTCTCCATACCTATTCAAGAAGCTGAACTCTGTGAAGAGGAATGTTGCACCAGGAATGAAGGGAGACTCACCAATACCTGTATTATGCAGATGAAACAACCTTGCTTGCTGAAAGTAAAGAGTACATGAAGCACGTGCTGCAGAAGATAAAAGAATACAACCCTCAATATGGATTGCATTTCAATATCAAGAAAACAAAGATTATTACCACTGGACTGATAGGCAGTTTTGTGACAGATGGAGAAAAGATTAAAACTGTCAACAACTTCATCTTACTTGGATCCACAATTAACACCTTTAGTACGAGCAGTCAAGAAATAAGGAGATGTATTGCACTGGTAAAGTCTACCGTAGTTAGGAACCTCTCCAAACTAATGAGGAGTTATGATGTCAGTTTGAGAACTAAGGTGTGTCTGATTCAGGCCATGGTCTTTCCAATTACTTGCTATGAATCTGATTACTGCAAAATGTGTAAGGATGCCAGAAGAAGAATCGATGGCTTTGAGATGTGCTGGACTGCCAAAAGAACAAACAAATATGTCTTGGAGAAGATGTAGCCAGAGTGCTCTTTGGAGGCAAAGATAATGAGGTTTTGTCTCGCATACTTCAGGTATTCCTTGCTAGAAGGGGCTATTCCTTGGAGAGAGACATGATGCTGGGAAGAGTGAAGGGTCAACAAAGATGAAGAAGAGCCCTGACCAGTGGGATTAATATGGTCACTCCTGCAGTTATAATGACAGCGGTAATGGGCTTTAGTGTGTCAGAAAGTGTGAGGACAGCACAGGACAGGACAGGGTTCAGATCTGTTGTTCATAGGGTTGTTATGGGTTGTACTTGACTCAACAACACTTAACAATAGTATTCCATATTCTGATTATTAAATAGTGTTTACAGCTGTTACTTCTTATCTTAAGTCATGCCTCATTAGCAAGTGAAGGTCCTTACTTCATCTATGCATTAAGTTCTCCCCAGATCTATTCTGAGTGTCTTCCAACTGAGGGGTCCATCTGCTGGCACACAGAAAGGATTACCTTTCCTTTCCTGTGTGATCTGAGGTCTACCAAAATCCACCTCATATTTTACAAAGGGAGTTCTTGAAGGACAGGAACTGCATCCAGTTCTACTGATAAGTTAGACACTTAAAATAGGACCTGGCCCACAGATGTTTTGTGATGTCTTTAATGGATGATTGAATTTCAGCCCTTCTGAAACCCATTGAAACATTCCATTCAGTACACCCAGGAGCTCAGGAACTCTGTATCTGGTGTAGGGAGTTGGCTGATTCACTGAGAAGCTGTTTGCCAATCTAAACCCAAACCCAAACTCACTACTGTCCTGTCAGTTCCAAGTCTTTGTGACCCTCCATTTGGGTTATGAAGGCTGTTAAGCTTTACAGGAAAAGACTGCCTCTTCTTTCTCCTACAGAGTGGATGGTGAATTCAAATTCCCACTAGAACTCTTTGTCCTCCAGCCCAAGCAGGTGAGTGGATGTGATGATTTCACTATAGACAAGGCCAGTTAACGAACTGTTATGGTAGGGAAGGGCTGTAAAATACTCACACTGAATCTTGGTATTTCATCATCAAAACTTCATTTTCTTGGAGTTTGAATTCTTGTAACCTTGTTGTTGTTCGTAAGTGCTGTCAAGTTGTAGACAACTCATAGTAACCCTATGAACAAACGTCTTGAACATGAAACACTTTCATCTTTTCTCTAAGTTCACAGAGTTTCCGGAGGCAAGCCATTTTGGAAGTGGATGGAGCTCCTGCTTCCAAGCTTGTTTTAATTCAGGAGCTCCACCAAACACTGTCCACCATGGTTAACCATTATCACATTTGACACATCAGTGTCACAGTGTTTACCCTCACAGCAACCACCGAGTTGCCTTTGTACAGCAAATTGCCAGAACAATGTTATACTACTTAGAATATTTGACTGAAAACAATGAAAACCAGGACCAAGAGCTACAGGCCAGAGAACCCAAATGCCTTTGAGGCCAAGTCTAATCAGTTCACATGCAGTTTTGAGCAACAGCCACATCCAAGTCTCTACAGAAAACACGGCTTAGCCGAATTCAGCTGTTCCCCTCATCTTCCCAGACGGAAAGTATCCACAGAAGGGCAACCAAATGCTTAGTCCCTATTAAAATGCAAATCCCTCTGGAAAGTGTTGAACCCTTGTCAGCAATACCTTGCTTATTATATAACACCTGAGTTGACAGCTATTGGAGAGCCTTTAAGGAAAGCAATACCCAGAAGCATGGGGGAATGAAGATGGGGAGAGAGCTGAAGGACCTAGGGATAGATTTCTCAGTCTAAAAAACTGGAATTCTAGAACAAAACCCATACATGTGTCAGAAAATAATCATTTGTGTATAACAAGAGAATAAACAGTGGTTTTTAATTGGGAAGAATTGTATAATGCAGTTGTATTCTTTACCATACCTGTTCAAACTGAATGATGAGTAAATGATTAGCTGGACTATATGAAGAAGAATGGGGTATCAGAATTGCCTGAAGACTCATTAACAATCTGTACTATTCAGAAGACACAACTTTACTTGTTGAAAGTGAAGAGAACTTAAAACATTTTCTGACAAAGATGAAAGGGTATAACTTTCAACATGTATTATATATCAACATAAAGAAAATTAAGCTCTTATCACTAGACCAATATGCAGCATCATGACATATGGCAAAGACATTGACATTGTCAGACATTTCATTCTTTGATCAGCAATCAATATTTATGAAAGCAGTGGCCAAAAGTCAAACAGTATATTGGATTGGACAAATATACTGCAAACTCCCTCCCCCAACTTTTTAAAGTCCTAAAATCCTTGATAATTATCATGTACCTGATCCAAGTCATGATATTTTCAACCACCTCATATATATGGGAAAGCAGGACAATGAATAAGGAAGACAGATGAAGCATTGATGCCTTTGAACAATAGTATTACTTAAAAATAGTGAATATGCCATGAACTGGCAAAAGAATGAAGAAATATGTCTTGGAAAAAGTGTAATCAGAAAACTTCTTAGAAGGGAAGATGGTAAGAAATTTTTTCCTCACGTAATTTGGACATGTCATTGGGCATCATAGTTGGTGAGGCAGGTTAATGAAAAGGCAAAAGACCCTCCATGAGATAAATTGATATTGCAGTTGTAACAACGGCTCAACTATACCAGAGATTATGAATATGGGGTGCAAGATTGGGATTTCTTTTGTTCTATTGTACACTGGGTTGCTGTGAGTTGGATTTGACTGAATGGAAACTAGCAAGAACAGGCCTCACTTCAGTGAAGGCTCAGATGACACATGGAAGGTGGGAATGCTTGGTGCTCTCAGCTCTCCCAGCCATTCACAGTGCTCCATTTTCTCTTCAAGTCAAAGAACTATAAATAGAAAACTGTTTGAAAAGGGTTTTTTTGTTTGTTTCTTGATAAATAAGAACGATTGGTGAGTTTTTTCAGTCAAAAGTGTTCAGTGTTTGCTCCACAACCATATACATAATTAAGTTGGTAATGGGAAACCTATACTTGGACTGAGAGGCAGTGTCAGAACAGAGCAAGGAAACACTGCATGGTTCAAAATTGGGAAGGGTATATGCCAGGGATGTGTCCTGTCTCCATACCTTTTCAACCTGTATGAAGAACATATCATCCGGGAGGCTGGGCTCTATGAGGAGAATCGTGGCATCAGGATTGGTGGAAGATCTATCAACAATCTATGTTATGCAGACAACAAAACCCTGCTTGCTGAAACTGAGGAGGACCTGAAGCACTTGCTACAGAGGGTCGAGGACTGAAGCCTTCAATATGGATTGAGGCTCAATGTCAAGAAGACAAAGATTCTCACAGCTGGACCAATTGGCAGCATCAGAATGGATGGTGAAGAGATTGAGATTGTTCACACCTTTAGTATGCTTGGCTCCACAGTCAACACTCTTGACACCAGCAGCCAGGAAATTAAAAGACATATTGCGATGGGAAAGTCTGCTACTAGGGACCTCTCCAAAGTACTGAAGAGCAATGGAGACTAAGAAGACTAAGGTGCATCTGATACAGGTCTTTGTAATCACTTGTTATGCATCAGAGTGTTGAACAATGACTAGGAAAGATAGAAGAATTGATGCCTTTGAGCCTTTGAGGTGTTGGAAAAGAGTATTGAATGTACCATGGACTGCTAGGAAAACAAACCGATTCATCCTGGAGAGGGTTAAGATTCTGAGGCTTCGTCTGACATTCTTTGGTCATGTTGTAAGGAGAAACTGGTCCTTGGGAGTGCCATTATGCTTGGGAGGGTGGAGAGACAGCTCAGGAGGGGAAGGCCCTCTATGAGGTGGATTGATTCAGTGACTGGGGTAATCTGGATGGGTGTGTTGGAGGCAGTGAGATTGGCACAGGACAGAGCAGGGTTTAGGGCTGTTGTACATAGGGTCTCTATGCGTTGCAAGTGACTGGACGGCACATAACAACAACAACAACAACGTTATGAGGGGTTTTTTTTTCCTGCTTTGTCCTCATTCCATGCATACATACTCCTCTCATTTGTCTTTGGAAATTAGACATCTCCTTTTCTGAGTGTTTTAAACATGTCTTCTGAAATCTTCCCTGTTAGTTGTTTTCTGTCTGGAAATATGGCTGGAGAAATATGCTCAATTTTCCCACTTTAGTACTTATTATTAGTCACCACAGGAGACCCAAGTGGTGCACTGGATTAAGTAAAATAGCCTGAACAGTCTTCAAATACTTGGGGTTCAGAAAAACCCACAATATGTTTTGCCAAAACATTTCTTTCCTCTTTGCATTTTTTCAAAGCCCATGTTTATTTCAAGGAGCATTTATTCCATGTGTTTTTAATGCATTTCTACTCAGTTCGTTAAAATACTATTCTATGAGTTATTTGGTGTCTGAGAGGCTCAGCAAGCCCTTCTGCTTTGAACCATAGGTGTGTCTGGCTGCCGCAAACTCCCTGGAACGGCTCGCATCAACCCTTCCCAGAGCCACTGAGTCCAGAAGTTTCAGTCCTGGACTAGAGCCTTTCAATCCTAAACCCTGATACCATGGTGCCCTGCTCACCCTTGATGTAGATGTGGACAGAAGAGGCTTTGTGCTCAGTTAATAGTCAGGAGAGTCCTGGGGAAATAAAGTTTACCTATTTACTGGAGGTGGCAGATTGGCTTTTATAATTCTTCTACAGTAATATTTTCCAATTTTCTTTTTATTGTCATCCCTGTGCTTGCCAGAATGTTTTCCTATAAATTTTCACAGAATCTCCAGTATACATACACTTGTGAAAATGATCTAGGATTTTGAGTCTATCAACTGAACATATAATCAAGTCTTTCAAATTGGAAAGATGTTTGGAATTCTTTGCACTGTGTTATTACTCTGCCTCTTATATGAAACTTTTAAGTGGAATCTGAAAGAACTTTGTTTTACAGGATTCTGGGTCTGATTAAATCATATTTATGCCTCTCTATTTAATTTTCAAAAAAGTCTCCATTTGCGATTTTTATACAAGGTATTTGCAGTGAATAAATCATAGATGGTAGAAAATTCTATCCTTCTATCTCCAGCCTCATTTTTGCCACCAAGTCAATGTTTTCCAACTTCTGATCTTTCTTTCCTGTTCCCAAATTTTGTATTCCAATCCTCCATTATTATTATTATTATTATTATTATTATTATTATTATCA
>NW_006399784.1:16565387-16586532 GCF_000299155.1 Elephantulus edwardii
AGGAGGGTAGAGAGAATAGTGCAACAATGAATGAGTGGAAGCCCAAAATCTCTGTAAATGTTTATGAAAATTAATAAAATATAATTATAGGGAAAAAAATTGAAATAAATTATCTGTTTCCTCCTCTTTGGCTCTGATCGTTGGTGTGTATGTTTCAATGATAGTGGTATTAACAGGTTTTCTCTGTAAGCATATGGGTATTATCCTGTTGCTCAAAACACTGTATTTTGAGATGAATCTAGAAATGATCTTTAGAACTATGAATTCATATTTGTCCTCACCTTTTCATTTCTAGTGAAGTAGATCATGTGGCTATCTGATTCAAAATGTCTAATGTCAATTCATCTCATTTCACCAAATACATCAATATATATGTGTTCCATTTCTTCCTTAACAATGTCCAAATTTCCTACATTCATACTTCTCGCATATGATATTCCAATCCCTAGGGTCTGCTTGCAAGTGTTCCTCCTCTTTTGTGGTTCCCAATTTGAGGTCTCAGCCTCTGGTGTCATATCTCCAGAGTGCTATAGAGCTATGGTGTCAGTCTGGAGATTAAGGTGTACCTAATCAAGGCCATGGCTTTTGCAATTGTTTGTGATGCATCAGAGAGCTGGACAATGACTAAGGGTGACAGAAGAATTGATGCCTTTGAGTTGTGGTGCTTGAGGAGAGCCTTGAACCATGGACTGCCAAGAGCACTAACAGGTTTGTCACAGAAAGGAGGAAACCAAGTTGCTTCTTGGAGGCAAAGATTTTGAAGCTCTGTCTTACATATTTTGGGCATAGTGCCAAGAGGGATCTGTCCTTGGGAAAGGATATCATGCTTGGAAGGATAGAGGGACAGCGCAAGAGGGGACAAAAAGACCCCAGGTGTGATGTATTGACATAATAACTGGTATAATGGGATTACGGTTGTTGGAAGCACTAAGATTGACTCAATCCACACTTTTCTTCATAAAGTCCAGTTTATCTAATGATGGAATAAGTATGAAGAATATAGTCCAGATACACCTTTCTTGATTTGTGTGTGTGTGTGTGTGTGTGTATAAACCTCTGGTGGCCTAGCGGCAAGAAGTTGTGTTGCAATCTCAGAGGCTTTTGGTTCAAGGCCACCAGCTGTTCTGTGGAGAAAAATGGGCAATCGGCTTCCTTGTGATTAACTGCCTCATAAAACCTGCCAAAGAGTCAGCTATGGGTCACTTATGACTCTCCATTTAGCATTTTATAACAGTGATCTTATACTATAATTGTTTTTCAGCATAATTTCCTCTTGATTAACTCATGTTTGTAGTGTTTCATAAATTCTTCATTATTGCATAATAGTTCATTTTGTGTATGTGTCATAATTTCTTTAGCCACTTGTCAACTGATAGAAATCTGGGTTGTATCTATTTCTTTCCCCCCCCCCCTTTTTTAAAACTATGGTTTTAATGAAAGTTTACAGAAAATTTGGATTTCCATTCACTCATTGTTGCACATTTTCCTCCCTAAGAAAATTGATCTTTAGATCAATTTGGAATGTCTTGCCATTTTAATAATATTGTCTTCTGATTCATATACATATAGCTTTTTTCAATTTGTCTTGATTTAAAAAAATTTCTTCCTACAATCTCTTGCATTTTGCAGTGTGAAAAATCTTTACTGATTTTGCTAAATTTATTCTAAGTACATTCTTTTTATGTAATTGTAAAGTATCTTATTTTTATTGTTTAAATATTCCTTACTTTTAAAATAGACATATTTAAGAATATGATAATTGATTTTTAAGTATAATTATTTTTGTATGTTAACTGTGCATTCTGCAACTTTGGTGACTTCTCTTTTTTTGGTTCCAATAAAAAAGATTTTTGTTTTCTACACTAGACTAATTGGCAGCATCAGTATGGGTGGTAAAGAGATTGAGGTAGTTAATAGTTTTAGTCTGCTTGACTTCACAGTTAACACTCTTGGTACCAGCAGCCAGGAAATCAAGAGACAAATTGCATTGGGAAAGTCAGATGTCAGGACCTCGCCAGAGTACTGAAGAGCAACAATGTCAGGCTGGAGACTAAGGTGCACCTGATCTAGGCTATCATCTTCACAATTGAGTGCTATGTATTGGAGAGCTGGACAGTGAGTAGGGATGATAGAAAGAGAATTAATGCTTTTGAGCGGTGGTACTGGAGAAGAGTGTTGAATATGCCATGGACTGTTATAAGAACAAACAGGTTTGTCCTGGAGAGGGTGAGACCAGGCTGCTCCTTGGAGTCAAGGATTTTGAAGCTTTGTCTGATTTTGGGCATGTTGCAAGGAAGGACCACCGCTTGGGGAGGGGCATCATGTTCGGGAGAGTGGAGGGACAATGCGGGAGAGGAAGACCCTGGATGAGATGGATCAATTCAGTGATTGGGGTAGTGGGACTAGGTGTGCTGGAGACAATGAGGTTGGCACAGTACAGAGCAGGGTTTAGGGCTCTTGTACATAGAGTCACTATGAGTCACAAGCGACTCGACAGCACATAACAACAACAACACAGTAGATCATGCTGTCAATAAGAAAAGTTTTACTTCTGTGTCTATCCTGGTGCTTTTTCTTTCTTTTTATTGCTCAACTTTCCTCACTAGAAACTTCATTACGGTGCAGAATAGAAGTGGAGAGAAAGGATATTCTTTTCTTGTTCCTTATTATAGCAAATTATTCAGTCTTTTGCCATTAAATATTATGGTGACTGGGAGTTTTTAATAGATGATTTTGATATTGACTGAATTTTGTTTTCCCAGAAATATGTATTATAAATTCTAACCTCTCTGAGTATGATAGTATAACTTTTTTATACGTTACTGAATTTGGTTTACTGGTACATTTTTATTTTTATTTTCTTGTGATATACCTAGTTTTGGATATCAAAGTAATGCTATTCTCACAGAATGACTTGGGAAGTGTTCTCCCATTTATTTATTTTTTTAGAAGATTTTTTAAAGCGGTCCTATTAACTCTTTTAAATGCTTACTAGAATTATCCTGTGAGTCCACATATGTGAATTCAGACTTTTTTCCCTTTGTGGAGAGTTTGAAAATAATTAATTTAGCTTGATTGTCATAAGTCTATTGAAAGCTTTTATTTCTTCTTAAGTCAGTTTCAGTGATTCATATTTTTCTTATAATTTGTTCAGTTCTTCAAAGTTATTTCATATGTTGGTACTTAATATTTATTTGTTATTATTGTTCTTATTTTTATTACTTCTTAAGATATTTGCAACAAAAATTTTTAATAAAAATTATATTGATTTTATAACATATCATGCAAAATTTTGTGAGTACACAGATAAAAGTATACACATGCCATTATATCTTTATTATTTAATCACTTCTGATTATGTTCTCAAAAATTGAATTAGCTAGTGTTGTGAGGTACCATCAGGTTATCTCTATGAATAGCAGGTGGGAACCTTGCCCTGAACAACACCATCCTCATAATGACCCCCATTTTCAACTCATAGTTACCATGTGTCAATCCATCTTGTTTAGGGTCATTCTCTCTTTCACTGACCGCCTAGTTTCTCAGTACGATGTCTTTTCCCAAAGACTTTCTCTTATTGCCTGCATGCCCAAAGTATGAGAAATGAAGTTTCACCCTCTCTCACCCTAAGGGTCTTCCTGGTGGCACTTCTTCCAAGACTTACTTGTTTGTTCTTTTGGAAATCCAGGATATATTCAATATTTTTCACTAATTGACATCACAATTCAAAAGCATTGACTATTCATCAGATTTCCTTACTCATTGTCCAACTTTCAGATGCACAGAAAGCAACTGAAAATACTATAATTTGGATCAGTTGCGCCTTAATGTTTTAAATTTCGTTCTTGCTCTTAGTCCTTTGGAGAAGAACTTGACAGGAGGTTTTTCCAACGCAACATATCATTTGATTTCTTGACTGCTGCTACGATGGGTGTTGATTATGGATCCAAGTAAAATGAAGTAATTTACAAATTCAATGCTTTCTCCGTCCACCATGATGCTGCCTATTGGTCTAGTGGTGAGAATTTTTGTTTTCTTGATGTTGAGATCTAAACCATATTGAAGGCTGTAGTCTTTGATCTTCCTCATAAATGTTTCAAGTCTTCTTCACTTTCTGTAAACAAGGTTACATCATCTGCATAACTATGCAATTTCATTTGTAGCACATGGCCCCAGTTATCATAGTTTTTCTCCTGTGAGAACATTAATAGAATGGCATTATTTTTCATAGAAATTGTTCTTCTTCATCTGAGACCTAAGTTTAAAGTTAATTTACATGTTCATTGTTGAATGTGGAAATTCACTTACATAGATAGAAAAATAAGTAATAAATCAAATGTTTTAAATGTTTATTTGTTTAGCTTTATTAATTTTAGTTCTTTTTGAAACACACAGAGAAGCAATCATAAAGGAAGATAGTTTGGTCTCTGAGACCGAAATTCTCCATCTGAGTGTCTGGAGAACTTTCCTATCTGAAGTCAGACCACTTCTACTGCTTTACTAAACAATCATAATGATTTAACAGCTAAACTCACACATGATTGGAATAAATGGCATAAACAAAAACAATTAGTATTCATTCTCAGTCAATTATTTCAAGGAAAATGTTATGTTCCTCTTAAGTTTATATTACCCAGTAGTCTGATAAAATTGAAAGAAAAGAAATAACATCCTTTTCTTTGATTTTTAAGCCAAAGAAAAAAAATGCATTCTGAAATTTTACTCTGGAGAAAGTACAGATATTTTCTCATTTTAAAGCTCAACATTAAACATGGGAGGAACATTCTGCCTCTTACACAACCATAAACCCAACTGAACTTCAATTCTATTCTAGCAGTTCACCAAAGAGTAAGCCTTTCCTTTGCTTCAGCTGCCATTCTCTCTTGCTGGTCCCTCTGACCTTCCTGGACCATCACAATCCCGGCTCCTATATGGTCAGACCCATGTATTCTTTTTCATAGTTGTTATTATCACACTCACAAAATTAATGGCAGTCCAACTAATGGTGACCTCATGTGGTACCGAGTAGAACTATGCTCCATAAGGTTTTCAAGAACTGACTTTTTTTAAAAAAGCAGATCTTCAATTCTTTCTTTCAAGATACCTTTAGGTGAACTCCGACCTCTAATTTTTCTGTTAGAAAACCAAGAGATTAATCTTTTGCACTGCCTTCAATTTATGCTAATAGTTACTATCCATTACTTTATATCTCTTCTATAATATCGACAAGCAACTGTATCCTTACAGAAAAGGGGGCTAGTTGATATTTACCATCAGGTTATTTACCCAGGTCAGCTATGTTCATTATGTATCCACTCTTATCTTATTCTCCTCCCAAACTCTCATTGTGCTGGAATAGAAGAAGGCAAGAGCTGTTTAAGAGGAATATATTCTTGGAAATTATATGCGCAACAACAGCCCAGATTAAGAGGTATATTACAAAGAGGAGTGGAGTTGGATGGGGGTTGGGTGGAGAGAAGTAATTGTGCAACAATGAAAACAAAACAAAACAAAAGTGAACTGGAAGAGGGGGAAGGAAGGGAGGGAGAAGGGGTAAAAATATACAATAATGAATGAATGGAAATCTAACTTTTCTGTAAACTTTCATTAAAATCACAATTAAAAGAAAAAAATTTAAAAAACAAAAACCAAAAACTACAAGGTCAAGACCTGACACTGAACTATGCTGTCCATGAGGGGAAGGATCATGACTGAGAGGCAGATGGACCAGAAGGCAGACTTCCTAAAACTAAACAAGAGGAGGCAGGACTCTGACCACTGAGAGTGTACCCAGTGGTTCTGGGCAATGGGCAGGGAACAGGGTTGGGAAGTTGATGTTCCTTTCTCTCTATAGACAATTAGCCTCAAAGAACATGATCATTTTCCTGATGTGTCTAACATCTTTGAGTGATTGGGGAAGGGTCATGTTATAAGCATGTTTTCTTATTGTCAGTTTGTTGTTTTGAGGTTTTATGTTTGTTTTCTCTGTTTTATTTTTTACATTCACAGATTATTATCCCTCAAAAATGTAGACCTTAAGAAAATTCAAAATGTGTACTATGGAGTCCTACTTGAACCAAGCATGATGTCCTTTTTCAAATCCCATTAGGTTATGCCAAAAGGGGGCTTGATTTTCACATTTCAGAAGTAATGTAAAGGAATACTTCCGTGTTTTTCTTTGACCTTCTTTTCTTACAGAAACTTATTTCTATTACACAAAAAGCTTGGAAGGAGGAGTGGCATCCACTTCCTAATAGCTTGCCTCCGGAAACCCTATGAACCTGGAGAGAGGATGAAAAGCACCCAAGCGTCGAGGGCTCTCCTTTATAGGGTCGCTATGAGTCGCCTCCGACTCGACGGTACTGAACAACAACAACAACTCGAACCTGAAGGGAGCTCTGGTGGCCTAGTGGGTAGGGCTTTACGTTTCCAACCCAGAGTCAAGTGGTTCGAAAGTGCCAGCAGATCCATGGGAGTAAGAGGTGCAACATCTTTCTGGATGACATACCACCTCTGAGTATTTGCTGAAGCGTCAGCTGTGGGTTAATTCCAACTCAATGGCAATGAATGAGTGAGTGAGTAAGTAAGTGAATTCTTTGTGTAAGAAGTTGTGGTAGTTTGTCAGGAGTTGCACTACCTTTTTGGCAGTTTGAATCCACTAGGGGCTTCAAGGGATAAAGATGGGCAAACTCCTTTGTGGCAATTTACAGCCTCAAAAAAATCTGCTGAAAATTCAACTGTGGGTTGGTTCCAACTTGATGGCAACGAAAGAGAGAGAGACTAGAAACTGAATCAGTGATGGAGTCTGAATAGCAGCTGTGGAAAGACTGGAAGGGCGTTGAGTTTGCATCTTTGAGCTGCTTCTACTTCCAAATTAAGGCAAGATGATTTCTCTATATAAAAGCACCTCTCACTCTCTCTTATTCCTGAGAAGTCTCACAAAAAACTTTCTCATTTGCCTAGATGAGAAAAACATCTTTAATACAGTTGTACAAATGTGATTTCCTCACTGGTGAATGTCACATTTTTGTGGGTTCACAAAAAATAAAACTTCTTTTCCTTTTGGCTGAAAATTGCTTATGAAAAGGAAAAGGTGGTTTTGGTTTCTGGTACTTTCTTTCAAGCAGGGCATGGTTTTTGTCAGTGGTGAGAAACCACCTCTGTGATACACAGAGGCAATTTTCACCTGCAACTGAATTGGTTTCACACTAAATTTCCCATTTGGAAAGGAAAGCCATAGCTTACCTGGTGAACTGGTAAAAACTTTATCCTGGATCAAATTTACCAGGGCTTATAAAATTGTCAGTTGCAGAGGAACATTCCACTGGAGCCAGGAACCACAGAGAAATTAACCCTTTTGCAAATGAAATGAGATTAAATAAAAATTCTCTGAAGTAAAAGTATGGGCCAGTAATGTCCTCTTAGAACCCAATGCTACTCCTGGTGTCTAGTCCAGGACCAAGATATCCTCTCCCAGTTCTGTCACCAAATCTCTTTTTTTCTCCAGAAAGGACAGCCTTCAGCTCCCTCTACACCATCACCAGATAAAGCCAGGTGAGATTAAGAACAATTAGCTCAATTCTTATTCAGAACAAAATACTTTTTCTCATGTACGCAGTTACCAGACATTTTGCTTCTCTCACATTGATGCTATACCAAGCCAAAGGTGGGTGATTTTAGTCTGCGGCCCTCAGATCGGTTTTAATTGTTTTTGATCATACATTCTTCTAAGTGGCATAGCATTTATCTATCCATTAGCTGTACAGAGGTAACTCGTGGTTGCTGTGATGCTGAACATTGTGACACTTATGTGTCAAATGCAATAATGGTTACCCATCGTGGACGGTTTTTGGTGGAGATCCCAATTAAAACAAGCATGGAAGCAAGACTGGCATCTACTTCCAAAATAGCTAGCCTCCAGAAAGCCTATGAACCTGGAGAAACAATGAAAGTTATGCAAGTGTTCCTGTCTTTTATTCATAGGGCTGCTATGAGTCGTGTGCGACTTGACAGCACTTAATAACCACCACCACCACAACAACACATTGAATTATAGTTTTCTCGGCTCTGGTGAATTCCTTTTTTTCCATAGGCCCCTTCATGAATTAGGGAATTGAAGAGGAAACAAATACTGGCAAGAAACTCTGGAGCAGAACCTTCCTTGACTGTTGTGAGAATAAGGAACACCTGGCACCATTTTTCAGTGAAATAGACAAGTTAGAGAAAAAGAGAGTGAAGGGAATAGTTTTATTAAATTTTATTAATTTTAATGAACATTTACAGAGATTTTGGATTTCCATTCATTCATTTTTGCACTATTTTCTCTACCCTACCCCCTCAGTTCGTTCCTCTTCTTTCCCCCCTTGAAAGTCTGTTTTAATTGTCACATTGCCACAGTGCTTGTCAAAACCAGTTCTGATTAATCTCCTTTGTCAGTGTGTCCCTTGCCATTCCCTATCACTCCTCCCTGAGAGAGACTTCACCCTGATTCATAAGGAAAAGGGGACGGTGTATTCTCTTAGCTACTTCCTGCTGAAAAGGGATGCTGTAGGTTTCAGGGTGAAGATCTTCTCTCACTACTCTAAAGGGACCTTTTGGCAATAGGAAACACGTAGACTATTGTGGAGATTGATTTTGGAATTCAGATGCACTGTTATCAATTATGCTTAGCCATATATGTTCATATCCTTGAAGTTGTATCATGGAACTGTTGCAGCCTAGAAGATATAAATTTAAGTAACAAGTTAAAAGTGCATGAGTAAAAAATTAAAAGCAATAATATTCCAAGTAGAGGTTCTAACAGTAGCACAAATCAAGTTGAAGAGGGAAGGTAGTTCTTAAAATAAAAGGCTTATTGACTAGCACTTTGTCTATTATAGTGTAAAGGTTAGAAACCACAAGATGTAGAGGCTCAACTATGTCATTTATTGTTCTTAAGTCCTGGACCAAATTCTATCTACCACTAGGTTGTTTTACAGCTCAGAAGTCTGCACGCAAGGCAGAGGTGAAGTAAGGAACTGCTTATGAGGTTTTTCATCAATTCCAACAATTAAGAAATAGTGAGAAGAGTTGGGACCTCAGAAGGCTTTTAGGACCAAATAATAGTCTCTTGTGTCCAGAAGAAAATGAATATACTTATGATTTTGTTTATGAATCTCTCTCTGATTGCCATCCAGTTGACACCAACTGATAGCTAACCCTCGGTGGGTTTTTAGAGACTGTAAATTGTATGAGAGAAGCTTGCCCACTGTTTCTGGAGGAGCAACTGGGGGGTTTGGGTCCCTTGAGAGGCATTGCCTCTGTATTAACAGGGCAACTCCCTATGGATTAGGGCATCAGAGCTCTGCTTATGACTATGGGGATAGCAATGATATTAATCTGCATGCTGAGCACATAATTCACAAAGTTGGATTATGTGAAGAAGAATGTTGCATCAGGATTTCAGGAATATTCATCAACAACCTGCAGATAACACAACTTTGCTTGCTGAAAATAAGGAAGATACTAAACACTTGCTCCAGAAGATCAAGTACCACCGCCTTCAATAGGGACTGATTACATCTCAACATCAAGAAAATAATTGTCCTCACTACAGGACCTACAGTCAGCATTATGATAGATGGAGAGAGGATCAAAGCTGTCAATTATTTCATCTTGCTCCGCTCAACAATCAACATCCTCTGTACCAGCAGCCAAGAAATCAGGAAATGTATTGAGTAAGCCCACTGTTAAGGACCTCTCTAAATGCTGAAGAGCAGTGATATATGTTTGAAGACTAAGGTGCACCTGATTCAGGTCATCTTCTTTCCAATCATCTGCTATGCATTAGACAAGTGGACAATAAGTAAAGATAATAGAAGAAGTGATACTTTTGAGTTGTGGTACTGAATAATGATATTGAACAGCAGGCCTTGGAAAAAGTGCATTCAGTGTACTCCTTGGAGGTAAAGATGGTGAAGTTTCGTCTTTCATATTTTGGACCTGTAGCTAGGTGCATCTATTCTTTGGAAAGAAACATCATGTTTGGAAAGATAAAGGTCACTGAAGTAGAGGAATAGTCCCAACAACACGGATTGGCACAGTGACTGTAGCAAAGGACTGGAGTGTGTCAGAGAAGATGGGGAGGGCACAGAATAGAGCGGTGTTCAGGTTGGCTGTTCACATGGTCACTATGAGTCGTGCTCAACTCGATGACACCTAACAAAAACAACAACGCCATTTTAAAATACTAACAAATATTTAAATAAACAGGGGGAGCTCTGTTGGCCTAGTGGTAAAAAGCTAAATTGCAACCCCACAGGCATATCCACCAGCTGCTTTGCAGAAGTATGAGTGATCTCACCCCATGTGATTTACTGCTTCAGAAAACCCACTGGAGGGTTAGCTATGCGTCAGTTTTAACTCAATGGCACACAACAGCACATTTTAAAAAGGAGTGCATGATATATTACACTGCTATATAAAAGATCAGTTTGAATCTACCAGCTGTTCCCGGAAGAGAGATGAGTAGTTTCATACCATTCAGATTTATAGCGTCAGAAATCTGATAGAAAGTTGTTATAAGTAGAAACTGATTTTATAGCAGTGGAACTGAACTGATATTATTGAATAGATTATAAAACATTTCTGATGGAATAAACCAACGAGGGTTGTGCTACTAACCCATATCCTGAACATCTCCAGTGGTTCAAATCCACTAGCAGTTATGAGGAAGAAAGATGGGTAATCTTATTGCCTTGTGATTTACAGCCTCACAAATCCAGTGGAGGGTCTGTTATGAGTTGAAACCAACTTTACAGCAGTGAGTTTTAAAAAACACTTTGACATACCTAGAATCAATTTTATTTCCACAATAATCCTATGTGTTAACTTTTGCTCCTGTATTTTTATAGTTGAAGGTAGGGAAAGTATCCATAGAGTCTTGATGATGCCATGTACCCCCTTATTCGTGATTCAGAGGTCTAAGATCTTTCTCTACCCTACAATATCTCCAAAGAAGCATTCAGGCTGGACACAGAGAAAAATATTAGATTCCCAAACCACCCAACTCTCTGCCAAGGCTTACACAAAGAGCTCCAGCATATATTCTACCCAAAGTTTTTTCCCCTTAGAATTGAAAGTGTCTTGAATTTGTAGCCATTGTATCCATAATTCCTATTACAGTTTCTAGTGCATTTAAAAATATAAACGTATAGGTTCCAACCGTGTAAGTCTATAAATTAATACATCATATTAATATAAGATGCACTTCCATGTCCCAGTAGTGGAACATTAATAATCTTTATAAAAGTTTGGCACTTAAGTGTTTGATCCATTACTCCAACCTAACCCAAGACCTATGAATATATTTCTAAGATCATTTCTTTTTTAGTTATATTTAAAATTCCACAAATTTAGACATAATCTAAATCTAATCATAGAGATGTGTTAAAGGTAGATTATGAGCATATTGTATTTGATGACATAGAAAACTGCTTATGTTTATATAGCAAACAATGTATATTCATTCAGGCTTAAGAATTTTAAGAAGAATATGTGTGGTGCATGTCATCCCAAAGGCACATAGTTTTAATCAATTAGTTTTTCCTTGGAAAAAGGATGGACAATTTCCTTCTGGTGGTTTAACTGCTGAAAGCCCACTGGAGGCTCGGGGATGAGTCAGTTATGACTCAATAGTACAAAACAACAACAAAGAGAAAGCATGAAAACAATTGATTCCCATCAAGTTCCCTAGAACTTACAGCTCCTTCACATTCTCAGAGTGGATTTGTGTTCCAGAGGGCTTTTTTAAAATTTTTTTTTAATTTTATTATTATTTTTGTGTGTCTGTGTACCGGTGGATTCGAACCATGGGCCTCTGGGATTGCAGTGCAGCTTCTTGCCGCTAGGCCACCAGAGCTCCCCTGTTCCAGAGGGTTTTAAATGACTGACTTCTCACAAGTAAAACAGGGTGGTAGCATAGCTCTTTACTATTAGGTCAACAGAACTCCTTTCTTTAGCATGAAAATACACCACGTATGTTCTTAAAATTTATGATTGCCAGGCATTTTTTACATGTTGCCTCTGGGTGAGCTGGAATCCCTAATCTTTAAATTAGCAATTGAAGGTGAAAACCACACACACCACTCAGGGACTCCAGAGAAAGGACTAAAGGTTATGACCTGATAGTGAGGTTAAAGAGAATTTTTTTTTAAAAAAAAATTGTGTCCTTTGCATTGTTTCTCAGTTGTTCTGAAGAGTTCTTAATTTTAAATCGAAGAGTGAAAGTGTTGTCATCTAATAAGATGACAAGGCAAATAGCTTTCTATTTTGCTAATCTCTGGCATACTTATAAAGGTGTTTTTTGGGGGTCATAACAAGGACTTTAGAAGAAGAATCAAGGCCTTTGAGTTGTGGTGCTGGAGAAGAGTCATGAACATACCATGGACTGCCAAGAAAACAAATAGGTCTGTCTTGGAGAGGGTGAAACCAAGTTTCTCCTTGGAGGCTAGGATTTTGAAGCTCTATTTCACATACTTTAGGTATGTGACCAGGATGGACTGGTCTTTGGAGAAGGACATCATGCTGAGAAGGGTGGAGGGATAGTGCAGGAGAGGAAGACCCCGAATGAGATGGATTGATACAGTAACTGCGTCAATGGGCATTGGTGTGTCAGTATTAGTGAGACTGGCTCAGGACAGGGTACACAGGGTTGCTATGAGTTACAACAGCACATAACATCAACAATAGCAATTAGGTTCAGGCAGATCATTATCAAAACCCTGTCTGGGCTCCCCAATGCACCCAATCAGGGAAAGATTCTTTTCCTAAAACTTTTTTTTTAAGTGGATCCCAATTCAAGACAATCGGATGAGTGTCAGGGTACAACTGTGTTCTGGAGGGTTTTGAGGGCTCTGACTTTTCAGAAGACAATTGACTAGCACTGCCTTCTGGGGCATGTCTGGGTGAGTTTGAGCTGTCAACCCCTGGGTAGTAGTTGAGGACTTAATCACTTGTACCACCCAAACTTCTAGATGCAAAGTCTGGACTTTTCTCTTTCAAAATGACATATGAAATTGAATTAAATTTTCCATGAGACTACTATGTCTTTTTTTTTTTTTACACCTTTATTCTCTGGCAGAGGGAGCTGTGGTAGCATGAAATAGCAAGGTGTGCTGTTAGCCGAAAGGCTGCACATCTCTGAGGCTTTGAATCCTTCAGGGGTTCTGCAGGAGACAGATGGTCTGTCTCCTTCTGTTGGGATTTTCAGACATGGAAAACGAGTGGAGGGTTGTTGTGAGTTTGATCTAACTCAATGGCAGTGAGCTTTTGTGGATTTTTTTTTTTTTAAAAAAAAACCTCTTGGGTAAAATAAAGTGGGCATAAGAAAATGGAGGTTTGAAGCATTTGAAAAATTCCTCAGAGAATGTAAAATGCTATGCTCTTTGTACTTGTGTGTATTGAGGGAGAGATTGGAAAGAGGTTGACTTGAACTATCTACGGAATCATGTTTCCATTCGCTGTGAGTCTATCTACCGCCATTTAATGGTATGCTAAATTCAGAACCACATGATTTTCCAATTATCTGAATTGACGAATTGCAACACAGCCCCTATCTGTATTTATGTACTCTGGTTTAAATTTTTAGTAGTTCTTTTAAAAAGTCACTGGCAATATCTTTTGTTTGTACCTGAAATTTAAACAACCAACCTTACCAAAATAAGATTGATTTTTATATGCTACAGTGCACAGAACATAAAAAGAGTTCTACAGATTCCAAAAGACATCCTGTTTTTTTGGAAATCATCCTAATCTCTGCCTCTAGGGGGGAAAAAGAGACTGCAGTACAGCCTTTAAAATATTTTTTAATGGATGTGAGTTTGAGGTTTGCATTAAATTTAAAGTTTGAATTGACTACAGCTCCTTCAGTGGTAAAAAGGAAAGTCCTGTTAAGGCTACTTTGCATCTAGCAAGTCTTCCTAGTGTTCACAATTCCAGTGAGATATATATCTATATATCTCTATCTCTATCTCTATATCTATATCTAATCTATACTGTCTCTTTAAAGAAAATATTTTTAAATTGAGTGCTTTAAATGCATACCAAGTCTCCTTTGCTTCTAAAAAAGCCTCTTAGCACTTTTTTTTTTTTTTTGCCATTCAAACCCCATACCACTAGAGATTGTCAACAACCTCCCATCTCTGTTAGGGAGCGCACAGGAACCCAGAGATTGTGTTGAAACAATCAGCAGATTAAAAAAAAAAAAAGAGTCCTTCAGCCTACCACTAGCACAAAGGAAGATTTTTCAAAGTAAAATACATCTGTCTTTCCTATTGTCCAGGCTGATCACACTTGGATTTTTCAGAGTATTGTGCCCATGTGTAAATGTGACTTAAATTTCATTTGTCAAGTTATACAGTTGCATTCTGATTTTACATTCTTGTGCTGAAACAAATGCAATCCCTCATCCCTAGTGACCTTGCTGTTTTCTGATTCTTTTCTTTTGGTCAAAGACTGATGACCAAAAATCAAGCAATCAAACAAATAAATCCATTGTCATGGGTCAATTCTGATTCAGTGCTCCTGTGTGACAAAACAGACTTGCCCTGCCACAGGATATTCAAAATTGTAAATCCCGATAGACGTTGTCTGATTTGAAACTCAGACATTTTTATTAGGTTCCCAATACTTATTCCACGGGTCCACCACAGCTACTTGTATTGTTGTTATGTGCCATCGAGTCACCTGTGACTCACAGTGACCTTATGTACAACAGCTCTGACTGCGGCTCTATCCTGAGTCAATGACATTGTCTCTGATACATCTACCAGTGACCAAGTCACTGAGTCAATTCAGCTCATCTGGAGTCTCTCTCTCCTGTTGCTGTCCCTCAACTCTTTCAAGTATAATGCCCCTCTCTAAAGATTGGTCTTCGGTGAAGTGCCTGTTCATATCCTGTGCAGGTGGCTAACAAACACATGAAGAAATGCTCAAAATCCCTAGCCCTAAGAGAGATGCAAATTAAAACAACTATGAGATATCATTTCACCCCAGTCAAAATAGCAAAATTTAACAGAACAGCAAGCAACAAATGCTGGCGAGGTTGTGGAGAAACTGGAACCCTGATTCACTGTTGGTGGGAGTGTAAAATGGTGCAACCCCTGTGGAAAGCAGTATGGCGCTTTCTCAAAAAGTTGCAAATAGAGATACCATTTGACCCAGCAATTCCACTACTGGGAATATACCCTGAAGAGACCGTAGCTGACATCCAAGCAGATATATGCACACCCATGCTTATTGCAGCTTTGTTCACAATAGCAAGGAGTTGGAAACAACCTAAGTGCCCATCAACAAACGAATGGCTAGAGAAGCTGTGGTATATTCGCACAATGGAATACTATGCTGCATTAAAAAACAAGGAACTCATGCAATATTATTCAAAATGGTTGACTCTGGAGAACATTATGCTGAGTGAAATATCCCAGTCACAAAAGGACAAATATTACATGATGCCACTGTTGTAGAATGGGACTGTCCTTGGGGTTGGGGAGAGACTGAGTAAGATGGGTTCAATAATGTATACTGCACTAAAAGAGATATATAACTAGGTATTTCTGTCATCACAGGAGACTAGAGCGAGGGCTACATGGTGGAGGGGACCTGGGGGAGGGTTTGTAAAACAATGAAAGAATCTTTTCTTTTACTTTTCCATAATTTTTGGACTCATGTACTTATAACTTGTTAGTCAAATTTTTGTCTTCTAGGTTGCAACACCCTCATGATACATCTTCAAGGATATGAACATGTACGGCCAAGCACAATCAATAAGAGTGCATCTAAATTCCAAAATCAATCTCCATAATAGTCTATAGGTTTCCTACTGCCAAAGGGGCCCTTTAGAGTAGTGAGAGAAGATCTTCACCCTGAAACCCACAGCGTCCCTTTTCAGCAGGAAGTAGCTAAGAGAATACGCCATCCCCTTTTCCTTATGACTCAGGGTGAAGTCTCTCTCAGGGCGGAGTGATAGGGAATGGCAAAGGACACACTGACGAAGATTAATCAGAACTGGCTTTGACAAGCACTGTGGCATTTGGACAAGAACAAGCTGGGAGGAGGGTAGAGAGAATAGTGCAACAATGAATGAATGGAAACCCAAAATCTCTGTAAATGTTTATGAAAATTAATAAAATATAATTATAGAAATTTTAAAAAAAAATAAAGATTGGTTTTTTTGGTCATGTGTCCAAAGTATGTCAGACAGAGCTTAATTCTTGCCACCAAGGAGCAGCCTGGTTTCACCCTCTCAAGGACAGCCCTGTTTGTTCTCTTAGAAGTCTATGGTATACTTAAGACTCTTCTCCAGCAACCCAACTCAAAGGCATCGATTCTTCTTTTGTCATCCTTAGTCATTGTCTAACTCTCTGATGCATGACAAGTAGTTGTGAAGATAATGGCCTGGATCTGGCACAGCTTAATGTCCGTGAACTAAGAGTAAGGAATCAACACAATGGGAAGTAGAACTATAAATCATGCTACACCAGCAACTGAAGATTCTGAAATCTTTAAACTCATCATTAAGGTTCACTGCACTTTGAGGAAACAACTTTTCCTCTGTTGTCTTTTGCATCCCTTCCAACCTGGGGGGGCAGGGTCATTCTCCAGCCCCTCATCAGAGAACATACCATTATTTTCTACAAGGTTTTCAATGGCTGCATTTTGGAAGCATAGCACCAGGCCTTCCTTCCTAGTGAGGACTGACAGTGGCTATAACAATAAGCTTGATCAGAGATGACAGAACCATGACTCATGATTCATGCTATCATACACAATGCTTCCAGGAGTGGGCATTGGCATAAACGCAATTCACAAAGGTAGAGTTTCAGTAGATCAAGCTGGCTTTGCAGTGTGAGTTCAGGACAATTTTAAGTGTCCCCAAAAGAAATACCTTTTGAAATAGAAGTGCAACATAAGGGTTAGGTTAGAATGCAGATATCAATCAACTCATGGATGAGAAGGTGAATGCAGTGAGGAAGGGAAGATATCATATTCCTTTTATATTTATTTTAATTATTGGAAAAATAATGAATGCATATTGCATGTTGAAGTACAAAGAATTCTTGAAAAGAAATTTTTAAAATGTTTCAAAGCCTCACTACACAGACAGAATTTGAAGGGATCTTTTTATATACTTCTTTCTCATTACTCTGTAACGATCCATCCATCTGCCCATCTATCGATTTAGTTCAACTTGCTTCATCAACTTGAGGTGCAAACACAATGGAGCCTTTCACTTTTTAAATTATTCAGTAAATGTTGTCGTGGTTGTTATTATGTGCAACTGAGTTGTATATGACTCATAGCATCTCTGTGAGTGACAGATCTGAACCTTGTCCCATCCTCTGTCATCCTCACAACCACTAATATGCTTGAGCCTATTATAGACACTGTCAATCCATCTTGTCGAAAGTCTTCCTCTCTTTCTCTGGCTGCCTACCTTTCCCATCATGATGTCTTTTTTTAATTTTTTTTAACAAGGACTGGCCTCTCCTGATAATATATCCAAAGTATGTGAAACAAAGTTTCCTGATCCTTTCTTTTTTGAGTACCCTGTTTGCACTTACTCCAAGACATTTTGTAAGGTATTTTGTTAGGTTTTTGGTTTGTTTTTGATAGTCCATAAGATATTCAGTACTCTTCCCAAAGGTTCAAATACACTAATTCTATTTACTGAACGTCATACCATAATAAATAAATAAAGGGTATGGACAAGCAAACATTATCTGTCTCTCATGACTTACTCAAGAATTTTGGGATTCCTTCCATCAAAGAGCTCATTTCTTCTCTGGAGTCATAGTGAAAGAGTCTAACCCAGTCCAAAGGGATCATGACAAGTCTCTGCTTCTGCAAACCCTTACTCATTTAAACACCTCCGTATTTAAGTTCTAAGGTTTTAGCTCTTCTATTTCTGATAGGCTCAGCCTCTCTCACCTTGCAGGGTGGTTTTATTTGTTGATTCACATTTTGGGCCAAAGTCAATTCTCTCATTCATAAACATGTGAACACTGAAAGAGCTCTGGTGCCCTAGTGGCAAGAAGCTGTATTGCAATCTGAAGGAGTAAGGTTCTAATTCATCAGATGCTCTGCTGGAGGAGGGGCAATCTCCTCCTGTGCCAGTCAGATCTGATTAGATGGTACATACACACAAGAAAAAAAAACCAAAACAAAAACAAAAAAAACCCAACAAAAACATGTGGATACTGACATGAGGCTTGTTCAATTAAAGCTGAAAATCCTACCATTCATATATTTACTGGTCAGTTTAATCTTTCTCTTCTTGTGGGCTATTAAGGGGTTTTATTTATACTCTTTCCTGATATTGGAAATAACCACAAAGAGCATCGTTGTATGTATTTTAACACATCCTTAATTACTTTATCAAATTACAATCACTTTGTATCATATTTTTAACTTTCTTTTCTACACATTGTCAAATTACTTAACAGAATCATTCAGCCAATGGTATCTTAAGAGTTGCCAACTCATCAAACCTTTTATTAAGCAATGCTCAATTTTTTTAATAAAGTAATACTGTATTTCAACTTCAGTTTACTTCCGTCAAATTGAGTGAAGTTGTTGTTTCTCTGTACAAGGGTGCTTGGGGCAAATCAGCGAATTAAATAACATGCCTGCGGAAACTATGAACTTTGATAAATGTCAATAGTTGTAGAGGGGCTTCAGGCCTTTTGTTCATATGAGTTGTGTAAGCAGGGTTGTGCCATATGCATAACACATGTTGTTGATTAATCTTCCTCCAATCCTGATGCCAACAGATCATCTTGCCGGATATCAGTTCTGCATACAAGATTGAAAAGGTATGGAGACAGAATACGTCCCTGGTGGATACCCTTCCCAATTTTGAACCATGCAGTGTCTTCTTGCATCCTGGTCCAAGTATAGGTTTATGTTCTGGGATTTCCATTCTTCTGAGTCAGCCGCAGTTTGTTGTGATCCACACAGTCAAATGTCTTTTCATAGTCAATGAAACATAGGTAAAGACATTCCTCTGGTATTCTCTGCTTTCTGCCAAGATCCATCTACCATTAGCTATAATATCCCTAGTACCACGACCACTTCTAAACCCAGCCTGGATATCTCGCAGTGCTCCAGTTTTTGAATAATTTTCAGGAGAATCTTGCCTGCATGTGACATTAATGGTATTGTTCAGTAATTTCTGCACTCTGTCAGGTTTGATATACTATAGGTATGTCAGAGACAGTAAAGTTGGCACAGGACAGAGCAGGTTCTGGAGCTGTTGTTGATTGCTATGAATTACAAGCGACTTGACAGCACCTAACAACAAACAACGTATGTACAGTTATTTTTATTGATTATGTGCCATCAAGTTGCCTGTGACCCACAGCGACCTTAAATACAGCAGTTCTGAGCCCTTCCCTATCCTGAGCCAGTTTCACTGAGTCCAACATACCAACCCCCCATTCCCCCAGTTACTGTATCAATCCATCTCATCCTGGGTCTTCCTTTCCGTCATTGTCCTTTTCCCCTTCTGAGCATGATGTCCTTTTCTAAGGACAGGTCTCTCCTGGCCACATGTCCAAAATATATGAGATAGAGCTTCAAAATCCTAGCCTCCAAAGAGAGACTTGGTTTCACCTTTTCCAAAACAGACTGATTTGTTTTCTTGGCAGTCCATGATATGTTCAAGACTTTTCTCCAGCACAACTGGAAGGCATATATTCTTCTTTTGTCATCCTTAGTCATTGTCCAGCTCTCTGAAGCATAACAAATAATTGTGAAGACCATGGCCTGAATTAGGTACACCTTAGTCTCTAGACTGACATTTTTTTTATTTTCAGCACTTTGGAGAGGTCACTGTCCACAGATTTTTTTTCCAGTGTAATTAATCTTTTGATTTCCTGACTGCTGGTCTTAAGAGAGTTGATTGTGGAGTCGGACAAGCTGTAATTGCTAACAACCTCAGTCTCTTCTGCATCTATCATGGTGCTGCCAATTGGCCTAGGGTTGAAAATATTTGTCTTCCTGATGTTCAGCTTCAATCCATATTAAAGTCTACATTCCTTGACCTTCTGTAGCAAGCACTTCATGTCTTCTTCAGTTTCAGCAAGCAAGGTTGTTGTCATCTGCGTATCAGAAGTTGTTGATGAGTCTTCTTCCAATCTTAATGCCACGTTCCTCCTCATAAAATCTTTCTTCCTGAATTACCTGTTCTGTATACAGATTGAGAAGGTGTGGGGACAGGATGCATCCATGACCCACTCTTTTCTTGATTTTGAAACAATGTTTCCTTGCTCTGTTCTGAAGATTACTTCCTGGTCCAAATATAGGTTTCAGGTAAGAACAATCAAATGTTCTTGGATTCCCATTTTCCTCAAGGTTAGCCACAATTTGTTGTGATCCACACAGTCAAATGCTATGAAACACAGACATTCTTCTGGTACTCTCTGCTTTCTGTCAAGATGCATCTGACATTGGCAATAATCTCCTTAGTGCCATGACATCTAAATCCAGCTTGTATTTCTCTGTCAATGTACTGTTCCAGTACATTGATGTACTTCTGGATAATCTTCAGCAGGATTTTGCTAGTGTGTGATATTAGTGATATTGTTAGATAATTTCCACTCTGTTGGGTCATCTTTTTTTTTGAATGGGAATAAATATAGATCTCTTCCAGTCAGTTGGCCAACTAGTTATCCTCCGCATTTCTTGGCACAGCTTAAAGAGCACATCCAGGACAGCATCTTTTGTTGAAATACATCAATTGGTAGTCTATCAATTCTTAGGGCTTTATTTTTGCCAAGTCCTTCAAAGCAGCCTGAACTTCTGTCTATATGCCTTCCATCTTCTTTTTCTTTTTTAAAAAGGCACAACCTTGATGTGTACTTTAAAATTTTTTTATTTTATATTTGCTTGCTTACAAAGTTCATATAAATTGCATTTCACATTGTTCTTATCTATTCTTTCCCCCCACCCAGCCCCTTTTCTTGTTTTGTTTTCTTGTTTCCACTTTCTCCAGGGGGGCATCTGAGGGATTCGAACTGTGTGTCTTTGGGATTGCAGCGCAGATTCTTGCCACTAGGCCACCAGAGCTTCCTCTGTGTTCTTTTAATGCCTCCTGGTATATATATAT
>NW_006399784.1:16586632-16598403 GCF_000299155.1 Elephantulus edwardii
ATATATTATATACACACATTATTATACACATTTGTATAAATATATATGTGTAAGATATTGAGTAGGAATTTATGATGATTTTATGGTATCAATTTTCTTCAATTTTTCTGAAAGAATATTAAGTTCTCATAACCATCCCATGAGTCAAGAATCTGTGTGAGCTTTTTCCCTTTGAATAGCTCTCTCTCTCTCTCTCTCAGCCTTTGAATTCTTCTGAACATTGAAACCGTCACAGTGAATTTATGATGCAGAAATATTTAGAATGGTACCAGATAAGGCAGGGTTTCACTTTGCTATTCATATGGTCTTTAGCAATGTTCACTTTTATTGTGAAAAAACAAAGTTAGCTAATTATGTATCTATAAATGAAATCTTGTTTTGGCTGGCCTTGATTTGTGAACTTTAAAAAGTAGTATATTTATCAGCTCAATCTATATTAATTTTATGTAAATTGTATGTCTCTAGGAAAGTTGATCTTGTACCTTTTGTAACTGGAGGATAGTCAGAAATACTAGTGCATTCTTCTCACTACTCTACAGTTCCTGAGTGGTACAAATGATCCATCTGCTTAGCTACTAACAGGAAGTCTGATGATCTGAATCTACCTAGAAGCACCTTGTACGAAAAGCCTGGTAATTAATTCTGAAAAACTATCTATTGAAATCCCTCTGAACAAATAGTAAGACAATTCTCATTTGATACCAGTAGCATATTCAAGTGAAAAGTCAGCATTCCAGAGGTGAGTTTACCACCTATAGAAGACCGTTTTAAATCTAGAGCTTAAGTTTGATATTTTTGTTTAGCTCTTTTTAAAAGTTAACTTTTCAATCAAGAAAAACAAAAAGGTTTCTAGAACACAGAGAAATTCACACATTTTAGGATAGTCACTTTTTAATAATTAATTACCTGGATTTTCCACTTTCCGTTTCAACTAGATAGATAGAATATTGTGTAGACCTTTCACTATTCTATAGCTACAGAGGGTAGGTGTTTTTTTTTATTGGCAGGGTGGCATATTTTACCACAAACATACCTGACTCAGTTCCAGGTACACCTTTGAAAAAGACAATTAATGATCAAAACAGCAAGGTAAAGCCTTGTGGGTGACTTTTCTGAGAAGCAAAAGACTCTAGCAATTTAAACAACCTGGAAATAGATCATAGAACCCTGTCAAATATCCAAAGTCTAATTTGTGTGGTAATGATATAATTCCTTACATATCTTCAGGATGACTCGTGCGCTTGCTTCTGCAGCATGCAGGCACAAATTGGAATGATACAGAGAAGCTTATCCTGGTCCCTGCACAAGGATGACATGCATGCATACTTGTAAAGTGCTCCACAGGTTTTTTTCCAATGTCATGAAACACGATGCATATAAATTGCTGAAGTAAAATGAATTTGCTCTATAAACTTTCACCCAAATCACAATTAAGAAGATGACAAAGAAAAGAAATATACAAATATACTTACCACACTCTTCCAGGGTATATAGTTTAAGTACAATTTCTCTGCTCACCATACTCATGTTGAAATGTAACACATGTTTATAAGCAAGCATTAAATCCAAAGACAAAGTACAGGAAATTGTTTTCAAATGTTGTTTGTGATTTAAAAGTATGAATAGGACAGTTCTTTGAAAGAAATGTTATCTTACGGCTTTCATTTTTTTTGCTTATTATTTCTTCTTATTGTTGTTAAGTTTTGTTCTTATGAACAAAAAATCTGAACCCTGCCCTAACCTGTGCCATCCTCACACTTCCTAACACAGTAGAGCTCATAGTGGCAGGTCCTGTGTCAATCTACCTCTCAAAGAATTAATCTCTCCTTCACTGACCTTCCAACTTTCCAAGTGTCATGTCCCTCTCCAAGGAATAGCCACTCCTAGAAACATGAAGCAAATCTTCATCATCTTTGCCTCCACGGGACACTCTGGCTGCACTCTTTCCAAAACGTATTTATTTGTTCTTTTGGCAGTCCATGGAATGTTCAGTGCTCTTATCCAACATGATAGCTCAAAGGCATCAATTATTTTTCTGTCATCCTTATTCATTTTCCAGATCCCAAATGCATAGCAAGTGATTGGAAAGACCATGGCCTAAATCTGTCTCATTTTAGTCCTCAAACTGACATAATTACTCCTCAATAATTTGGAGAGATTCCTAACTAGAGACTTTTTCAATGTAATATAGCTATTGATTTCCTTGCTGCCGGTAACCAAGTATGTTAATTGTGGATCCAAGTAAGATGTAATTGTTGACAATTTCAATATTTTTTCTAACTATCACTGCCTATTGGTCTTGTGGCCATTTAATATACTAAATAACTCAGAAAGCATCAAAAGAAGATTAAGGGAATTTACAGAGTCATTGTACCACAGAGAACTGACTGACACTGAAATATTTCAAGAAATACTATAAAAGTAGGAGCCAATGGTAAGGAAAGAGGAAGTGCAAGCAGCACTGAAGGCACTGGCAAAATAAGATCCCAAGAATTTATGGGATACCAATTGACTTGTTTCAGTTAACTAATGCAGCCCTGGATACACTCAACAGTCTATGCTATGAAATTTGGAGGAGAGTTATATGGCCAAAGGTTTGGAACTCTTGCAATTCCAAAGAAAGGCAATCCACTAAAATATGGAAACTACTGAGCAATATCATTAAAATCACATTCAAGCAAAATACTGCTGAAGATAATTCAAATGCAGTTAGAACAGAACATAAATAGGGAATTGTCAGAAGTTCAAGTAGGACTTAGAAGTGGCCATGGCATCAGCGATATCATTTCTGATCTCACATGGATCCTGACTGAAAGTAAAGAATACCAGAAAAATGTCAATTTTTGGTTTATTGATTATGAAAAAGCATTTGGCTGAGTGGATCATAACAAGTTTGGCTGACAATGAGAAGAACGGAAATCCCAAAGCACTTTATTGTGCTCACACAAAACCTATACGAGGCTGTTGTGTGAACAGAGCAAGGGAACCTGGTTTAAAAGTAAGAAGGGTGTGAGTCAGAGTTGTATTCTCTCTCCATATCTATTCAATTCATATGCTGAGCAAATTATTTGAGAAGCTGGACACTATGAAGAGGAATGTTGCATCAATATTTGGGGAAGACCCATCAATTACCTGCATTATGAAGATGTCACAACCTTGCTTACTTTAAAAGAGTAGGACACACAGCACTTGTTGCAGGAGAAAAAAAATACAGCCTCTAATAAGGATTGCATATCAATGTCAAGAAAACAGAGATTCTTACCACTGGATTGATATGCAGCACCATGATGGGAAAAAATATTGAAACTGTCAATTCTTGATGTGCTTGATATTCATTCTTCCTTTCGGGCAAATATTGTGACCCATAAGGTTTGCTTTTCCTAAATGTTGTTGTTGTTGTTTTTGTTGTTATGTGCCGTCGAGTCATTTTCAACTCATAGCGACCCTATGCACAACAGCCCTAAACCCTGCTCTATCCTGCACCAACCACACTGCCTCTGACACACCCATCCCGATTACCCCAGTCACCGAATCAATCCATCTCATAAAGGATCTTCCCCTCCTGCGCTGTCCTTCCACCCTCCCAAGCATGATGTCCCTCTCCAAGGACCCGTCGTCCCTCCTGGCAACATGTCCAAAGTATGTCAGGCGAAGCCCCAGAACCCTTGCCTCCATGGAGTAGCTTGATTTAATCCTCTCCAAGATGAATCTGTTTGTTTTCTTGGCAGTCCATGGTACATTCAGTGCTCTTCTCCAGCACCACAGCTCAAAAGCATCCACTCTTCTCCTGTCCTCCCTAGTCATTGTCCAACTCTCTGATGCATAACAAGCGATTGCAAATACCATGGCTTGTATCAGGCGCACATCTAAATAGCTTTGTTTATAAGAATCCAAAATTGAAGAACACTTAAAGTGTGTGTTCTTCCAATAAATGTAATTATAACCATGTAAAAAATCTAAAGTGCTACCTGTACCAATATGTTGATGAAAGTAGGAAACTCTTAGAACAAGAAGCATATTCTGGAAGTGTTATATCTTAAGAACAAAGAATAAACACAAATGCCTGTTAAGCTATCAAGAGCATCAACTTCCTACTCCCAAGCATGGTGTGACCTACTGTAATGGACAAGGGCAGGTTAATTGACCCTGTTACTGTTGACATCAGATTCAGGTTCACTGTTCTCATGGCATCAGGGTGCTTCTCTTCGGCAGATCAGCATCCTGTTTGCCTAGACTGATGCTTAGACTCAGGAGAAGCAAAGTTCTCACTTACTGAGACAATGGTAAGAAGCAAGATATTATTGTGTACATGGTTCTCTATGTAGCAAAAGAAGTATCCTTAAATGTTGTTATTTATAAGACCAGAGTGATTTTATAAACAGTTGTTAGCTTCATTTGTTGGTACTATTTACAGTCCTAGTGCCTTGGTTGTAGCTCATACATTTCCTTATATTTGTGAAAATAGATAAAAAGGAGCATCTGAAAGAGATAAGCATCAATAAACATATAAGCCACTGTGTTAAAACCTGGATTGTTGTTCCTGTGAGGCACCACTGTGGTAGCTCTAGGCTTATAGTGACCCCACATGATGGAAAACAGCTCTATAGAATTTTCTGGATGGTACTCTTTATGGAAGCAATAATTTCTCAGGGTGGCTGGGTGCTTTCAAACCACTGGCCTTTCAGATAGCAGGAAAGCACTTAAATGTTTCATTTTTGTTGTTGTTATGTGCCATCGAGTCTCTTGCAACTCATAGCGACCCTATGTACAACAGCCCTAAACTCTGCTCTGTCCTCTGCCAGTCTCACTGTCTCCGAAACACCCATCCTGATTACTCCAGTCACCGAATCAATCCACCTCCTAGAGGGATTTCCTCTCTTGTGCATGCCCTCCACCCTCCCAAGCATGATGTCCTCCAAGGACCGGTCTCTCCTTACAACATGACCAAAGTATGTCAGACAAAGCCTCAGAATCCTTGCCTCCAAGGAGCAGCCCGGTTTAACCCTCTGAAGGATGAATCTGTTTGTTTTAGCAGTCCATGGTACCCTCAATACTTTTCTCCAACACCAAACCTCTAAGGCATCAATTCTCTTTCTATCCTCTCTAGTCGTTGTCCAACTCTCTGATGCATAACAAGTGATAGCAAAGACCATGGCCTGTATCAGACTCACCTTAGTCTCTGGAGAGCCACCATTGCTCTTCAGTACTTTGGAGAGGCCCCTAATAGCAGACTTTCCCATTGTAATATGTCTTTTAATTTCCTGGCTGCTGGTGCCAAGACTGTTGATTGTGGAGCCAAGCAGACTAAAGCTGTGAACAATCTCAATCTCTTCACCATCCATCCTGATGCTGCCAATTGGTCCAGTGGTGAGAATCTTTGTCATCTTGACATTGAGCCTCAATCCATATTGAAGGCTTCAGTCCTTGACCCTCTGTAGCAAGCACTTCAGGTCCTTCTCGGTTTCAGAAAGCAGGGTTGTGTCATCTGCATAACGCAGATTGCTGATAGATCTTCCACCAATCCTGATGCCGCATTTCTCTTCATAGAGTCCAGACTCCCAGATGATCTGTTCTGCATACAGGTTGAAAAGGTACGGAGACAGGACACATCCCTGGCATACGCCCTTCCCAATTTTGAACCATGCAGTGTTTCTTTGCTCTGTTCTGATGATTACCTCTTGGTCCAAGTATAGATTTCGCATTAGCATGATCAAGAGTTCTGGGATTCCCATTCTTCTCATAGTCAGCCTTTGCATAAATGAGTGAGCAAACTTTGAAAATATATCCACGTCTTATATTTTAAACATTTTTTATTTAATTTTAGAAACATGCATATTTTATCATTCATATAATAATAAGATCTAGGTATACAGGTAATATTTTAAGAGTTTTTTATGCTCCCACTTACCACACATATAGACACAAAACCCTACACCATACATGCTTCTGAATGAGAATGTATTGATATTTCACTGCGATTCTATCTATCTATCTATCTATCTATCTATCTATCTATCTATCTATCTATCTTCTATCTATCTATTCTGAGCATACCTAAAAATGTCCACCAATCTTTTAATATCTTTTAACATTCTACAAATGAGATTTGGAGGATATATCTATTAGAACGGACTGTCAAATGCCATATTTCAAATAGTATTGTCTATCACTTTCATATTTTTTTCTTCAATGAAGTGACTATAAATGTTATAGATCAAACCTATTTATTCTTATCATGCACACTCCCTGAGAACAGTCCACAGCCTCTCGTCAGTTGGATTCAGCCACACACATGACGTATAATCAATAGACTAGAATCACATGCCATTTCTAAGTCTGGTCCATAAAGCCTAACACGATGTTCTCCCTTCCTGTTCTGCCTCCTTTGGCTTGACCCAGACAAGCAAAGCATCCTTAGAAGCTCTCTATTGAAGATGGAAGAGCTACAAAGTATAATAAGTTTGGCTTTCTAAATCACTATTTTCTGACCATGAACATTCCTTTTGAACTTTATTATGCTTAATGCATTATGCATTAAGTGGCCAGTTAGCTACAGTATTTGATTCTACAAAAATTAAATTCATCTACTATAAACAGGTATTTGAGATCACATAGTTTAGAAGATAATAAGAACAGCTATAAAGGAATATCATTATTGATTGATTACAATAATCTTCTAACTCCACTAGCATCATGAAATTAAACCTGTCTACATCAACATAGAGAGAGAGATCAGCTGGCCCAGTGGACAGAAAGCGATGCTACCAAGCCAAAAGTGGGTGACTTTTAATCCGAGGCCCTTGGGCCTGTCTTTCATTGTTTTTGTTCAGACATTCCTCTAGGTCATATAGCCCTGGTGTACAAGTTGCCGTATAGCAGTAACTTGTGGTTGCTGCGGCTGAACACTGTGACACTGATGTGTCAAGTGCATTAATGGCTGGTTACCCAATGTGGACAGAGAGTGGGGTGGAGCTCCCCGATTAAAACAATCGTGGAAGGAGGATTGGCATCCACTTCCATAATAGCTTGCCTCCAGAAACACTATGAACCTAGAGAGAGGATGAAAGACACCCAAGCATTGAGGACTCTCCTTCATAGGGTCGCTATGGGTCACCTGCGACTCGTTGGCACTTAACAACAATTAAACAACAACCTTATCAGGCCCTTAAATGAATTTCATAGAATTGTAGGATTTTGTACATAAGATGCACTGTCAAGCATAATTCTCTCTTGTTTTAAATCTTCAACTTGTCCCTTAGACTAGATATTAAGCTTATTCAAGAAATTATCTTTGTCTTTCATATCTCCTAACTAGTCCAAGTAAGGTCCGAATCTATGAGTAGTAATTGACATGTTTCGGCTAACAGATGTTTCCCTTGATGAGCACATAAGTTTATGCAGGGAAATATGAAGAATAGTTGCTTGGCCTATTTACTGGAAGAGATCCATATTTTACCTATTCCAAAAAAAAGTGATCCACCAGAATGTGGAAATTGTGAACAATATAATTAACATCCTGTTGCTGTTGTGTTGTTGTTGTTGTTGTTATGTGCCATCTAGTCACCTGCAACACATAGCAGCCCTGTGTACAAAAGCCCTAAACCCTACTCTAATCCTTGCCACTTTTATTGTCTCTGACACACCTACCCCCATTGCTCCAGGCACTGAATCAATCCATCTCATCGAGAGTCTTCCTTCTGTTATGTTGTCCCTCCACTCTTCCAAACATGACGTTCCTCTCTAAAGACTGGTCCCTCCTTGTAACATGTCCAAAGTATGTCAGACTAAGCTTAAGAATCCTTGCTTCCAAGGAGCAGCTTGATCTCACCCTCCCTAGGATGAACATGTTTATTCTCCTTGCAGTCCATGGTATATTCAATATTCTTTTCCAGCACTACAGATCAAAGGCATCTACTCTCCTTCTATCATCCTTAGCCATTGTCCAGCTTTCTGATGCATAGCAAGTAATTGCAAAATCTATGGCTTGTATCAGGTACACCTTAGCCTTCAGACTGACATTGTTGCTCTTCAGTACTTTGAAGAGGTCTCTGACAGTAGACTTTCCCAATGCAATTTGTCTTTTAATTTATTGACTGCTAGTACCAAAAGTGGTGAATGTGGAACAAGCAAACTAAAGCTGTTTAGAATCTCAGTCTCTTCACCATCCATCCTGATGCTGCCAATTAGCCCAGTGGTGAGAATCGTTGTTTTCTTGATGTTGATCTTCAATCCATCTTGAAGGCTGCAGTCCTTGACTTTCTGCAGCAAGAGCTTCAGGTCCTCCTCAGTTTCAGCAAGCAAGGTTGTGTCATCTACATAACAAAGGTTGTTGATGAATCTTCCTCCAATCCAGATGCCACATTCCTCTTCATAAAGCCCAGCCTCCCTGATGATCTGTTCCACATATAGATTAAAAAAGTATAGGACACATCCCTGGTATACACCTTTTCCAAGTTTAAACCATGCAGTGTTACCTTGCTGTTGTGACAACTGTCAAGAAGAGACAGAATAAGTAAAAGAAGATGAAAGGAGTATAAAGTGTCACTGTACCAAAAGGAATTGTCTGGCACAAAACATTTCATGAAACAATCTATGAACAACAGCCTGTGGTGATGATGAGTACAAGAGTCTCATAAGAAAAGTTTACAGACTACAACAGTGCCTCCACCAAGAAAAATACTGATAATTCAAGCTTCTTTGAAGGAATTGGCAAAAAACCCAAGTCCTCAGGAACTGATGACATACCAATTGACATATTTCAACAAACACATGCTGCCCTGAATGTCCTCACCAAATTGTGCCAACAAATCTGGAAGACAACCACCTGGCCAACTGATTGGAAGAGATCTGTATTTGTTCCAATTCCAAAGAAAGGTGACCAGACAGTGTGAAAATTATAGCACAATATCATTAATATCACATTCAAGCAAGGTTCTGCTAAAAATTGTTCAGAAACGACTGGAACAGCCCATCAACAGAGAACTTGATGTGAAGGCTGAGTTTAGAAGAAGCTGTGGTACTAGGAATATTATAGCTAATGTTAGCTGGATCTTGGGTGAAAGCAAGGAGTACCAGAGGAGTGTCTATCTGTGTTTTATTCACTACTCAGAGGTGTTCGACTGTGAAGATCACAATAAACTGTGACTGACTCTGAGAAGAATGGAAATCCCAGAACACTTGATAGTGCTTATCAGAAGGCTTAAGCTATGGAAGAAGAAAGCTGACAAATGCAACCAAAAAAACACAAGCAGGAAAGGATAGAATTGATGAATGAGACCTTCTAAAGAGTTAATCCCTGTGTGCATCAAAAGCTTTTTCCAATGTTGTTGTTGCTTTTATGTGCCATTGAGTCACGCATGACCCATAACGACACTATGCACAACAGCGCTGAAGCTTGCCCTGTCCTGAGTCAGTCTCACTGACTCAAACACACCTACCCCCATTGCCCTAGTTATTGTATCAATCCATCTCTTCCAGGGTTTCCCTTTTTTGCATTGTTCCTCCACCTTTTTAAGCATTATGTCGTTCTCCAAGGATCAGTCCCTCCTGGTTACATGCCCAAAATACGTGAGATGGAGCTTTAAAATCTTCACCTCCAAGGAGAGGTTTCACCCTCTCCAAGACAGACTTATTTGTTTTCTTAATGGTTTATGGAATGTTAGAGATACTTGTCAATCACTACAATAAAAGGCATCAATTCTCCTTCTATCGTCCTTAGTCATTGTCTAGATCTCCAATGCATAGCAAATAACTGTGAAGACCATGGCCGGATCATGCACATCTTAGTCTCCAGACTGACATTGTTGCTTCTCAGTACTCTGGAAAGGTCTCTGATGGCATCTGTATCTAATGCAATTTGTCTTTTGATTTCCTGACTGCTGGTGTCAAGAATGTTGATTGTGGAGCTCTGCAAGCTGTGAGAGTCAACAATCTAAATCTCTTCTCCATCTATTATGATGCTGCCAATTGGCCCAGTGGTGAGAATCTTTGTATTCTTGATGTTGAGCTTCAATTCATATTGAAGACTATAGTCCTTGACCTTCTGCAGCAAGCGTTTCAGGTCCTCCTCAGTTTTAGCAAGCAAGGTTGTGTCATCTGCATAACATAGGCTGTTGATGAGTCATCCTCCAATCCTGATGCCACATTCCTCCTCATAAAACTCAGTCTTCTGAATGATCTGTTCATATAGATTGAAAAGGTATGGAGACAAGATGTATCACTGATGTATTTCCTTACTAATTCTAAACAATGTATTGTTTCCCTGCTCTGTTCTGAGGACTGCTTCCTGGTTCAAATACAGGTTTCACATGAGCACAATCAAGTGTTCTG
The DNA here is from genome assembly GCF_000299155.1 of Elephantulus edwardii. Taxonomy (NCBI): domain Eukaryota; kingdom Metazoa; phylum Chordata; class Mammalia; order Macroscelidea; family Macroscelididae; genus Elephantulus; species Elephantulus edwardii. Next base: position 16,596,962 of record NW_006399784.1, read on the forward strand.
GGATTCCCATTCTCCTTAAGGTTAACCACAGTTTGTTGTGATTCACATAGTCAAATGTTTTTGCATAGTCAATGAAACACAGATAGCTATTCCTCTGGTACTCAATACCATCTCAAACAAGAGTCTCATAACAAAAGTTCACAGAATACTACTGTGCCTCCATAAGAAAAAGACTGATAACTCTATTACAAAATGGGCAAAAGACATGGAAAGATTTTCACAGAGGAATACATCTAGATGCCCAAGAGACACATTATAAAATGCTCAAAATCACTGGCAATAAGAGAAATGCATACTAAAACCACCATGAGAAACCGTTTCACCCCAGTAGCAGTGGCAAAGTTTAATTGGGAAGCAAGCAATAAATATTGGAAAAGATGGGGAGAGAATGGAACTCTCAAACCCTGTTGGTGGTATTGTAAAAGGGTAAAAGCACTCAGGAAGGCAGTTTGGCATTTCCTCAGAAAGCTGAACATAGAAATTCCATATGACCCAGCTATTCCACTGCTTGGAATATACCCCAAGAAAATGAGAACTGAGACACCAATAGAGACTTGTACACCATTGTTCATAAAAATATTATTCACCATTTGGAGAAACAGCCCAAATGTCCAACCACAATAAAATGGATTGAGTAACTGTGGTACAGTCACATGATAGAATATTACACAACACTCAGGCCAATGATTCAAGAAGAATACTGCATAACTTAGGATCTTACCTGATGATCTGCACAGATTTGCTACATCTATTGAAAGAATTGGGAGAAGCTCAGTATCAACTGTGAAACCTACACCAGTCAGTGCTGGCTATGAAAGAGACCATCAGCTACTCATATGCAAGTTCAAACTGAAGCTAAAGAAAATGAAATCAAAGCCACCAGAACTGAAATTTGACCTTCAGTCTATCCCACCTCAACTAAAAAACCATTGGAGGAAGAAGTTTGAGCCTTTGAATATAATGAGCGAAAGCCAGATGAGGGGTGGGAGGATATCAAGAATATTATCAAAGAATAATGAAAAAGTCATTATATAAAGACAGAGGAAGAAGAAAAGACCAAAATGGATATCAGATGAGACCCTGATTATTGCACTAGAGTGCGGAGAAGCCAAATCAAAGTGAAGAAATTAGGAAATGAAGGAGCTGAACAAAATCAAAGGGCAGCTAGGGAAGACAGAGCAAAGTATTATAATTAAATTTGCTAAGAGCTGGAATCAAGAAAATCAAAAGGAATGAACTCACTATTTCTTATACTGAAGGAACTGAAGAACAAACTCAAGCCTCAAGATGCAAAACTTAAGGTTGCTATGAGTAGAACACTGAATGATCCAGGAATCATCAAAAGATGGAGGCAGTCTTCAGAGTCACTGTATCAAGAAAAACCCTGTGGAAAGCAGTATGGAGCTTTCTCAAAAAGTTGCAAATAGAGATACCATTTGACC
>NW_006399784.1:16599453-16613452 GCF_000299155.1 Elephantulus edwardii
AAATTAAAAAAAAGAAAAACTGACTGATACAGAAGACTTGAATGAAACGACCTATGATTAAGAGGCAATAGTGATGAAGGAGAAATATATAGCTGCTCTTAAAGGAACTGACAAAAAACAAGGCCCCAGGAATTGATAGAGCTGTTGTTGTTGTTGTTGTTGTTGTTAAGTGCCGTCGAGTTGCAGATCACTCATAGCGACCCTATGAAGGAGAGTCCTCAACGCTTGGGTGCCTTTCATCGTTTCTCCAGGTTCATAGGATTTCTGGAGGCAAGCTATTATGTAAGTGGATGCCACTCATCCTTCCAAATTGATAGAGTACTAATACATATTTCAACAAACAAAAGCACCTCTAGAAGAGCTCACTAGTCTATGCCCAAAAATCTGGTGGACAACTACCTGGCCAATTGACTGGAAGAGATCCATATTTATTCCCATTCTAAAAAAAGGTGCTCTGACAAAGTGTGAAAATTATCGAATGATATCACTAATGTTATACGTAAGTAAAGCGCGGCTGAAGATTATCCAAAAATGACTGGTACATTGACAGAGAACTACCAGAAATACAAGCCAGGTTTAGAAGAGGCTATGCCATCAGAGAGCTGGACTGTGACCAAAGATGGAAGAAGCAGGATTGATGCTGTGGTGCTGGTTAAGAATTTTGAACATACACCATGGACTGCTAAGAGAACTAACAGGTATGTCTTGGAGGAGGTGAAACTAAGTTGCTCCATGGAGGCAAGGATTTTGAGGCTCCATCTCACATACTTTGGGCATGTTTCCAGGAGGGACCTGTCGTTGGTGAAAGATACTACGCTTGGAAGGGTGGAGGGACCACATAGTAGAGGAAAACCACAGATTAAATAGTTTGACACAGTATAATGGAGCCTGCGTTTATCCCTTTAGTACCATTAATTTTTTATTATAGAGCTACTTCCTGAAGTGGTTCAATATTTGGCAACTTTTCTTGGTACAGTGACTCTGCTGTTGCTGTCAACTTGTCTAAATGTTTTCTGTATTATTCAATATTTACATCTCAAGGCTTGATATTTCTCCCCCTCCTGCCCCACACCCTCAAGACCTTTCAGCTTGAGAAATGCTGAGCAGGTTCTTCCCTTTTGCTTTTCTGATTTCAGGTCTTTCACAACTAAAATACCATTGAATTGGGGTAAATGTTGCTTTATATATTCCCAACAAAACTAAAATAAGTAAAATTTAGTGAGGAAACCACCCTCCCCTAAGAATCTAGCAAATAGTATGCAAAATACATCCAATGGTATTCTACCACTCTAGGACACATTTTGGTTGGTTAGTTATTCTGTGTCTTTGAGTTGACCCTCCAGCAGGCTTTCAGAGGCAATAATTGCACAGGAGGAACTTGCTCATCTTTCTTGTGAGAAACAGTTAATGTAGTTGAACTGTGTACCTTTGTGTTGGTAGTACAACTCGTTACCACTATGAAGTTCTGATGTGGCATGGAATTGTTATGCCAACTCAAAGGTATGTGGTTCTAATCCAATAGTAGTTTCTCAGGAGAAAGACAGATAATCCATTTCTGGGCAACTATTGCCTTTGGAAATCCACTGAATGATCAGCTACAGGTCATTTAAAATAATTTGTAGCTCTCTTCTAGCATCTTGTAAGAATTGGGAAAGTAAGAACAAAAAGAACGTTTTTCAATATCTGTCAGTAGTTTTGAGAAATGGGATGGTGGAAATAGAAGTATTTACTGAATTTCAAAATAGAAAACCTCAGAGAAACTTTCAATTTTAAGTGAAGAAACAGCTTAATATGATACCTAACAAATTAAATTCTCACCTGTGTAGTTGTAACTGTTGTTGTTGTTGTTATGTGCCGTCAAGTTGCTTGTGACTCATAGCGACCCTGCGTACAACAGCCCTAAACCCTGCTCTATCCTGTGCCAATTACATTGCCTTTGACACACCTGTCCCGATTACCCCAGTCACTGAATCAATCCACCTCATAGAGGGTCTTCCCCTCCTGCACTGTCCCTCTACTCTACCCAGCATGATGTCCCTCTCTAAAGACCTGTTTCTCCTTGCAACATGTCCAAAATATGGCAGGTGAAACCCCAGAAACCTTGCCTCCAAAGAGCAGCCTGGTTTAATCCTCTCCAGAATGAATCTGTTTGTTTTCTTGGCAGTCCATGGTACATTCAATACTCTTATCAGCACCACAGCTCAAAGGCATCAGTTCTCCTTCTATCCTCCTTAGCCGTCGTCCAACTCTCTGATGCATAACAAGTGATTGCAAAGACCATAACCTGTATCAGACACACCTTAGTCTGCAGAGTGACACCACTGTTCTTCAGTACCCTGGAGATGTCCCTAACAGCAGACTTTCCCATCGCGATTACGTTTTTTTATTTCCTGGCTGCTGGTGCCAAGAGTGTTGACTGTTGAGCCAAGCAAACTAAAGTTGTTATCAATTTCAATCTCTTCACCATCCATCTTGACGCTGCCAGTTGGTCCAGTGGTGAGAATCTTTGTCTTCTTGATGTTGAGCCTCAATCCATACTGAAGGCTGCAGTCCTTGACCCTCTGTAGCAAGCACTTCAGGTCCTTCTCAGTTTCAGCAAGCAGGGTTGTGTCATCTGCATATCGCAAAATGTTGATGAATCTTCCACCAATCCTGACACCACACTTCTCCTCATAGAGCCCAGCCTCTCAGATAATCTGTTCTGCATGCAGTTTGAAAAGGTATGGAGACAGGACACATCCCTGGAATACACATTTCCCAATTTTGAACCATGCAGTATTTCCCTGCTCTGTTCTGACGAATGCCTCTTGGTCCAAGTATAGATTTCACATTAGCACGATCAAGTGTTCTGGGATTCCCATTCTTCTCAGAGACAACCACAGTTTGTTATGATCCACACAGTCAAACCCCTTTGCATAGCCAAAGAAACACCGATAGACATTCCTCTGGTATTCCTTGCTTTCAGCTAAAACCCATCTTACATCAGCTACAATATCCCTGTACCACAACCCTTTCTAAACCCAGCCTGGACTTCTGGCAGTTCTCTGCTGATGTGCTGCTCCAGTTGTTTTTGGATAATCTTCAGTAGAATCTTGCTTGCATGTGAAATCACTGATATTGTTCTGCAGTTTCTGCACTCAGTTGGGTCACCCTTCTTTGGAATGGGAACAAATATAGATCTCTTCCAGTCAGTCGGCCAAGTGGTTGTTTTCCAGATTTCTTGTCACAACTTGGTGAGCAAGTCCAGTTGCAACTAGTACTTATCAATAATTAAGCTATGTTCATGAAGAGAGCTACTATGGAAGCCATCAGTGGAATAAAACCATTCCTTTCAAAAACTATGTTTCATTTATATACATTGTGTTAATTTTTTCACCAAACTCTTAAACTTTGTGATTTCCCACCCTCAAGCCCCCTACCACATCCACTTCCCTCTTTCTGTATCTATACACATCTTAGTTAAAACCATACCTTGTTTGTTAAATTTTTTTCCTAGTTTCTTTCCAATTTTAGTGCTATCTTTTCTCCTATACTGCTAGGAAGAAGGGTGTAAATATCAATTTTCCAAGTACTTAAAACTGAGAGTCTTAAATTTATCATAATAATCATAAAGTGAAAAGACTTTCTTATCAATTGACCATCAGTATGATTGTTATTGTTAGACTCCTTGGAGTCAATCCTACAGCACACAGAGCACACAACTGAAATGCTCTGTAGGATGTCCTAGGTTGTGATTTTTAAGGCAGTAAATATTTTTCTGATAGAATTCTTTGGTGGGCTTATAGCAACATCAGGGTTCCATGTTCAGTAAACTCTTTTGTTGTTGTGTGTTGTCAATTCCAACTCATAGTCACCTCATACAACAGAATAGAAATGCCCCATAGAGTTTCCTAGACTGCCACTCCCAACACAAAACTAAAGTCTATCCTCCTCCTCTGGTACCGGTGTGTTGTTTTTGTTTTGGTTTGGTTTTCCATTGGAAAAACAGAGTTACAAATCTTGAAAATCCTAATTACCTTCTGGAATCGTATAAAAAGCTCTTGATAACTAAGGACCTAAAATGCCTATATTCATTGGCAATTGAAGAAGATAGGAATCAATAAAGATGATGAAACACAAGGGCCTAAAATAAAAACTATATGAATATCAAATGTTAACATTGATTCTCAGAGAAGTTAATTAAGGTCTGGAATATATCTGCAAAATGATGCTCTATATGATCTTATTCATCTGCTGTATTGACTTTTTTCACCAAAAAGTCTTTCTGATTGTTTGTATGCTCTAGTAAGTATTGTTGTTGCTGCTGTTATGTACCATCATTTGTGACTCATAGCGACCCTATGTACAAGAGCCCTAAACGCCGTTCTATCCTGTGCCAACTTCGCTGTCTCAAACATATTCATTACCACCACTCACTCACAGAATCGATCCATCTCATCGAGGGTCTTCCTCTCCTGCATCATCCCTCCACTCTCCCAAACATGATGTCCCTCTCCAAGAACCAGTCCCTCCTTGCAACATGCCCAAAGTATGTCAGATGAAGCTTTCAAATCCTTGACTCCAGGGAACATTCTGACTTCACCCTCTCCAGGACAAACCTGTTTGTTCTCCTAGCAGTCCATGGTATATTCAATGTTCTTCTCCAGCACCACAACTCAAAGGCATCAATTCTCTTTCTATTATCCCTATTCACTGTTCAACTCTCCGATGCATAGCACGTAATTGCAAAGACTATAGCCTGGATCAGGCATACCTTAGTCTCCAGCTGATGTCGTTGCACTTCAGTACTCTTAAGAGGTCTCTCACAGCTGACTTTCCTAATGCAATTCGTCTCCTGATTTCCTGGCTGCTGTTACCAGGAATGTTGACTGTGGAACCAAGTAACGAAAACTGTTAGCTATCTCAATCTCTTCACCATCCATACTGATGCTGCCAGTTGGTCCAGTGGTGAGAATCTAGTAAGTATAAAATTAATAAAATGAATTAATAATCTAAATTTTGTGCTTTAGTGAAAATGACTTATATAGTTTTCATTTTATTTTTCAAGTATTATTCTCAAACTTTACTTTTCCAATTTTCTCCAAGTCATTGGATGACATTTTAAGTGGATTTGCCCTATAATAATAAGGAACTTTGAACCCTGATGATGTAGTGTATAATATCCTAGACTGCTAACTGAAAGGTTGGCAATTTAATTCACCAGCTGTTCAGTAAGAGGAAGATACCTGGGTCTCTTTCCATAAATATGTATCACCTCAGAAACCCAGTAGAAGGTCATCATGAGTCAGAATAGAATTGATGGAAGTGGGCTTGGGTTTTTTTTCCCCTTCCCACATTGTTTGGGCACATAAATTTCATGAACTAAGCTGGGATATTCTCAGATGCATTTCACTATTTTTTTTAACTCATATTTGATTCCCCCAGTCCCTGCTTGGTCACTAGTCAAGTATCTGCTTTATAATACTGGAATAAATGAATGGACAACTGGATGAATTCAATAGGAATAGAGCATCTCCTTTGTCCCTCAGTGCAATTTTTTCAGCCCTAGGAACCTGCTGAAGGGTTACCTATGAGTGGATTCCAACTTGATAGCAATGAATTTAGGTTTTAGTGCAAAATTTACCTTTCTTTATAATATGATTTTGTTGTTGCTAGCTGCCATCAAGCTGAGTATGACTTAGGAACCCTGTGAACAATAGATCCAAACCGTGTCCTATTCTGTGTCATCTTCATCATCTCTAAAATACTGGAGCCCATTGCTGTGGTCACTGTATCAATCCATCTGGTTGAGGGTCTGTGTCTCTTTTGCTGACCCTCCACCTTTCCACGCATGACAACTCTCTCCAACAAATAGCCCCTCTTAGCAACACACATAAAGTTTCTGATACAAAGCTTTGCCCTCTTTTCCCTCTAAGGAGCATACTGGCTGCACTTTCTCCAAGACATATCTGCTTATTATTTTGGCAGTCCATGGGATGTTCAGTGCTATTCCCCAACACCACAATTCAAAGGCATCAATTCCTCTCTTGTCATCTGTATTCACTATCCAGCTCTTAGATGCAATTCCAGGTGTATTTTAGTTACCGATAATAATAACAACTTTATGCACACTGGTTACTAATATTTCCAAAGGACTGGATCACTCACAAAAACTATCACTTCCAAATTTATTGATTATTCATCTCTTGTCAATAACAAGTATCAATTTTTAGAAGAGAAATCAACAAACATATCTTTCAGGAATTCAGTGCATACTTCAGAGTGGTCTGTCATTGATTCTAGGAGCCCAAACATCATAAAAAGCTGCCAGATTGTCTTATGGAGATTCCAAAAAGTGGCCAAAAAGCTGGCTGGAGTCAAAATGAGGTTGGCACTGGATGAATTTGTACACTCCATCCCCAATCCCACAGTTGCTAACATGCCTCTTTGATTCACTTAGTGGAAAGTAATTCCAAAAGGAACCCTCTTTGCCTGCCCTGGAACTATATGGCTCAGACTAAACATATTAAATTCATTATAGCAAATTGGTCTTTGGTCCCTTGTGGCTGCAGGGCTATGGGGAGGACAAAAAGCCCAGGGCTGTCAGGACGTTGGATATCTGGCGCTGGAGATCCAGATGGAGGTGGGGATTGAAATCTGCAGATCCAAAAATGGGAGTCATTATCCAATTAGAATAGATTGATTTAATGGTTTAGAGGATGATATAATGTGCTCTATGAGGAACCCACAGAAAGCTTTTGTATGCCTCAGCTAGTACTGTGTAAAAGCCCCTCCAGAGTTCCATGCAGTGTGCATATACTCCGCATTTCGAGGCTTTGGAGTGACACATGCAGGCCAATATCAACACGGGTGCTTTACAACACATCTTTTCCTTAAAGAAAGAATGTTAAAGATGAAGTAATGCAATTCAATTTATTGGTCACCTAGTATTTGCCAGGTGTCCTACTAGGCAAAGAGTTACTAGGACTTAAAAATACCTCGTGAGTGATCAAACAGATAAAATGAGTCAAAACACCATCTAGATTAATTCTAAACAAGAGGAGACTGGATCAGAACGAAGTGTAAGAACTTAGGTGAAAAACACTTCTTAACTCTAAAGGTTATTAAATAAAAATTTTTGCAAATCAGTCATTACTGTGGAGTTGAAACGAACCTATATCTGCCCCTTCAGTGAGTTTTTAGAGGTTGTAAATATAACATGACAGGAGATTGTCCATCTATTTCTCATGGAACACTGGTGTCTAAAATCACTCTTTAGCAGTATTTTACTTGCATGTGATAGAAATAATACTGTTTGATAATTTCTGCACTTTGTTGGATCACCTTTAGAAGTGAAAACAAATATGGATGTCTCCAGTCTGTTGGTCAGGTATTTGTCTTCCAAATTTCTTTGCATAAACTAGTAAGCACATCTAGGAGTGCATATATTTGCTGAAACACCTCAATTGGCATTCTTACCCCCATCCCCAATACCTTCAGTGCTTCAGACTTCTTCCTTCAGTACTGTTAGTTCTTGGCATGTTTTACTACTTCCTGAAATGGTCCAGCTTTTGGTATTTTTACTCTGTCTATTCCTTCCATCTTCTTTTGAAGTTTCCTGCATCATCAAATAATGTGTCCACAGATTTATTCAGTATTAAAACTCAAGAATTGAACATTTTCTTCAGATCTTTCAGCTTGAGAAATGTTGAGCACCTTCTTCCCTTTTAGTTTTTAACACAAAGTCTTTTCACATTTCATTATAATGTGTTCTGGAAAACATTTTTTCTTCTGGAAATCTTCTGTTCAGTTTTCTTATTTCATCTCTTCTACCTTTAGCATCTCTACACTGAAGCGCAAGTTTCAGGATCTCTTCTGACATACATTTTGGTCTTTTCTTTCTTTCCTATCATTTTGATGATCTTTTGCTTTCTTTGTGGATGATATTCCTGATGTTCTTCATGGATAATATCACAACTCCTTGGTCTTTAGTGTTCAGTGTATCAAGTCTAGTCTAGAGATGGTCTTTGAATTCAGGTGTGATAAGCTGAGCATCATATTTTGGCTCTCATTTTCCTTAGCTTCAGTTGGAACATGTTATAAGTAATTTATGGTCTCTTCCACTGCTGGTTCCTAGCTTTGCTTTTGCTGCTTGTACTGAGCTTCTCAACCATCTCTTTTCATAGATAGGTTGGTGTTGTCGATTCCTCTTGAGTCGAGTACAACTCATAGCAACACTATGAACAAAAGGCCTGAAACCCCTCTACAGTTACCAACATTTATCAAAATATAGTTTTTGTAGGCCATTATTTAGGAATTGGATGCCACTCCTTCTTCCAAACCTGTCATAGTATGTTATTGTTGTTTTGTGCCATTGAGTTGCCTGCAATGAATGGATAGTGACCTTATGTGCAATAGCTCTGAATCCTGCCCTGTCCTGAGCCAGGCTTACTAATTCCGACACACCAACCCCCATTGCCCCAGTTACTGTATCAATCCATCTCACCCATAGGTAATGTTATTCCTGTTTTCCATGAGGTGAGTTCGATGTGTATTATCAGCATTTATGATTTTGATGTTTTTCAAAGATATTTGTAAAGAATAAATCATTCATTGAAGAAATTTTTATTATTTTATCTTCAGCCTCATTTCTGTCACTAAGGCCATATTTTCCAACTTCGTTGATTACAACTTTTGCATTGCATCAACAATTATTATTATTTAGGCATCTCTATTGCATTCTTAATTAATTCCAGTTACAAAAGTTGGCAAAAATAAATTAATTTCCCCACCACTGTCTTGAGTAATTGTTATTTATATTTCATAATAGTCATATTATCAGGTCTACCTTGGATGTCATAGCTGACTCTCCAATGATAAGCCTCTGAGGCTGTAAATCACATAGAGGACATTGCTCATTTTTCTCTTGCACAGCTTCTGGTGGATTCAAACTGCCAGACAGGCACAGTTTTTGGGATAATAGTACAACCCTTTAAGGACTCTGCCACAAGAACTTCTTCTTTGTATAAATATGGATATTATATTATACTGGCAGCCTTGTACTTGAGAAAAGATATTGAAATGTATTTTTGGGTGATAAATGTGACACTATTTCTCTTTAAATAGTCATAGCTGGAATAGTAGATCAAATCATTTTCTAATTCTTTCTCATACGCATACAAACTAAATTATAAAGCAGATTAAAATACTTTATGTTTGAAATTTAAAATCTGTTTAATTACTCATTAGCAAACAGGGCTAATAATGGAAATAATATAGAACAAGTATTAAAATTGTTGTCATTTTCGGGTGCTGTTGAGCCATGGGACCCTATGGCATCCACTTCCTAAGTAACATGGAAACTCTATGAACTTTGAGAAATGACGATAGTTATAGAAAGGCTTCAGGTCTTTTGTCCATATGGTCGCTATGAGTTGTGCTTGACTCAAGGGACATCAACAACAACAACGACATGAACAAAAGATCTGAACCCTGTCCTATCCTGTGTCATCCTCATCATCTTTGACATATTTGAGCCCATTTGCTGCAGTCGCTGTATAGATCCATTTGGTTAAGGGTTTTCCTCTCTTTTGCTGATCCTCCACTTTTCCAAGAATGACGTCTTTCTCCAAGGAGTAGCTCCTCCTGGCAACATCCCCAAAGTATGTGAGGTGAAGCTTTGCCATGCTTGCCTCCAAGGAGGATTATTGCTGCACTTTCTCCAAGACATATCTATTTGCTCTTTTGGCAGTCCAAGGTGTATTCAGTACTCTCCAAATCACAACTCAAAGGCATCTTCTGTCATCCTTATTCATTGTCCAGCTCTCAGATGCATAAAAAGTCACCGAAAAGACCATGATCTGAATTAGGAACACCTTAGTCTTCAAACTGATATATTGCTCCTCAGTAACTTGTAGAAACTTCTGACTGCTGACTTTCCCAAAGCAATATGCATCTTGATCTTTTGATTGGTAATAGCAAATGGGTTGATTATGGATCCAAGTAAGATGAATTTGTTGAGAATTTTAAGCTCTTTTCCATCCATTATTATATTGCCTATTGGTCCAAAGGTGAGAATTTTTCTTCATGTTGACATATAATCTTCATTGAGTCTGTAGTCTTTGATTTTCTCTAACAAGTGCTTCAATTCCTCCTCTTTTTTCAGTATGAAGCTATGTTGTCTACATAAAGCAGATGTGTTACAAATACTATACATTAAAACTCATAAGAAGCTAATGAATTATTTGTGTGTAAACACATAGCTTTAAATGAATTTTTAAGTAGTTCTTGTGACCTAGTAAATAGGGAATTGTGATGCCAATACAAAACACATAGGTTAAATCCATCATCTCCTCTATCAACAACACCCACAGTATAAATTGATCCCTATAAGGTTAGACATAAACTCTATTTTTCTACACTCAGTCCTGCAAATTACTGAGTATGAAATTCATTGCAAATGACCACAAAAACCTTAAAAATATCTCTTTTTACTCATAGTTCTGGGATTTATTAGGAAAAAATTGGAGAAGGAAGGCAAAGGATATCACAGAGTGAAAGTTCAGGTCATATGCATAACAGTCTCAAGTTAGATTAACAACAAGACACAATTCCTTAACTAGTTCAAATAGCTTCTCAGTCAACTGCAAGATATAATCCCTCAATTAGCCCAGGCAGCCTTTTTTTTAACAGCAACATACCTCTGGCACAGGAACTTCTGACCCTGAAGGATGTCTGCTCCTTTCTCTGCTTCTTCTACCCTGGTTTTGAGGTTCCTTGTTTTCAAGTCTCTCACCCTGGCTCCATCAAGTTACAACTAGCCAGTCTTGCTAAAGTCTGGTTAACTTCCACTCTTACGTTGGTCTCATGGCTGTTGATGATGTTGAAGACCATGATCAAACACGAACCTCGTGTCCACAGTTAAGGCGACTGAAGGTCATATCCTCAGGAGGGGTTAAGGCAAAGGATAGAAAAGCCATTTTCCAAAGTCTAACACTACAGCTGTAGTTTTTTCTTTTCTTCGGCAAATACCCCAGGTCTTAATTTTCTACAAGCAAAATTGTTTCATGTGTTTAAGAATGGCAATCTTCTCCACAGAGATTTACTGCCTATGAAAACCTGCTGGGGGATCAGCTGTGGGTGGATTCCAACCTGAAGGCAAAAACCAAGTTTGATTGATCTGCATCACACAGGCTGCTGAGGACTCTTCCTCCAACCTTGATGCCATATTTTTTCATCAGGATACAACCTTGATGTATACATACCTTTTTTTTTTTAATTTCAAACCAGTCAGTGTTCCCTTGTTTTATTTGGACCACTGCTTATGAACAGAGATTGACAAATCAGTTGAATTCAACAGAGTTTGAAAAACGTTGCAGCATTTAGCATTTACCTAAACCAAGTAGGATGTAGTCCAGGAATGCAATAATGGTTTCACATCAGAAAATCCATTCATGGCCAGCCACGAAGAGACCCGGGAAGAGCAACAGTCTGCCAGCCACCAGGGAACTCCAGAGGAGTGAACACCTTGTGACCCCAGAGGAGCCACAACTACCCACCACTGTGTGACCTCCCCTGCAGCCAGCACCTGCGTGACCCCCAACATAGGGTGCTGCTGCAAAAACACCCCAGCAGTGCTCAAGCTAAGCCCCCCGCCTCCTAGTGATAGTGTCCAAGCCCTGTGCTCCTTTGCCCCCCAGTCCCGTCTTTTCCCCCCTTGCCCCGCTCCCGCTTGGAGCTCCACAACTGCACACTTCAGCCCCCACCACAGCCCTGTGACCTCAGGGCACCACCGCGGATCCAGCCATCACCCGGAACTATCAGCTGAGCTGCTGTGGAACTAATCTGGCAAGAGAAAGGCCAGTAGGATCCAGACTGGGTCTACTGGGGCATTGCTGATTATGTGGGAGAGCACCTAAGGGTGTGCCCACTAGTGGGGAATTTGGCCAAGCTCTCTTGGGCTACACCAACTGCCCAAAAAGAGCCAGCCACTGGCTGGCTTCTGCGGACTCTGTAGACCAGCCAGAGGCTAGTGGGTTGGTGGGAATTTGACCTTGACTTTTCAGATCCTGTCGGATGCAGGACTCTGCTGGACTAGGGGTTGTTGTGTGACGGCACCTGCATAAGTACCACCAGACAGGTAACACTGAGAAAACCATTGGTAGGAAACAGACAGCAGGAATTTGAGTAGGGACCTCAATTGTGAGCACACTGAGACAGCAGAGGTTTGAGCAAGGTCCCACAAGTGTTTGACCTGCCCTTGCAATCACCCCAACCCTGTGCCTGCCTCACCCCATTTGGCTCCACACCAGTGCCTACATGTTTGGGCAATCAACTTGCCTTTAATCGGGAGCACCTTGACCTGTCTTACCAACAAGAGATTGCCCTCACAGGCTCTGAACTGACATTTCTCTGAAGTCAGAAATTCAGAGAAACTCACAAGTTCGGTAGCTGCCCAGCTGATCTCAAGAGCATTGTCTTCAGATCAAGAACATATCAATGTATAGAAGAAAGCAAAGTATCCCACACAATACACAAGAGCAAAGCAAGATATTACTTACAAAAGGTGACACAGTATCAGTGGATTCCATGAAGCCAGAAAGTCTGATGGAACTTTCTGACACAGAATTTAAAAGAGGAGTCACTGAATATATCCAATGGATGAAAGACAAACTTGATTAATTACAGGATACTACGAGCAAAAACCAGGAGGAGCTAAATAAAACAATGCAGAACATTGCAGAGAAAACAAATGAGCCATGAGCGTCACTGGAAAAACAAGAATCCACTATTCAAAATATAAGGTCCAATGTTTCAGAGGCTGTCAACATGATGGAGGGACACATGAGCAGAGTTGATGAGATGGAACACAGAATCAGTGAAATTGAAGACAAAATTGTCACCACTGATCTGCTAGAGCAAAAAGCAGACTTAAAAAAGAAGGAAAAAGAAGAAACCTTATGAATAATGTGGGACACCATCAAGAGAAATAACATGTGCACCATTGGAATCCCAGAAAAGGAAGAAGCAAGTAAAGTCACTGAAAAAGTTGTGGAATAATTACTAGAGGAAAACTTCCCAGGCATAATGAAGAATGAAAGAATATGTATTCAGGAAGCTCAGCAAACACCATATAGATTAGACCCCCAAAGAAAAACAACAAGGCATATTATAGTTAAATTTGCCAGAACCAAAGATAAGGAGAGAATCCTGAAAGCAGCGAGGGAGAAACAAAGGGTAACCCATAAGGGAGAACAGATAAGATTAAGTGCCAATTTCTCAGCAGAAACCATGCAGGCAAGAAGAGAGTGGAAGGACATATATCAAACACTCAAATAACACAACTGTCAACCAAGAATACTGTACCCAGCAAAATTATCCATCAAATATGAAGGACAGATCAAGATAGTGCCAGAAAAGCATAACCTGAGAGTTTGAAAAACAAAACCAACATTGCAGGAGAGATGTCTCTCTTCTGACAGACATACCACAGAAAGCTGCATGATCCAAAGTAACTACCAACAACATCAAAAAGAACTCAACACAATGATAGCAATAAAACCTAGCCTCTCAGTACTCACACTGAATGTGAATGGTTTAAATGCACTGCTGAAAAGAAAGAGAGTAGCAGATTGGATAAAAACCCAAAATCCATCAATATGTTGTCTACAAGAGACACACCAGAAATATGAAGATAGAGACAGGCTAAAATAAAAGGATAGGTAAAATATACCAAGCAAATGGCAACCAGAAAAAAGCAGGAGTGGCCATATTAATCTCAGATAAAATAAATATCAATGTAAAAACCATCACAAAGGACAAGAAAGGTTACTATATAATGCTGAGAGGGTCAATAGAACAAGAAAACATAACAATAATAAATATATATGCACAAAATGAAAGACCAGCAAAATACATGAAACGAACATTAACAAAACTGAAAAAGGAAATAGACAACACTACTATAGTGCTGGGAGACTTCAATACACCCCTCTCAAGAAAAGATAGAACTACCAGAAAA
>NW_006399784.1:16626612-16639447 GCF_000299155.1 Elephantulus edwardii
CGAACTCGCTCAGCATTTCTTAAGCTCAAGGAACTGAAGAACAGATTCAAACCTAGAGTTGCTGTAATCAAGGATGCTTTGGGCAGAATATTAAATGATGCAGGAAGTATTAAAAGAAGATGGAAGGAATATACTGAGTCATTATATAGAAAGGAATTGGCAGATACAGAGGAATTTAAATAAATAACATATGAGCAAGAGCCATGTGTATAGTCTTCATTAATGTTTCTTATAAAATGTATTTGCAATGAATAAGTCATTGATTATGCAAAATTCTATCCTTCTATTTCCAGCTTCATTTCTGTTCACCAAGTTCATATTTTCCAACTACTGATGCTTCCTCTATGTTCCTAACTTTTGCATTCCAGTCATCCATTATTTTGGATGCATCTTGATTGCATGTTTGATCAATCTCTGACTGTAAAAGTTGGTAGAAATCTTCTATTTCCTCCTCTTTGATGCTGGTTCTTGGTGCATGTACTTGAATGATGACAGAATCATGATGGATGGTGAAGAGATTGAGATTGTTGACAGCTTCCATTTGCTTGGCTCTACAATCAACACTCTTGGTACCAGGAGCCAATTAAAAGACAAGTTACATTGGGAAAGTCTTTGGTCAGAGACCTCTCCAAAATACTGAAGAGCAACGATGTCAGTCTAGAGACTAAAGTGCACCTGATACAGGCCATGGTCTTTTGTAATTACTTGCTATGCATCAGAAAGCTGGACAATGACTAGGGATGATAGAAGGAGAGTTGATGCCTTTGAGCTGAGAAGTTGGAGAAGAGTATTCAATATACCATGGACTGCTAGGAGAGAAAACACATTTGTCCTAAGAAAGGATGAAGTCAGGCTGCTTCTTGAAGGCAAGGATTCTGAAGCTTCATCTGACATATTATGGACATGTTGCAAGGCAGAATCAGTTCTTAAAGAGGGACATCATGCTTGGGAGGGTAGAGGGACAGCACAAGAGAGGAAGACCCTGAATGAGATTAATTGATTCAGTGACTGGGATCTTGGGGGTAGGTGTATTAGAGACAATAAGATTGGCACAGGATAGATTAGGGTTTAGGATTGTTGTACATAGGGTTGCTATGAGTCACAGGCAACTCTATGACACATAACCACAAGAAGGCAGAAAGATGAAGCTCTTAAGTCGCTATTGCTACTTAGTCTTATACTGAGCTTACTAGCTGATGCAATTGATCAAGAAAGAGATAAAATCAAAAACATAAGAACTGGAAAGGAAAACTTTAGACTCTAATCCAGTATTCTGAGTTTCCCTTCATTCATTTCTCCTATGTATTCAACAACTGTCCTTCTTTGGAGGACTCAAGCCCTGCTCCTCTGTCCTATGAATCAAAGGTACTCTCTCCTATAATTGTCAGGCAAAGGAAAAGGTTAGTAACTTCTGTTTTCATAGAAAACAGAATGAAAAGTGTCAGAAGATTCTCCATTCTGATTTGTAGCTCAGTTTTCCTTTAGAGACTAACAATTTCAAATACATTTTCATGGTGAAAACTGATTTCATCTGAAAATCTTCAGCAAGTCTACCAATGAGGTTTTCTCCAATCATAAAGTTTTTCTCTTAATTTTCATTATTTTTTTCCTGTCCCCTGGATTATAGACACAATTTTAATAAAGAATATTCCTATGATTATCATTTCAACCCAAATTTAGTTATTTTTTTCTCCTGACTAGCAGATAGAAGTTATCTTACTAAAACATAGTTATCTCACTGTATCAGGATTTTTCTCAATTTGTTTATTGCATTTCTTGAGAATTGTGGCTGCTCTCTGGCCCAGAGATTATACTTCTAGGAATTTATTTTAAAGAAATCAACAGATGTTGTCCCAGGATATATTTTTCAGTATTATTTATAATAGCAAAAATTTTGAAGCCATGGGAATGTTGAACAATATGGAATTGATTAAGTAAAGTATAACCCATTAACCTCGTGAAACGTTTTGTAACCAATATAAAAAAATCATACTGAAGGAAAATATTTGTTGACATGAGAAAAAAATGTTCTTGATATTTTGTTAAGTGAAAAAGCAGGCTAGCAGCTCTTGCTTGATAAATGTTACTACTATTTTGGTGATGGTTACATACCTGGGAAGAAAAAGTAACACTGAAAAGATCTATAAGAGAAATGTCACTTTCTGTTTTCACTGCATTGTTGAATTACAAATATTTCTGATATATCTGTTTGTTCTTTTTCTTTGTGTTGTTCTATGTGTTTTAAATAAGGGCACGGCGCGGGGAATTAGTCTCTGGCCTGAAGCTTAAGCTAGAAACCGAACTGGCTCTCATACCTGGACCCTGGTGTACTCCTGATGACCATGAACAATTTTACATCACATCAATAAGATAGGATCTTCATCTATGACTACAACAAAGAAAAACAAACACAAGGCCTAAATAAGAGTGTTGTGTGGACCACAAGCAGCAAAATATGCATAAGTATAGCTATTTAGCAAATTCTCATTAGTCTACTTTGCTCCTTCACCTCCAGATTAATTATGTTTTTGTTTTGTGCTGACTAGTCAGAATTGACTCATAGCTGACCCTCCAGAAGATTTTCACAGTGGAAGAGATAGTCCATCTTTCTCCTATGGATCAGCTGATGGATTAAAATTTACAACCTCCAGGTTGGCAACACACAAATAAAAATGGCCACTCAGGGAATTTTCCTTCTCTCATTTCCTGAGGGTCAATGAAAGACAGGAAAACTCACAATCAGATGGATTGACACAGTGACTGAAGCAATGGGTTTAAGCATAATAGAGTTGATGAGGATGACACAGGATAGGATAGTACTTAGATCAGTGGATCATAGGGTTGCTATGAGTAGTACTTGATTCAACAGCACCTAAAAGCAACGATATCCAGACAGTACTCAGTCTATATATTCTTGAACTCTTCTCCAAATCGTATAATACAAGGTTAATCCTGTATCAAATCCCCATAACGCCCTTTTACAAGGACATCTTTTAGTTTTCAGTGGCCTCTCTTGCTGCAGCAAGATCTGATTTTGTTTTATTTCAGCTGTGTTTTGGTCCTCTTTGGCTAATGACAGGTATTGACAAATGTTTTATGAATAAATTTTGGATATCCATTTAATAAAAAAGTTACTGAAATGAATTTATTTCTACACATCAATCTCTCTAGCAATTTTCAACCTGCAGGAAAGAGATGAATCCTCAGCTCCCATGATTTCTTTTGTTTCTAATCAAACAGTTTTTCAAATGACCACATGAGTTTCGCTCCTCCAGTGCAGTTAGTGTAAAAGGATTTCAAGGACATTCAGAGAAGAGTTCTCAACATCTTGACATTTAAGTTAGATAACTTATTTTGTCATTGAGATAGGATGTCCTACACATATCTGTATACCTTATTTTAAGGAAAATATCTCTAGACAATGTTCCTTAGGAGGGAGCAAATTCACCTCTTTTTGAGAGACACTGCCATAGAGAAAAAGGAATGGAAAGAAGGAAGATCTGGGATAATATATTAGGAGACCTAGGATTGGTTCTACTTCTGCCTTCCTGGGCCATGGAGTTTTTCATCCATGAAAATAGAGATAGTAATTCATGACCTATCTATCTCATGGTAATAGTGTGAATATTGTTGTTAGGTGCCGATGAGTCAACATATAGAAACTTTATAAACAACAGAACTAAACTGTCCTGCGTGATCCTCACAATCCCCATCACACTCAAGCCCATTGCTACCGTTACTGTGTCAGTTCATCTCATTGAGGGACTTTTGCTGACCTTCTGCCTTTCCCAACATGATGTCCATTTCTAAAGATTAGCCCCTCCTGACAACATGCCCAAAGTATGTGAGACAAAATCTCGCCATCTTTTCCTCTAAGAAGCACTCTGCTTTGATAAAACTACTTAGTAAATATTTATTTAGCACCTGCTGAATGGTGTGTGTGTGTGTGTGTGTGTGTATGTGTAGTGTGTACAGTTATAATGTTGTCAAAGGATTCTAATTAGAAGATATTTAAACCATTAATCTGGCTGTTTGTACACAGAGAGATGTAAAAAATGTTTATCATGGATCATTAAACATAAACAGTAATAATAGTAAAGAAGTAGTCACAATATTTATGTTTAACTCAGAGTCATCCAATGTAGCTCAGCCGAGAGAACCAATTTTCAATTGACATATAAGAGAAAAAGCACACAAAGGACTTTAGTATCGTCCTTTGATTATTAACATAATAAGGGCTTACTGTAAAAAGATAAGGAAAGGTTTACACATGGATAGAATAAATCTTGGAAGAAAAAGAGCGATTAAAAAAAGGGAGAAGGATTAAAAAAGGAGAAGGATTTTAAAAAGGGAGAAGGGAGTGAAAATTTAAAAAAAAATAAACTGGCCTTAAAATCTGAAAAAAAATATCAAATTATTTGTCCTGAATGAAGCAAACTTTCATGAGTTTCTGAGTTTTTATTTTATTTGTTTTTAAATTTCTAAGTTTTTAGAATATTTGTAATGCAGAACAGTAGCAAGTATTCAGTTAGGTCTGAGTCAACCATGTCTGACTTATTAAATCAGTAGAAGAAAGGAAGGAAATAATAAAAGAGAAACTAAACATGGTCTGCTAATGTGTAATTACATGCTGGGTATAGTCATTTAATTTTTGGAGCTTCTGAATCAATAATAAATACAGTGAAGGTCAAAAGAGAAGGAAAAAAGAGACAAAAGGATAATAATTTAAATAACTTTGAGGAAAGATGAGTAGAATGCCAAGATTATTAGGTATAAAAATGACTCTTTTAGTGTGATGGTAGTAAATGATACTGAGGATGATTATTTTGTTATCAAATCAACCCTAACTCATAGAGGGCCCGTGGACAACGGAATTAAATATTGTGGTGACTGTAGATCTCAGTGTGATAATACAGAGGTTTTTCAATAGCTAATTTTCAAAAGCCATTTTCTCTTTCTTTCTAATTCTTATCCTAGAAGCACCACTGAGATATGTGCAGCATTACAGCAACAGGTAAGATTTCACTGACAGATGTTTAGTGGCCGAGCACAAGGTGCCTCGTGCAGGATGAGAACCTGAGTCTCCTCCATGGAAGAGGAGAATTCTACCACTGAACCACCTAGTAGTTTGTTGTTATTTGCTGTTCAGTCACCTGTGACTCATAGTAACATCCTATGCACAACAGCCCTAAGCCCTGATCTATCCTGTGCCAATCTCATTGTCTCTGACACACCTACTCCCATTACCCCAGTCACTGAATCAAACCATCTCATTGAGGGTCTTCCTCTCTTGCACTGTCCCTCCACCATCCCAAGAATGATGTCCCTCTCCAAGGACTGGTTCCACCTTACAATATTTAAAATGGTAATAAACTGTTACTTAAAATAGTCAGAAAATATTAAAAATAGTGAGTCTGCTTGGAATCTCAATGAAATTGAGACTAAAAGATTAAAATTTCACTTAATGTTTTCTTTTCAAATGCTATGAACTTTATTTTTCTTTTTTTCTAAAAAATAGAAATCAGCTGTTTCCATTTAAAAATATTTTACTGAAATATGTTATGAGGAACCTTTTAACTAGCTTTCAAGAGACTAAATGGAATATTTGCCCTTCTTTGCAAAGGATCGGATGTTGCTTATCTCACTTTTTAAAATGTAAAAGCAGAACTAGTCTGAGGTTATAAATAAGGTTTCACAGAAATGAGATGCCAAAGATTAAAATATTTCTCCTGAATAGTTATTAGATACAGCACTAGCTATGGGGGGGGGGAAGACAATTCAAAACTGGACCCCAAAAGGTTGTAAGATATAATGGCTGAACAGAATTTAGAAATCAACCTGGTCTCAGCAGGAGTAATTGGGATTCAAAGTTTCTCTTTACATTTTTAGTTAATCTAAACAAGCTTTGTGAAGGCACATGCTGCTTTGAAATATTTTCAGCATCCTAGGCCTTGGATCTACACCTCAAAGACACTAAAGCAACTTTCCTTCTTTCCATTCTCATAATGCATGATCCACATATTTTGGCAAAGATTATAAAATAAATTAAAATGGGGGAAGATCTGATAATTTCTTCAGAATTTTGGACAGTTTCTAGGGGTAAAGGTCCACTGAACCAAAATCTCCTGAGTAACTCATTTAATATTTGTATGTAGGCAGCTCTGGTGGCCTAGTAGAGGGGAGTTCCACTGGTAACCCAAAGTACACAGTTCAAATCCACCAGTGGCTCCACAAAAGAAAGATGGGCAATCTCCTACTGTGTGATTAGTTGTTGCCTCTGAAAATCCAAAATTTCTGTCTGAGAATCCATTCACTCATTGCTGTTACTGAATAAATATAATGCCAGATACACACATACCTTCTAGATCTAGACTGGGCTCTTAATGAACATCATTTATGGGTTTTTATTTCTAAATCTAGTTTTATGGTTTATGGCAGATATTGATGGTTCAGTAAATTGTATTTGTTGTTGAGTGTCTTCAAGTTGAGTACAACTCATAGAGATTCCATGAACAACAGATATGAACCCTGTCCTATCCTGGGTCATCTCTACAATCTCTGACACTCACAAGGCCATTGGTGCAGTCTCTGTGATAATCCACTTCGTTGAGGGTCATCCTCCCCTTTGTTGTCCCTCCACCTTTCCAGGCATCATGTCCCTCTCTAAGGAATAACATCTCCTAGCAATATATCCAATTTTGTACAGATGACACAACCTTGCTCACTGAAACTGAGGAGGACCTCATGCACTTACTGCAGAGGGTCAAGGACTGCAGCCTTCAATATGGACTGAGGCTCAATGTCAAGAAGACAAAAATTCTCACCACTGGACCAATTGGTAGCATCAGGATGGATGGCGAAGAGATTGAGATTGTTCACAGCTTCAGTTTGCTCGGCTCCACGGTCAACACTCTTGGCACCAGTAGCCAGGAAATAAAAAAACGTATTGCGATGGAAAAGTCTGCGGTTAGGGACCTCTCTAAAGTACTCAAGAGCAACGGTGTCTCTCTGGAGCCTAAGGTCCACCTGATACAGGCCATGGTTTTTGCAATCACTTGTCATGCATCAGAGAGTTAGACAATGACTAAGGAGGATAGAAGCAGAATTGACGCCTTTGAGCTGTGGTGGTGGAGAAGAATATTGAATGTACCATGGACTACCAAGAAAACAAACAGATTCATCGTGGAAAGGATTAAACCAGGCTGCTCCTTGGAGGCAAGGATTCTGGGGTTTCGTCTGACATACTTTGGACATGTTGTAAGGAGAGACAGGTCTTTAGAGAGGGACATCATGCTGGGTAGAGTAGAGGAACAGCGCAGGAGGGGAAGACCCTCTATGAGGTGGATTGATTCAGTGACTGGGGAGTCAGGATGGGTGTGTCAGAGGAAATGAAATTGGCACAGGATAGAGCACGATTTAGGGCTGTTGTACATGGGGTCGCTATGAGTCGCAAACAACTCGATGGCACATAACAACAACAACAGCAATATATCCAAAGTATGTGAGACAAAGCTTCATCATCCTTACCTCCAAGTAGCACTCTGGCTGCACCTTTTCCAAGACATATCTGCTATTTTGGTAGTCCATGGAATATTCAGCACTCTTCTCCAATATTATATATAATTTAAAGGCATCAATTCTTCTTCTGTTATCTTTTTTCATTGTCCATCTCTCAGATGCATAGAAAATGACTGAAAAGACTATGGTCTGCATCAGGCACACCTTAGTCCTCAAACTGACATCATTGCTGTTCAATAATTTGGAGAGATCTCTGACTACAGACTTTTCCGTTGTAATACTTATTCTTTTCCCCATCTCTTATGATGTTGTTGATAAGTCCAGTGGATGCTGAGATGCAATCTATATTGAAGGCTGCAGTGTTTATTCTTCTGCAACAAGTGTTTCAAGTCTTCCTCACTTTCAGCATGCAAAATTCAGTAAATAGAGTTCCTAAAATTTTTCAACTTTTTCACATTTGCTGTTGTTAATTAACATTGAGTTGGAACTGACCCATAGCAGACCCTCCAATGGGTTTCCAGAGGCAGTAAATTGCACCAGAGATTGCTTATATGTCACCCATAAAGAAGCAAGTATTTTTGAACCACATTCCTTTGGGTTGGCAGCACAACTCCTTACCACTAAGCCACCAGCACTCCCTGCACATTTGCTAGTCCTCTTTCAG
The DNA here is from genome assembly GCF_000299155.1 of Elephantulus edwardii. Taxonomy (NCBI): domain Eukaryota; kingdom Metazoa; phylum Chordata; class Mammalia; order Macroscelidea; family Macroscelididae; genus Elephantulus; species Elephantulus edwardii. The sequence continues at coordinate 16,634,795 of NW_006399784.1, forward strand.
TTTTATTGATCTATTCTTTCTATCATGCTTCATATTTTACCATACTGTTGTTCACTGTTTCTAGCAAGGTTTTGACTGTTTCATGTTAACATCTAGAAAAAGTACTCAGTAAATGTTTTAAGTAAAAAAATTTAAATACTATAAATAAGTAATAATTCATTTATTAATAAGTAAATGAAATACTAAAATCCTCTTCCTTTCTTAGCAGAAGTCTGTGTCTAAATTGCTTAGTTCTTCAGCATACCTGCCCTCTGCGTGACATTTCCAAATTGACTCCATGACTAGTCCGGCTCTGTTTTCTAATCATGTTTTGTCTTCATTGTGATTTGCTAAGCATATTTCTCTTCTGTTGTTGAGTTATGTTTTCTCTCTTGCAATCAATCCAGAAACAATAGTATTTTGCTGTTAACTTCAATGAAAGGTGATAATAAAGTAAAAAATTGCAAGTATCTAAAATATTTTTCAAAACATTTATGCCATGCTTCCTTTTTCTTGTAATTCTTAGGTCTCTGCACATTAACTTTTTTTTTTGTTTGTTTCCTGAAAGGAAATAGAGGGTAAGAGCTTCACTCACCATAGCTTTGGAACAGTATATGGAGAAAAGTTATGCTTTTGACCTCATAGAAATGGAGAATTCCTACGGTGTGGTTCCATTTTATGAAGAGACAGAATTGATGTCAGTTAGGAAAGTGGTTTGATTCTTTTCTCTAGAGGTTATATTAAAATGTTTTCTGGCATTTCATTTAATGATAATGAAAATGGCAAAATAAATGTGCCTTAGTCTATTTTATTTGAGAAAGGATCAAAGAGTCCTCTGATGTGCTGGCCACACCATGAGCTTACTACTAGAAATGGTGAATAACTAACCAGGATTCTGATGCAAATGCCCAATCAGTGCGTATGATTTGAGTTCCAAGAAAAGAATTTCTAGTCCCTTTAATTCTACTGTGCTCCATTATCTGGAGATGTTGCCATACTAAGGGAAAATAAAATGCAAAGAATTCGCACTAAACTTGGGACACATCTTTACACAATAATTTTTATTCCACCAGCAAGAAGGGATCCTCCGAGGATCCAGAGTCCAGTCCTTAAGACAGTACTTGACGGTGATTGATTACTTTCTAATATGTTTCCAAGCTACCTGCTTGAATGCTCTCACCACAAATCTGGCTCAAAATTTAGACAGTTCTCAGATCTAGACAGTCCTCCTGAGTCATCCTGGATGACTATTTCCGTCTGCACCAGGCAATTTGCTTGGCTGATGTTATTTGAGTTGGATCCTCCAACTCATCCACTCTGGTCGGTATGATGCTCTGTAAATATTCCCCCTTTTACTCCTTGTGCTCCGCATGGCTATATCTATCCAAGAGTGTGACACTCCTCTACCAATTTCTGCTTGTAAGTCTCACAATAGTCTACATATAGTAGGTGGACAACAATTTCAGGCAGATATTTCTTAAGCTGAGAGAATTACAGAAGTATTTCAAGCCCCAGTCACAATAGTAATAATTCTGTAAGGAAAGTACTGACTGGTGCAGGAACTATAAAAAGAAGATGGAAGCAATACACAGAACCATTGTACCAAAAAGAATACTAAAGAAAGGAGTATAGGCAGCACTGAGGGCATTGAGGGGGGAAAAAAAAAATAAGACTCCAGGAGTTGACAGAATACCAAATGGAATGTTCAGACAAATGGCTGCAATTCTTGACATGCTCGCTTACCTGAGCCAAGAAATTTGGAAGACAGATACCTGGACAACTGACTGGAAAATAATTGCAAAATAGTTACAGCAGTATATTCACTGAAAACTGCCAGAAATTCAAGCCAGATTTAGAGAGGACTTGGAAGAGTATTATGTTATGGCTGATGTCATATGGATTTTGGCTAAAAACAAAAAATACTAGAAAGAATTATATCTATATTTTATTGATTACGCAAAGGCATTCAATGATGTGGATCATAACAAATTGTAGATAAGGCTACCAAGAATGTAATTCCAGAACACTTAATTGTGCTCAGGTGGAACAAAGACCAAGAAGCAGTCTTTATAACAGTAAAAGAATATATATTGTTAAAATCAAGAAAAATGTGTGTCAGGGTTGTATTCTTTTACTATTATACCTATTCAGTATATAAGCTAAGCAAATAAATCTAATAAACTGGACTGCATGAAGAAGTTATGACAGAACCATGATTGGAGAAGATTCATTAACAATCTGTGATCTTCAGGCAATACAGTGTTGCTCACTGAAAATAAAGAAGCCTTGAAACCCTTACTGAAGAAGATCAAGGATTGTAGCCTTCAATGTGAATTCCACCTCAACATCAAAGGCAAAACACTTTGCACCTGGACCATTTAGCAGCATCATAATAAAAAGAAAAAAGCTGAAAGTTGTCAATTATTTCTTTCCCTTGGGTCCAAAATCAATACACATGGTAGTAGCAGTCAAGAAATCACACAATGTATATGGCCCTGGAAAAATCTGCTGTAGATGATACACAGGAGCAATTATTTTGTCAATCACTCCCTAACATGGGAGGGACTGGAGAGCATTATGCTAAGTGAATTATCTCAGTCTCATAAGGACAAATACTGAATAAAACCATTACTGTAGAACAAGTACGAAGATCCAAGGGGGAGGAGGGCTTAATCACAGGGTCACACAATTTGATGAGTGGAAGGAGGGATAGGTAAAGAAAAGGGGAAAGATCCAGTGGGAAAACAATATATGCGAACTTTATGAACTTTGTATGTAAACCAGTATAAAATTTAAAAAAATTATAGTTGTCACCTTGAAGACTGAAATGCATAAGGCATGGTATTTTAAATTGTCATGTTATTGGTGTTGTATGCCGTAGAGTCAGAACTGACCAACAGCTGATGCTTCAGCAGGTTTTCAGAGATAGATGTATGAAAAGAGACTGCCCATTTTTCTCCTGCAGTCAGCTGATTAGAGCCTGTGCCTTCAGGATTATAGCACAGCTGCTTTATTTCTAGGCCACCAGAGCTCTCCGAATTGTATCACAGGCATATCAAAGTTGGACAGTGATTAAGTACAATCAAAGAATCAAGGCTTTGGAATTGTGGTGTTGGTGAAGAATGCTGAAAACACTGTGGCTGGCTTGCCAAAAGAACAAACCAGCCTGTCTCAGAAGAAGTGCAGACAGAAGGCTCCTTAGAAGCAGTGATGTCAAGACATCAGCTTACATGCTGAAGTCATAGTGTTAAGGAGGGGCCAGTCTCTGGAGAGACACATTATGCTTGTTCAAGTAAAGTCTGTGAAGGAGAGATGATCTTCAAAGGGACGTGCCAACAGATTAAAGCGTCTGAAACAACAGTCTCATGAACAATCCTGATTCCAAGGGTGGCACAGAATAAGGCAGTATTTCCTTTTATGTAGGGATGTTATGAATAAGATCCAACTTTATCACACAACAATGTACACTGCGGCATTTTAAAGGTGGAGGAACAAATGAGGAAGATCTCTCTGTGTAGGGACTGAGAAAACAGCAGCTGGGGCACTGGTTGTTGTGGTTGTTTTGCCTCTTTTGTCTCTATTTGTAGGAGACCTCATTTCTGGAGTAACAGCTTCAGTCTCCATTCCTGTGCTTTACCACATCTCTTTCTATGCATCCATCCTTCCATACTCTCATGTTATTTCCTCTTTCCTTTCTTTTTTGCTTTTAGCATTTTCACTTAAAAAAATTATTCCTTCTTTCTTTCATGCTTCATCATTCATGGAGAAATTCCCGTCAAGCTTTGGTATTATAATAAGGCCTTACTATTTAATAACATAAACATGACCAAGATAGGAGCTCTGACTTCTAGAAACATAATATTTCTTTAATGAAGTAAAGTATGAGCCCAGGTGATATTTTAATCAAAGGTCAAATGAAATATATGGCACATTCAGCTGGATCGAGAGTTTAAAGGAGATGCACTTTACCAAAGGGGTCCTGCTGGCACAACAGTTAAGTGCTATGCTGCTAACTGAAATCGTGGAAGTTCAAATTCATCCAGCAGGTTTTGGGAAGAAAGATGTGGCAATCTGCTTCCACAAAAACTATAATCAAAGAAGAGTTATGTGGTTTTTCTACTCTGGCACACCGAGTAATAAATCAATAAATCAATTCAACAGCATCTAAAAGTAACAACAATATAAAATTTCAGATACATAGTAAACAATTGAAAATATGATGTCTTGGACCAGGTGCACCTTAGTCTTTACATTGATATCCTTGCTCTTTAGGACTTTGGAGAAATCCTTTATAGGATCTTTTTCCCAATTCAATGGTTCTTCTGATTTCTTGATTGATACTACCATGGGAAAATAAAGCATTGGAATCTGAGGAAGACTCAACAACAACCTGTGTTACGCAGATGACATATTTTTGCTGAAAACGAGGAGGACTTGAAATGCTTGCTGCAGAAGATCAAAGACTACAGCCTTCAATATAGATTGCATCTCAACATTAAGAAGACAAAAATCCTCAACACCAGACCACTAAGTAACATCATAATAGATGCAGGAAAGAAAGATTGAAATTGTCAGCAATACCTTTCACAATAGCTAATCACAAGATTAAATACTTGGGAATAAATTTAACCAGAAGTACAAAGGACCTTTTCCAAGAAAATTACAAAACATTAC
>NW_006399784.1:16641482-16643621 GCF_000299155.1 Elephantulus edwardii
AAAAAAAAAAAGAAATTGTCAGCAATTTCAACTTACTTACTCCATAATCAACATGCTTGATACCAGCAGTCAGGAGATCAGGATTCATGCTGCATGTGGGCAAGCCCACTGTCAGGGACATCTCCAAATTATTGAGGAACAATGATGTAAATTTGAAGACTAAGATACATTTGATGTAGGCCATGGTTTTTAATCAATTTCCATGCATTTGAGAGCTGGACAATGAATAAGGATGACAGAAGAATTGATGCCTTTGAGTTATAATGTTGTTGAAAAGTACTAAATATCTGATGTACTTCTAAAAGAACAAACAGATATGTCTTGGGAAGAATTCAGCCAGAATGTTCTTTCGAAGCAAAACTGGTGAAACTTTGTCTCATATACTTTGGGCATATTTCTAGGTGAGACTGTTCCTTGGAAAGGGGCAACATGCTTGGGAAGGCACAGAGACCCTCTGTAAGATGGATTGGCACAGTGACTGCAGCACTGGGTTCAGTGTGTCAGAGAGAAAAGGAGGGCACAGAATAGGTCAGGGTTCAGGTCTGCTGTTACAGGGCTGCTATGAGTCATACTCAACTTGACAGCACCTAACAACAACATAATGCTAAATAAATTGTATTACATATTTACATATTTATTAAATGGTTTCTCATTTACCGTTTTAAAGGCATCTCATATACTATCAATGATTGTATAGGCACTTCAGGAAACACTGACTTCAGAGAACTCAAGTCCATGCACTTGTCTCTAAGAAGAAAAACAGTCGACATATTTTCTTTTATTTTAGATGCCACCCTTCTGTTTGCAGTTAAGTTTTTCAAATGCTTAAAGCGGCTAAAAATATTATAGAATTTTCAAAATTATTGGAAAATACTGGTGCTTTTTAGTGTCTCAGGCAAAAGGACTCCTACTATCAAGGAGTCGTTTTAATTTGGAATTGACAGTTATTAAAATAACACAACAAAAATTCCAAGTGAAAGACAAACATACGAGTGAATATTTTGGAAGTTGTAAAGGAGATAGTGGTTGAAAAGATGAGAGAAGAATGGGAATCAAGGAGTCCAATCCAAAATGGGAAATCCGGAAAGCTTGTGAATCAGTTTTTCCTTCCTCAGCAGCCAAACCACCTTTGTTTTGAGGCAAATTTAAGGTGGGTTCCACAGCATCGATAAACCACACATGTAAAAGTGATCCTCAGTGAGATGGGTTGACACACAGTGACTGCGACAATGGGCTCAAGTGTCAGCGATGATCGGGATTGCACAGGATACAACAGTGTTCAGATCTGTTTTTCATAGGGTAGCTATGAGTCATACTTGACTCAATGGCACCTAACAATAAAAACTATCATGGATATTTATTGTGGATCCAAGTAAGATGAAATAATTGACAACTTCAACATTTTCTCCATCTATAAATCATACTTGATTTGACAGTACCTAACAACAATGCTTGGAAGGGTGCAGGGACAGCACGAGAGAGGAAGACCCTCGATGAAATGGATTGATCCCAGTGACTGGGGTAATGGGTGTAAGTATATCAGAGACAGTAAGATTGGTACAGGATAGATCGGGGTTTAGGGCTGTTGTACACAGGGTCACTATGAGTCACAGGCCACTTGACAGCACATAACAACAGCAATGATTCTTTCCACAGATGTATTAATTGGATTCTGTTGCCACTGAATAAATCTTTGTACAAAATTCTATCATTCTATGTCTAGCCTCGCTCCTGTCATCAAGTTGGTATTTTCTGACTACTAATCCTTCTTCCTTGTTCCTAACATTTGCATTCCAATTACCAATTATTATTAATTAATCTCAGTTGCATGTTTGATTGATTTCACAGTGGAAAAGTTGGTAGAAATTTTCTATTTCCTTCTCTGGATCTATTTGATGGTGCATAGTTTTGAACAACGGAGATATTAACAGGTATTCTTTGTTGTTGCTGTTGTTGTTATGTGCCGTCGAATCGCCTGCGACTCATAGCGACCCCATGTACAACAGCCCTAAACTCCGCTCTGTCCTGTGCCATTCGCACTGTTTCTGACACTCCCATCCCAATTATCCCAGTCACTGAATCAATCCACCTCATAGAGGGCCTTCCTCTCCTACGCTGTCCCTCCACCCTCCCAAGCAT
>NW_006399784.1:16645272-16653579 GCF_000299155.1 Elephantulus edwardii
GAGAGAGAGAGAGAGAGAGAGAGAGAGAGAGAGAGAGAGAGAGAATATGATCCTATCATTCACAACATTGTATTTTAGTAAGGAACTAGAAATGGTCTTTTTTTACTATGAATGTAACCTCATTTCCAAAACTGAAGAACTAATTCAAGCTTTGTGTTGCTATACTGAAAGGTACTATGGACAGAATATAGAATCATCCAGGGAGCATCAGAAGATGGAAGGAGTACAAAGACTCCCTATGCCCAAAAGAAGTGGCTAGCATGGAAGAATTTAATGAAATAACATTATGATCAAGAAACATTTTGTTAAAGGAGGAAATCCAATCTACTCTGAGGAAATTGGAAGAAAAAAAAAAACAGGTTCACAGTAATTGATGGAGTATCAATTGACACATTTCAACAATCAGATACCTCTCTGGACATGCTCACCAGGTTGTGCCAAGAAAACTCGAGGACAGCTACCTGCCCAGTTGACTGGAAGAGATACATATTTATTCCTGTTCCCCAAAAACGTGAATCAAGAGAATGTGGAAATTATCAATCACTAATACTACACACAAGCAAAATCTTGCTGAAGATTATGCCAAAAGACTAGAAAAGCACATTAACAGAGAACTGCCAGAAATACAAAGAGATGGCTCACCATTCTCCCTTAGAGAAGCTGGTAGTTTTGAACCTCCAGAGAAGCACCACCTTTGGGTTAACATCTAAACTCCCTATGGGAGAGCCAGTACAGCTCATGGGAGAAGGGATACAGCTGTGAAATGACTTGAGAAATAAGAGTCCAAAAATTGTCTTTTTCTGTGTTATCTCAGGTATAAGTCATAACCACTATTCAAGCTGGAAATGGATTTATCTGCACCATCTAGAAAGTAGCATCATCCCTAGATAGTATATTTCTGATCTCTAAACATTTGTCTTCTGGGCTTTAGGGGAAAGACTGTTAGTCTGCCACTATGTGCCACTGAAAAGTTAGAGATACAAAGAGAGTCAGAAAAGAAATTAAACTGTTTTCTAAAGTGTAGCACATACTGGAATCTCTTCTGCAACCACTTTGTTGTCTCAATCTTTAAATAAATATTTACTTGATAACTAGTACCTTGTATATAACTATAAAAAAGCATCTTAGCTGTGGAGCTGTGGAGCTGTGGCTGAGTCTGCCACAGGAGAACTTCCTTCACATTGACAAGGTGGACAAGGGACAAGAGTTCAAGGCCAAATGTCCAGAGGGAAATAGCCACAGCAAGTGAGTATAGAAAGTGTCCAGAACGTGGTGTCCACAGGGAGTTGTGCTGATAAGTAACTCAAAGGCCATGCTTCTCTGGCAGGTGAATGTACCAGTCGTTTCTAGATCGAAAGATGAAGGTTCTCCTGCTGTACAGTGTGTAATCTAGGAAACCTGATGGAAGGGCCAGGAATTAGTCTAAACTGACTCTTCAATGATCATGAGTTGATTTAAACAATAGGTAGAAATGGACTTCTAGGGCAGATTGAGTTCTCGAATCTAATATGTTTCCTATTTCCTTCCTCCTAGAATCTTTACGTTAAGTCAGGCATCCTGGACTTTCAGATTTATAGATTCTTGCTTGCTACGTAGAGAGGAGTCTTTGTGGTTCCTTTAAGGATACTTGTCAAGTGGTGTGCACAAAACTTACTGTATCTCTAAATGCTTGTTCAAACAGATTTCAAACCAGAGCCTCATTAAAAAGAAAAAAAAAATCATTCCCTCATATTTTCTTGTGCCAAATTAAGAGATAGGGAGTAGGAGTAGATATGTCATCACGCACAAGAAAGGAGAGAGCAGATGGAAACCAGAGTATGGAAAAATATAAAGACAAAGGGGAAAGAAAAGTCCACATCAAAAGTAGACAGTAATTTAAGGGAAGACGATAAATTACCAGAAAGAAACCAGAGGAGATGAGCTGGAACAGAGTGTCAGAGGTCTTGGATACTCTTGAATTCAGGCAGAACATTATTTCTATCTCTCAAGGAACCTAACTGTAAAAGCAGCTCATGTCAACAACATGTGGGCATGACCAGCCTGGGAACAACGAAAGGCACAAATCAAAACTGCTTTGTTTCCTAAATATGCTAGATTATGAATCCTATATTTAATTACAAGGAGTCTTGACATATTCAGAATTCCAACAAAGTGTCTCTGTGCAATTTCGCGAGGAAGTACATTTAACATGAATTGGGTTTGACTGATTTTGAGGAGGCCAGTTCCTGAGGCTCTCTTTGCCGAGCTCCTCAGAACACAACTCCTGCCTGGAACAGAGTAAGGGACTGGAAGGAAGCGGATGATGGACTTGGCAAATGATCAGTCAGATTTGCACTGTATATTACTTTATAAGCTTCTGTAGTTTTGGCTCTAATAGATTTTTAATATTTTAAACACATTTAAAGTCCACATACTTTTTGCTTTTACACAGTGGCTTAAAATGAATCCAAGTTTTCTGTCCTGTTAGTGCAATAAGGAACTCCAAAACTTCTTGTAAGATCCTTTAATACCACTTGAACAGCAAAGCAGAGACCACCCTCCTGAGCCCTGGCCAAATAATCACTCAGGCCCTGGAAGTTTGCCAATCAACTCTGTACCATTCTAAGAACTCCCCTGGCATTACTAATTCTGACCCAGTGCCCCAGAGACAGGAATGAAACCCTGCTTTTCCTTTGGATAAACAAAAACTAGGCATGATAAAGAGCTCCATGAAGGCTACAAGTGTCCCTCTAAAATGAATTCTGACTCAAAACTGAGACAGCATTGAGATTTTATGCATATTGCTATTTAAGGTGTTTGGTGGAGCTCTCTGACTCAAACAAGCTTGGAAGCAGGAGTGGAATCCACTTCTGAAATAGCTTGCCTCCAGAGACTCTATGAACTTGGAGAAACAATGTAAGTTAGACAAGTGTAAAGGTCTTTCACTCATAGGGTCACTATGAGTCATCTACAACTCAATGGCACTTAACAACAACAACAAATGATGGTTTAGAGCTGTTGTACACAGGGTTGCTACAAGTCAGAGTTGACTTGATGGCACCTAACAATAATAGTAGTAAGGACCCAAAGATAGGCGGTTATATAAATACAGCAATGTATGCTACAAAGGTAATTTGGACATGTTGCAAGGAGGGACCAGTCCCTGGAGAGGGATGCCATGCATGGGAGGGTTGAGGGACAGCGCAGGAGAGAAAAACCCTCCATGAGAAGAATTGAGTCAGTGACTGGGGTAATGGGAGTGGTTGTGTCAGAGACAATTAAGACAATAAGACTTTCTGCCACAAGCGACTCAATGCCAAATAACAAGAATCACCACCAACCAAAAGTCACATTATCTATTATGTCAAAATTCTGTTAGTGCAGTTCTGGTTTTGAGATCTTACTAGCAGGGATGCTTGGCATTGGGGTTTATAAAGGAGTTTGTTAATTGTAAAGATATTTTCCCCCTCTTATTATCCCATCTCAAACTTTCTGAATGAAAAAAGAATCATGCTTCATATCATTGAGTCCCTCACCTGCCCCAAGGAAGAAAATGATTGTGCTGTGGGACCTCAACAGTGGACAAACACAAAGAATTGGCCCCTGCATCAAGTCAAGTCCAAGTGGTTCTAAGAGATGAAAGGAGACAATGGTTCTATTATCTAGCATTGGATTCTGGGGTTTGAGGAAGCAGACTCCAAAATTTATTACATTGCACATGATCACAGCTGATGAACAGCTGGCCCTGACTCACACTGTTGTTGCTCTTAGGTGCCATCGAGTATCACATCTGTTAGGGAGAAAGACTTATCAATTGTGTTTTCATTATTAATCCTTCTTCCTTCCCTGAAGTGATCTCTTTTATATTCTTATTGTTTTCCACTACAACTCACAGTGACTGTTTGAAAAATAATTCTGAACCTTGCCTTATTCAGCGCCATCCTTATGATCTCCAACGTGCTTGAGCCCATTGATAGAGTCCTTGCATCAATCTATCTTGTGGGGGGTCTTCCTCTCCTTTCCTAGCCCTCCACCTTTCCCAGTATTAGATCTTTTCCTAAGGACTAGTCACTCCTGATAATACCCCAAAGTCTCTGAGATGAAGTTTCACTCTTCTTGCCTCTAAGGTGCATCATGGTTGCATTTCCTCCAAGACGGATTTACTTGTTCTTTTGGCGGTACTCTTCACCAACACTACAATTCAAAGACATCTTTTCTTTGGTCTTCCTTATCCATTATCAACTTTAAATGCTAGGAAACAATTGAAAATACTATGGCTTGGATCATGTGAACCTTAATCTTTAAACTGATATCCTTGCCCTTTAGTGCTTTAAAGAAGTCTTTGACAATAGAGTTTCCAAATACAGCATTATCATTTAATAGCTTGACTACTGCCACCATGGATGAATGTGGATGCAAGCAAAATTCAATTGTTGGCAATTTCAATCTTTTCTCCACCATGATGTATGTTGCTTGTTGGTCCAGTGGTAAGGATTTTTAGGGTTTTTATGTTGTGATATATACAATCCATATTGAAGGCTATCTTTCTCAGTAAGTGATTTGTCTTCTTCACTTTCTGCAGTCAAGGTTGTGTCTATTACATATCACAGGTTGTTAATGAGTCTTCCTCTAATGCTGATAACATAGAATGTGGACATTATAAAAAAGGGTGGACTCCCACTGTTTTTGTTGTGTGCTGTTGAGTGAGAATTGACCAATAGCTGACCCTCCGCTGGGTTTTCAGAGACAGTAAATTTCACAAAAAGAGGTTGTCAACCTTTCTCCTGCACAGTAACTGGTGGATTTGAACTGTGTGCGTTTGAGATTGCAATGCAGCTCCTTACCACTCGATCACCAAAGCTCTCTCAACTTACACCTTGTCGTGTTTATTCAGGTCTGTTTTCTACATGAACTGTGAGTTTCTCAAAGTTCTTATTATATGTGTTCAGTGTTTAACAAAGAAGCAGTCTGACCAAGAGAATTAAATGAATTCTTATCTTAAGGTGATCAAGCTTCAGCACTTGAAAATCCTTCGTGAAAGATCAAAAACTAGTATGTTCCAGAATGAAACCTGAGTTTCAGTCTGAAATCTGAGTAAGATTCCAGGAATTAATGGGATGCAAATTGACTTGTTTTAACTAACAAATCAGCCCTGGATGCACTCATCAGTCTATGCCAGGAAATTTGGAGGACTGCAGTCTGGCCAATCGATTGGAAGAGGTCCATATTTGTCACCATTTCCAAGAAAGGTGATCCAACAGAATTTGAAAATTATAAAACAATGTCATTACTATTATATCCAAGCAAAATATTACTGAAGATCTATAAGAAAATGACTAGAATAGTACATAGATAGGGAACTGCCAGAAATTCAAGTAAGATTTATAGGAGGCCATGGCACAAAGGATTACTGATGTCAGATGGATTCTGATTGAAAGTAAAGAATAACAGAAAAATGTCTATTTATGCTTTATTGACTGTGCAAAGGCATTTGACTGTATGAATCATAATGAGTTATGGCTAATGTTGAGAAGAATGGGAATCCCAGAGCATTTAATTGTGCTCATGCAAAACAAACCTATACCTAGACCAAGAGGCTATTGTGTAAACAGAACAAGGGGACACTACATGGTTTAAAATTAAGAAGGGAATGTGTCAGGGTTATATTCTCTCTCCAAATCTATACACATACAGACACATAAAATGCTTAGATCAAACATAAATACACTTTCTGAGTATCTGTAGCACCCTTCCTCCAATATAGATAATGCATATGTGTTTGTTTTAGGTCTCTGTTGACTTAACCTGATTAGCGGAGTTTACTATTGAAACTAAAATGATGCTGATAAATTGTCAATGTTGTCCTTAAAATGACAAGATATGATAACTACCAGTCTACAATAATCCCCTTATTAAACAGGGTAGTAGATGACACTTGAGGTTAAATGATACACCCTAGCACTTCCAGTTAGTTAATGTCCAAGTTGTTATGTACTTTCAACACATAAGTGACCCTCCAGCTGGTTTTCAGAGGCAGTAAATCGCGTAGAGGAGATTGCCCAACTTTACTCCGACAGAGCAGCAGGTAGATTTGTATGGCATGCCTTTGGGTCGGCAGTGCAATTCCTTACCACTAGTTGAGAAGAAAGCCTCTCAATTCCCAATTGCCCATTTAATTTGTTATTCTGAATTAGGAATCTGGAATCATCACCATAATCATGGCTTATGTCTTTAAAATGTTTCTATACTCAGCGTCTATTTCAGGATTTTCAACCATGAGCATTTCCACAGATGATCCAATGGAAGATCTGCAAGAACAGTTCCTAAGGAGATGGTGCTGATGAGTGACAGCTCTGAATCAAAAAATCAGATGACGTAAGCTTTTGTTCCTAGGTGCCATCAGCTTAGCTCTCTTAGTTGCCCTGTGTATTAGAGAAAAAACCCTCCTGATCAGGAGCCAGCTTCGCAATCTCTTCCAGGAACAAGTTCTTCCTGAAACATGCCCAAAGTACGTGAAATGAAATTTCACTATCCTCTCCTCTAAAAAGCACCCTTGTCTACACTTAGTTTTCAAAGTCCCTTCATTCTGTCTGCTTAACATTTCAAACAAATTCTTAGCAGCAGATGTGTCCATGGTAATGCTTGACGTCTTGACTATTGCTTCTATCCATGAGTGCTCATTGTGAATCCAAGTAAAATTAAATTTTTGACAATTTAGATATTTTTTTCCTATCTATCATGATGCTGTTTGTTGGTCCACTTGTGAATATTTTTGTTTTATTTATGGTAAGGTGTGATCTATGTTAAATGCTATCATCTTTGTCCCTCAGCAGGAAACTTTAAGTCTTCTTCGTTTTCTGGAAACAAGATTCTATCATGTGTATATTGCAGGTTTTTGATAAGTCTTCTTCTAATACTTGGCCTATATTCTTTTTTGTATAGTCTAGTTTCTCAGATTATTTGTTCAGTATACAAATTGAATAGGTTGAAGACCCACACTGCTAACCAAAGAGACGGAAATTTTATCCCACCCAGAGACACTTTGAAAGAGAGACTTGACACTCTGCTTCTGGATAATTACCCATTGAAACTCGTGTAGAACACATTCCTACTGAGTCATATATGGAATTGACTAGAGTTTCAACTCTAGTTTAAATTGACTCAACAGAAATTAGGTTTATTTTTGTTGTTTGTTTTTTTAAATTGATTTCTCATCTGAGAGGATCCAAAACAACCGATATCCAATATACACAAAATGTCAAGTTCTATTATTGTCTCAAAGTGCTGTGTACTGTGGATACTTGCTCAGAAAGTTACCCTTTTGATATCTGGTGACTAGTCAACTCCACACTCCAATTGCCTTGATTCTTAAGGCACATTTGTCTGCCACTTCCACATACATAGAAAGCTTTTTGCTTTTGTGCCTTCAAAGAACTATCATGTAGATGAACTCTGACCTTTGACATTATCAATTCAAATGTCAGTATTAGAAATTTCTATGTCCAATCTCCTTCCTCGGCTCTCCCTTTCTCTTCTTTCATTTTCTTTTGATTCTTTATATTTGCTTTTCAGCTATGTGATTGTGGTAAATTATTCCAGTTTTCGGTGTTTTAGTTTGTTTTTATTGTTGTTGTTGTTGTTATGTGCTATAGAGTCAACTGGAACTCATAGCAACTCTATGTACTATAGTTCTGAACCCTGAACAATCTCACTCACTCTGTCTGACACACTTACCCTCCTTACACTAATTACTGTACCAATCCATCTCATCTGGGGTCTTCACTGTATATAAAACAGGGAGCTCTTGGAATAGTTACATTGGTGGATAGTTACATTACCAACCCAAAGACAAGTGGTTCGAATCCACCAGCTTCTTGGGAGAGAGATGGAATGTCTGCTCCCATGTGATTGACTTCCTCAGAAAACTCCTAGAAGGTCAGCTGTTAATTGGTTCTGATTCAACAGCACATAACCTTACAACATATATAAAATAGGGCTGATAATAAAGGAACTCACTTTCTAGGATCCTTAAGGGGTTTTAATGTGTTAAAATGTAAATCATGTATTTAAAATACAATAAACACTCAGTAAATGTGGTTATTACTGTTATACTTTGTATATAAAGAACAATTGAAAAAGCTAACCATGAGCTAATCTGTGAGGAGACGCGTGGCATTAGGATTGGTGGAAGATCTATCAACAATCTGCGTTTTGCAGATGACACAACCTTGCTCGCTGAAACTGAGGAGGACCTCATGCACTTACTGCAGAGGGTCAAGGACTGCAACCTTCAGTATGGACTGAGGCTCAATGTCAAGAAGACAAAGA
>NW_006399784.1:16660739-16670536 GCF_000299155.1 Elephantulus edwardii
AATATTTATGCGTTCCATTTCTTTCTTAACAGTTTCTAATTTTCCTTCATTCATGGCTCTCACATTCCATGTACCAATCACTAGGGTCTGCTTACAACTGTTCCTCCTCCTTTGTATTTTCATACTTGATAGTTCTACCTAGGTTGCCCTTTCTGTTAATCTGCAAGGTGTCTTCCAGGTCAGACCCAGCGAAACCCGGCCAGAGAGGGAGGGAGAAGGCGTCACTGTGCAAGGTCACATCGGATTACAGCAAAGGAGGCGTCTTCCAGGTCAGACCCAGCGAAACCTATGCACAACAGAACAGGAAGCCAGTGATGAATTAAAACTGCTGGAGAGGCTAGAATTTATGTTAGCAGTGCAGCTTCCTAAGGACTGGTGACACCAGAGTTCCCTAGTAATGTTGTTGTTATGTACCATTCATTGAGTTGGAACTGACTCATAGTTGATCTTCCATCAGGTTTTAGAGGCAGTGACTCTCCCAGAAGGAGCTTGTCCGTCTTTCTCCCATAGAGAAGCTGGTAGATACAAACCAAATATCTTTGTGCTGGTGGTACAACTTGTCACAAAGCCACCAGAGCTCCTGCAAACAATAAGGAGAGGAAAAGAAGAACACACTGTTGTTAGCTGCCATCAAGTCAGCTGACGCATGGAGACCTTATCACAAAGGAATACCCCCAGTCTAATCCTATCCCTATAATCTTTGTGGACCAGATTGTTGTGATCAATGGAGTTTTCAGTGGCAGATTTTTGGAAATAAATTGCCAGACCTTCCTCCTACCCTTAGTTTGTGTGCTCCCTTGAAACATATTCAACATCAGAGCAACATACAAACTCTCACTGGTAAATGGTTGGTGGCAGTGCACAGGATCCCTCCATGAAGGCCGAGATTCTGCCATATGTACTGTATGGTTCTGTGGACAGATAGTCTCAAAATGAATTGAGAAGGTGGCATTAATTGTTGTATCTAATGTTTTATTGACAAGAAGCCCAAAGACATAGTAAAGAAGAGATTAATTCAGAGATCCGCATGACAGAGGCCAATTGTTATCATTGTCTGCTACTCTCAGTTGCTTGTGATCATTGCTTCTAAAGTTTCCAACTTTATGGAATGTAGGGGAATGATAAGAACTTCTAAAATGTCCATGTAGGCTTAAATACTTCAGCTTGGCATATAGAATGTTCCTTTTTCCTATATCTAGATTCTTTTTAAGCACTAGTGTTAACTCAAGCGTTCAAGCATATTGAAGTTTGGTTCCTAAGAGGCCATTTGGATGTCTGCCAAGAAATGGGTAATTCCTGTGTGTTGCCTCTTTCTCTTGTTAATGTGTTTTGGTAAGGCAGCTATGATATTATTGCCCTATAACGTGCAGTTCGAATACTTATGGCCTACATAGCACCCAAACTCTAGAGATTTTCCTGAAGTAATATTTACTTCATTTTTAACAGCACAGTTTGAATTCTAGCTTTCAAGTGAAAAAAGCAAGTTTTGCTAAGTCTCTGCCAATCAGTATTGATGTTAGGTATGTGCTTTCCAAATTCAATAAAAAATTGCCTGCCTTCCATTCAGAAAAAAAAAATTCCGTGCAGCCATTTTTTGCCAAAACCTGAATTTAAGTCTGCCCAGGAAAAGACATTCTCCAGAAACAGAGGAGAAAAACAAGGCCTTTTAAATGCTTATAGACTTTACCTAAGTTTGACTTTTCAGAGTCTCACAATATATTTAATTTTAGTAAAAATGTGTTTACCTATACACAGAGTAAAGTTTTTATTTCCATCCTTGTTTTCCTTGTGATGGAAATACTGGCTGGAGGTAATGTGAGTTCTTCTTGCTGAGAGGCTCAGGCTCTCGTCTTCACAGGGTCACTCATGCCTGGCTACCTGCCCTGGGCAAGCCATCAACCTCTCTAAAGCACAGTTTTCCTTATGCGGAATGGAGGTAAAATAGCGTACCTTGCCAGCTGTGGTGAAATTAAATGTTAATATATTAACAAAATGTATGTCCAAAGGAAGCTTTGAATTCACTGAAAGTCCCTTCTCTAACACCTTCTCAACCAAGCTCCACATGTGTAAAAGTTTACCACAATCATTTTAGATACCGTCTAAATGAGAGTGTGTGTGTGTGTGTGTGTGTGTGTGTGTGTGTGTGTGTGTGTGTTTTCACTGGGTAGCATAAATCACTAAGCGTACAACTAACTGCTAATCAATAGGTTAGAAGTTTAAGTCTTGACAGGGTATTTAAAAAACAACAGACATTTAAAAACTCTACAGACACAATTATAACCTGACATACAGGAGGTGGTCAAAAAGAAGGCAATTAATTTGGGGTGATTGTGTTATCTGCATTTTTGTGCTGCTGTTAGGTGCCATGGAGTCCACT
The DNA here is from genome assembly GCF_000299155.1 of Elephantulus edwardii. NCBI lineage: Eukaryota > Metazoa > Chordata > Mammalia > Macroscelidea > Macroscelididae > Elephantulus > Elephantulus edwardii. The sequence goes on from NW_006399784.1 coordinate 16,663,117, forward strand.
TCACCTGATAGTGACCATATGAACAACAGATCTGAACATTGCCTTATCCTGAACCATTATTATCTCTGATATGCTCAAACCCATTGCTACAGTTACTATGCCAATCCATCCTGTTGAGGGATTTCCTTTCTTTCTTTGACACTCTACTTTTCCCAGCATGGTGTCTTTTTTCCAAGGACTGACCTTCATTGACAATATGCCCAAAGTATGTCAGACAAAGTTTTACCAATTAAGCATCTTAAGTGATTTTTTTCAGCATACAAATTGAATAGGTATGAAGGATATAACCCTGACATATGTCTTTTCATATAATGTACCTTTCTGTTAGGACAATTGCTTCTTGGTCTGTGTATAGATTTCATATGAGCACAATTAAGTATTGTGCAGGAATTTTCATTCTTCTCGATGTTATCCATAGTTTGTTATTATTCACACAGTCAATACCTTTGCACAGTCAATAAACACAAGTAAACATCATTCTGTTATTGTCTGCTTTCAGTCAAGATCCATCTAATATTAGCCATGATATCCCACCTTCCACAATCTCTTCTGAATCAAAATTGACTTTCTAGCAGTTCTCTATCAATGTACTGTTTCAGCCATATTTGAATAATCTTCAAAATACAAGAATTTACTTGCATATGATATTAATAATTGTTGTTGCTATTGCCATCAAGTCAACTGTGACTCATAGTTACCTATGTAAAATAGTTCTGAGCCCTATCCACTTCTAACCCTCTCTCACTGTCTCTCACACAGCTACACAATTTACCCCAGTTACTGTGTCAATCCATCTCATCTGGGATCTTTCTCTCCTGCACTGTCCCTCCATCCTTCCAAGTAAAATAGCCTTCTCCAAAGACTGGTCCCTCCTGGCAGCATGCTAAAAGTATGTGAGACAAAGCCTCTAGATCTTTGCCTCCAAGGATCAACTTTGTTTCACCATCACTAGGACAGACCATTTTGTTCTCTTGGCAGTCCATAGTGAATTCACTACTCTTCACCAGCACCCTAACACAAAGGTATCTATTATTATCTATTATTTGCTATTGTCCAGCTTTCTGATATATAGCAAGTAATTGCAAAGATGATGGCCTGAGTCAGGTGTACCTTAGTCTTTAGACTGACATTGTTGCTCTTTAGCACTTGGAGAGGTCCCTGACAGCACTTGATCGTGCTAATGAGAGACCTGTACAGTCATCAGAACAGAGCAAGAAAACACTGCACGGTTCAAAATTGGGAAGGGTGTACGCCAGGGATGTGTTCTATTTCCATACCTTTTCATCCTGTATGCAGAGCAGATTATCCAGGAGGCTGGGCTCTATGAGAAGAATTGTGGTATCAAGATTGGTGGAAGATCTATTAACAATCTGCGTTATGCAGATGACACAACCCTGCTTCCTAAAACTGAGGAGGACCTCATGCACTTGCTGCAGAGGGTCAAGGACTGCAGCCTTCAGTATGGACTGAGGCTCAACGTCAAGAAGACAAAGATTCTCACCACTGGACCAATTGGTAGCATTAGGATGGATGGTAAAGAGATTGACATTGTTAACAATTTTAGTCTGTTTGGCTCCACAGTCAACACTCTTGGCACCAGCATCCAGGAAATTAAAAGACATATTTCAATGGGAAAGTCTGCTGTTAGGGACCTCTCCAAAGTACTGAGGAGCAATGGTGTCACTCTGGAGACTAAGATGTGCCTGATACAAGCCATGGTTTTTGCAATAATTTGTTATGCATCAGAGAGTTGGACAGTGACTAGGGAGGAAAGAAGAAGAATTGACGCCTTTGAGCTGTGGTTCTGGAGAAGGGTATTGAGTGTACCATGGACTGCTAAGAAAACAAACAGAGTCAACCTGGAGAGGTTTTAACCAGGCTGCTCCCTGCAAGCAAGGATTCTGAGGCTTCGCCTGACATACTTTGGACATGTTGTAAGGAGGGGTCCTTGGAGAGGGACATCATGCTTGGGAGGGTAGAGGGACAGTGCAGGAGGGGAAGACCCTCAACGAGGTGGATTGATTCAGTAATTGGGGTAATGGGGGTAGGTGTGTTGGAGGCAGTGCGATTGGCACAGGATAGATCAGGGTTTAGGGCTGGTGTACATAGGGTCACTATGAGTCAGTCACAAGTGACTCGAAGGCACATAACAACAACAACAACAACAACCAGTCTTTTTATTTCCTCACTGTTGGTGCCAAGAGTGTTGATAGTAGAACTGAGCAAGTATAAATTGTTAACAACCTCAATCTCTTTTCCATCTATCATGATGCTGTGATCTAGTGGTGAGAATCTTTTTCTTCTTGATGCTAAACTTCATCCCATATTGAAGACTACAGTCCTTGATTTCTTCAACAAATGCTTCAGGTCTTCCTCAGTTTTGGCAAGCAAGATTGTGTTATCTGCGTAACACAGGTTGTTGATGAATCTTCCTCCAATTCTGGTGTGCCATTCCTCTTCATAAAGTCAAGCATCTGTTCTACATATTGATTAAAAAGGTATGGGAAAGAATATATACTCCTTTTCTGAATTTGAACCGTGCAGGGTTGCCTAAGTTGTGATCTAGTACATTTCCATTTATGAATAACATTTGCCAGTTGAATGCTACTTTACAGTTACGTGGGGAATCTTGGAGTTTATCTGACTCAATCCTGTGAGGTAGGTAAAGATTTAGAAGACATCAGTCACAATATGATCACTAGCCACACAGCTAGTTAAGTTACAGGCCCAGTTCACATGTACATCTTTTGACTTCTGACTACACCATGCGGTCTCTGTCTTTGTCATTTTGTCTTATTTCTTACAAAGAAAACAAATTAGGAAAATGTGTTTCTTTTCATGAATGTGACACAGTACAGAAAACTTGCTGAAAAAATCGTCACATTCCTGAAAAGTTAATCTTGGAAGCTTCCCTCATTCTGGTCGTGCACAAGGAAGATGTTTTGCTAGCCTTACAAGCTAGCCACATCTGTTGAAGTCTCGAGTATGTTGTTGGCGTTGTTTACCCCACACTGGGGCCCCTTCTGAAAGCTCACAGAAAGCTTCTCCCTCTGGTCCCCACCATTTTCTCACATCTTTGCTCACTTAAGAAGATCTGCATATATGTTTCCCATGACTGTGAACTATGAGAAGTTGTCAGGGCCTTTCAATCACTGTAATGACCTATAAAAGCTTGCTATATTTTCAGTTTTACTAAATATTTCCATAATTCAAAAATCATGGAAATGGATAATGTTTCTCTTCTTTGGGAATATATTTAACAGCTGTGTGTGCACCAGATGCAAATGAACATATAGAAATAAATTGTGCATTTTACAGACTACACTTCACATTAACTGCCTTTCCCTTCAGACACCTCAGGTCCTGCTTCTGCCAGGATGCCTAAGATGCTGAAGCAATTTAAGGGAACAATACGTCTTAGTTCTACCACGAGAAATTGTTCCATCTAGCAATCTGTAAAAAAAAAGCTCAAATTCTCTTACCTTACCACTGTTTCTTTGGTGAAGAAACAATTTGCTGTAGGTGATTCTGATGTTATGAATTGGATGAAGTTAAGTAAATTACCAAATTTAAGCCTTACTTATCTATTCAATCAAATTAACTAGGAAAGAATTAGCTAGAATACCTGGGTGGTGCAAATGATTAAGCACTAGGCTATTAACATAAATCTGTCAGGTCAAACACATTCAGAGACCTCTCATAAGAACCACCTGATGATCTGTTTCCAAATGCTACTGAGGCACAGATGGAGAATTGTACACTGCTGTTCATAGCAGTGTTATTTACCTTTGCAAGAACATGGAAGCAGCCCAAATGTCCAACCACAATCTATTGAATTGAGAAATTATGGTACAGTCACACAGTTTAATACTATGCAGCATGCAGGAACAATGATTTTTGTAAATCACCATCTAACTTGTCAGGGACTGGAGAACATGAAGTGAACTAACTCAATCCCATAATGACAAATACGATCATCATTATAGAAATAGATAACTAGTAAAACATGTCTGAGGATCTAAGGGGGAGGGTGGGAGCAGAGGGGTAGGGATGGGCTGGGGGAGTAAACATAGGGTTGCACAATTTGTTTGATGGAGGAAGAGGTGGGTTAAGGAAATGGGAAAGATTTGGTGTGAAAAATAATGTATACAAACTTTGTAAGTAAACCAGTATAAAATTTTAAAAATCATATATTTTTTAAAAAGCTACAGTCATTACAGTCATGGATCAGTTCTGCTCTTCTCACATAGAGTCACAATGAATCAGAATAAAGGTAAGCCACTAATCTTCCTAACATATTCCTGTTGTTCTCGTCTGTGCCGCCGAGCTGATTGAGACTCACAGCAACCCTGCGTACAACAGTGCCAATCTTAGTGTCTCCAACACACCTACCCTGATTACCCTAGTCACTGAATCAATCTCTATCATCAAGGATCTTCCTCTCCTGCTCTGTCCTTCCACCCTCCCAAGCATGACGTCCCTTTCCAAGGACTGGTCCCTACTTGCAACATGTCCAAAGTATGTCAGACAAAGCTTCAGGATCCTTGCCTCCAAGAAGCAACCTGGTCTCACTCTCTCTAGGATAAACCTGTTTGTTCTCCTAGCTGTCTATTGTATATTCAATACTCTTCTCCAGCACCACAGCTCAAAGGCATCAATTGTCCTTTTTTTTCTTCTTATTATTAATTTCAATGAACATTTACAGAGATTGTAGATTTCCATTCATTCATTGTTGCACTTTTCTCCCCGTCCATCAATTGTCTTTCTATCATCCCTAGTCATTGTCCAGCTTTTTGATGCATAGCAAGTAATTGCAAAGACTATGGCCTGAATCAGGTGCACCTTAGTCTCCAGATTGACATTGTTGTTTTTCAATAGTTTGGAGAGGTCCCTGACATCAGACTTTCTCAATGCCAATCATCTTTTAATTTCCTGGCTGCTGGTACCAAGATTGTTGATTGTGGAGCCAAACAAACCAAAACCATTAACAATCTTAATCTCTTCACCATCTATTATGATGCTGCCAAATGGACCAGTGATGATCTTCCAGTGTGTGTGAACTTATTCCTACAACTATAACATGGAATTATCTATACGGTCAAGTTTATTAAGGATTAAGCTAGAGAAGTTAAATTCCCAATAAATGGATAAGTAATCATGTAGTGGACACTTTTCAAGTTTTTGTAGCTGAACCATTAACTTGACTCAACAGTACTTAATCACAATTAAAACAGCAACCATCAAATGAGGACTCAAATTGGGTTAGGGTTCATCAAATCAGAACCAAACCATAGCTGACCCTCTAGCGGGTCTTCAAAGGCAGTAGTCACACTGGAGGAGATTGCCCATCTTTCAAGGCCATGGCCTTCACAAGTACTTGCTCTGCATCAGAGAGCTGGTCAATGACTAAGGACGGCAGAAGAATTGATGCCTTTGAATTCTGGTGCTAGAGAAAAGTATTGAAAATACCATGGGCTGCAAAGAGAACAAATTGTTATTTCTTGGAGAGAGTGAAATGAAGTTCACCCTTGGGCACGTGGCCAGCAGGGACCAGTCCTTGAGAAAGGACATCATGCTTGGGAGGGTGGAGGGACAGCACAAGAGAAGTCCCCGGCTGAAGTGGATTCACGCAATAACTGGGACAATGGGATTAGGGGCGTCACAGTCAGTGAGATTGGCTCAGGCTAGGGCAGTGCTCAGAGCCGTTGTACAAATGCTTGCTATGAGTTTATAGGCAACTTTGACAACATACAAAAAAACAGCAGCTCTCAGGGAGCTTCTTGTAGATTTGAACTGTGTGCCTTGGGGATTGCAATGCAGATTCTTACCACTAGGGTACATATATTTGAAAAATGGATCAATTCTGAAGCATATGATAAAAATAAGCAAGGGCAATTTCAAAACTCATTGGTGGGGCAGTAGTAGATTTAAGAATCCATCCATGGAAATGACATTTGTTTTAGTAGCCCAGCGTTTAACTGTTTGTACCATCTAGGTTTTCCAGTTAATCCTTTCTTAGTTAACTCAGTTGAATAGAGAGAGTGTTCACCAGGAACGACAGCTGGACATAAACATTCCCCTATATGCCACATTTTGTTTCCTGGTTCATTCCTGAATCTATCTCTGCCGCTTTCCTGCCATTCTGTGAACTATCCAAAGCCTCCAAAAAATTAAATGTTGGCTTAAGATAATTTAAGAGAAGCAAATTTTTCTTCGCCTCTCTAAAGAGAAACAACTCAACTCGTTGTCACTAAATATGAACTGGCTTGTAAGTGTCTATCCAGTTTATTTTCTGAGGCTATAAATTGCCTAAGAGAAAAATAGAATAACATTAGCTGAGAGGCGTGAGCTTTGGATTAGCAGCACATCTTTCTAAGAACTACATCACCATAGCTTCTCCATCGGAGAAAGATGGATAATCTATCCCTATGTGATTTATTGCCTCTGAAAACTCATTGGAGGGTCAGCGTGAATTAGTTCCCACTCAACACTACACAACAGCAACAATGATATGTATATATCATCCTTATATAAAATAACCATAAGAACATAAACAGTAACTGTATGTGTGGACCTTGCCAGATGAAACACACAGGAATCAAATCCACTATATTTGTGGAAAGAAATGCTGTGAAAGATCAATAGCAAAAATTGGCACAAGGCTAGGGATCAACTGTGGACTTGCTTATATGCAAGTTCAAGTTAAAGCAAAAGAAAAATAAAGCAAGCCAAAGTATGACCTTGAATACATCTCACTTGAATTTGGATACCGTCTCAAGAAGATACTTGATTGAACACTAATAGCCAAAGACTAGGTGAGTTGTAGGATAATATCAAGGGTATCATACATGGGGAGGGGGGAAACGAGGGTGGGGGGAAATCAGACTTTGTTAAAAATACAGGGGGAAACTGACAAAATTGATGTCACAAGATACTCTGAAACTTGCTCTTAGGTGTAAAGTAGCTAAAACAAATGGGAAAAGGATGAAATAAAGGAGGGGAGAAAATAATTTCAAAGGGTTTTATGAGAAAACAAAGTACAATATTGCAGTGACATATGCAAAGACCTAGAGTTAGGAGGCAAAAATGGAAGAGCACACTCAGTATCTCTCATGCTAAAGAACTGACAAAGAAATATACATCTTGAACCGCATTTCTAAAGGATTCTATGGACAATTTCTTGAACAATGCAGGAAGCATCTGAAGAACATGAAAGAAATATGCAGAGACACTCTATTAACAATAGTGGATATTCTTTTTTTATTAACTTTTATTAATTTTAATGAACATTTACAGAGATTTGGGGTTTTCACTCATTCATGTTGCACTATTTTCTCCACCCTCCTCCCCAGTTCGTTCTTCTCCCCCCCCTTGAAAGTCTGTTGTTTTTTGGGTTTTTTTAATATTATTATTAAATTTT
>NW_006399784.1:16670636-16674631 GCF_000299155.1 Elephantulus edwardii
GGGAAGACCCTCTATGAGGTGGATTGATTCAGTGAATGGGGTAATCAGGATGGGTGTGTCAGAGGCAATGCGATTGGCACAGGATAGAGCACAGTTTAGGGCTGTTGTACATAGGGTCGCTATGAGTCGCAAATGACTCGACGGCACATAACAACAACAACAACAAAACAACCAAAAATTATTCACTGAGCATAATTAGCATAGCCTTTAAGTCAATATATAGATTCTAGGCTTGCTTGTTTTTTATTTTTATTTTGTTTTTCTTTCTTCCCCCCACCCCCACCCCTCCTCTCTGTCAAATTCTTTTGTCTTTCTGTTGATATTTACCTGGAGGTATGATTGAGCTACTTGGAACCGGGTTTGAGGACATAATTTTACTGAAATAACAGTTAAAGTATTTCTTTCCACAATGTTGGGTTATTTGGGCTATCACTAAATGGCCTCATTCACTTTGAAATGATGTCCAGAGAATATGCAGTAACTGGAGAAAACAGAAATAAATTCCTAAAAGATTTGGAAATTAAGTTCTTGACTGAACCTCTGGTGACACAGTGATTAAAGGATTTGATTGCTAACTCAAAACCTTATCTTATACCCACCAGGCGAGCTCAGAAAAGATGTTTCCATCTGCTTCCATAAAGATTACACCCTTGGAAAAAACCCAAAACCCAAAAAATATTACACCCTTGAAAATCTTATGGGGCAGTTCTACTCTGTCCTGTAGAATTATTAGGAGTCAGAATTGACTAAACAACATTGAGTTTGGGGGTTTTTGTTTGTTTTATTTTTTTTTTTATCCAAGATCTAAGGCCTTAAGAAAATAATGTGAAGGGAGGTTTGATTAGTTTCTCTAAATGTTTGTTTTTCTTACAAAAAGAATGCTGATTGGTTTCATTTTCAAGGTTCAAGTACAGTAAAAGCAATTAACTCCTTGAGTCATTTTCAAGCCCTGGTATTACATGAGAGAGAGCTGTGTTCACACTCTGTGGAGCTCTAATCTCAAAATGTTGAAAGTTTGCATATTTCTTACCACAGCCTATTGAATCTCGTAACTATTATTTCTTTACTTGTCTCCTTCCCCACTGAAAACTGAGTGTTGCAACTATGTTTAATTTGTCTATAAAGTCTATTGTTTGACATCATTGCTTGAACTAGTGGTTGTTTGGTACAAAAGTGTTGAATTAGCACAGAATTACAACGTCACAGTACTAGATCTTACCAGACAATGGGTTCACAGCACACAAAGGCCAGTCTTGCAGTGACTTTCCATTCCCTGATTGCCTAGTGGGTAGAGAATTGTGCTGTCAACACAAAGGCAAGAGATTTGAATCTACCAGCTGTTCTGCAGGAGAGAGCTGGGCAATATCCTGATACATAAATTACAGTCTCTGGAAACCCATTGGAGACTCAGTTATGAGTCAATTATAACTCGATTGAGCGGTGTTTTGGGTTGTTGATTTTTCTTTTTTTGAGACTTCCTGAGCTTTCTTTCTCTATCCCCTCTAAGAACTCTCCAGCAGATATTCCCCTCTAAGATTATCATTCACATTCTTACCTCCTCGTAAATTAAGAAGAAGTAAGGAGAGAGCCTTTTACATAAATTATTTCTTAAAGCTTCTTGGAGAACTGACTTGTTGCTTTTTGCACCAAAGACTCCTTCCTAACTGAAAGCTTACTCAGCCACAAGTAGCTAAATCAGTGTGAACTGAGTTAGATGAGGTGTTCTCACTGTGTCGAGCTAGGGGCTGGCATGAACAGACTCACCTAAGCCAGTCTATTAGGTCAGGCACTCAGGGAATGAGACTCAGTCTGTGAGTTTATCTAAGAATCGGCTTTCGAAAGATTCATTTCACAAGTGATGTTGTATGCGGTCGAGTCAGAACTGACCCATAGCTGACCATCCAGCAGGACTGATTTCAGAAGTGGTGAATCTCACGAGAGGAGATTGCCCATCCTTTTTCCATGGAGCAGCTGGTGAAGTCAAACCACGTGCCTGCAAGATCGCAGAGCTCTTTATAAAATAGAGATGATCTGGTTTTAAAAAGCATCGTTAGCTTCCTGAAAAAAAGCAAAGAATTTATTATTTTTTTCTTTTTTTTTTTTAATCCTGCTAAGTGTTTGTGTTTTTTTTTTTTATCTTTCCCTTTCTATAATGTTTTCTTCATAGTGTGTTTTCCCCAGAGTAGACCTCAAAACCTCAAGTAAGATATAAGCTCTGGGCCTAGTCAGCACTACCACCATTGAATAATTCCAGATATCTTAGAAACTTAATATTTGGTTTTAAAATAGTCCTTCCTCTCAGCCTTCTGAGGCACATATTTGTTCATTTTTCTTATTAAGTAAACCTTTTTAAAAGCTTTGCAACTCTTGAGGCAACTGGAGATAGCTTGGAATATAACAAAACCAAGGCTGGCAATCCTGGATTTACACAGTATTTTTAAAAGTGAAGACAAGTTTGCATAAAGATAAATAAGGAGTCAACAGCTGGGCTGTGAACCTAATTAATCACTACCTTGACACTGCATTTCTTTCATTGTGGTCACATTGGAAAAAGCCCAAATATGCAGCCCTCTGAGTAGCCCTCATTCAACTGGTTACATATCTGTACAACAAAAACAAGCAAATAAACAAACAAAATACAAACTTAGGAATTGGTCGTGCTGTTCAAAGATAATTTATCTTTGGTAATTGGGGCATAGATGTCACTCTTTTTCACTTGTGCAATCTGGCCTAGGGCTGGGTGCTATTAACCACACCTAGGGAACAAGTGATTCACTGTTTTAGGTCATTTAGAGTGTGCATTTGATTGGGACAGAGATGAAACAAATAATGAGAAAGAAAAAGAGAGGAGGGAGGGAGGGAGAATAAGAAAGAAAACTGAACCTGGTGTCATGTAGTCAATTCAAACCTCACAAGTGACAGAGTAGAACTGCCCGAGGGGCTTCTCTGCCAGGAACCTCAGGGAAACATATCTTAGAACTCCTGTGTCAGTTTAATCTGTCAACCTCTGGCATCTCAAAAAAAATGCAAAAAAACCCAAACAATACTCCATAAAACAACATGCACTGCTATTACACTGACAACTACCCACAGGCGACCCTTACTGTAAATATTCAAACCACCAGGAAAGTATGGTCTTTGAGTTAGCAGTACAAGCTCCTACTAGTGATTAATAAGACCCAAAACAGTCTCCAGGCAGTATCTTGAACTGTTATAGATACAGTCATGATGTGATCTCCAAGTTAAAGCTCACAAAAACAAAATTTCATGCAAGCATCTTTGGTTTACATTACTCGTTCAGGAATGGGCTTCAGTGTTAGGGGTGTGTAGGTTTTGAGAGGGACTCAGATTTTTTCATTTTAAATAACCTCTCCTCACACTGGTAATGTGTGTGAGCTCCACCTTACAATTCCCAGGTTATCAGCTTGGATATATTGTGCTGTGTTTTTAAGGAGTTTACAAAAGAAAATTGCACTTGTCAGTTTATATGCCCTGGCCACAAGGAGAGGCTTTGTGTATTGAAGAGCTTGCCTTCAGAATTTTCAAAATGATGGCAAATTTAGCCAAATTGGGCAAAAGTGAATCAGGTTTCACAAATTTAGGAATGTTTGTTTAAATCTTTAAAACATATGTTGCCACAGCTGTGTTTAGCATAAAATTATGATGAAAATAATACTAATGAAAATGACGAAGTATTTATATAATGCCTTTCATCCAACAAGCGCCAAACCTACTATACAACTGATCTCATTAGGCCTGACTAAATCCCTTTGAGTTACAACGTAAATATTAGCTCCAATTTGCAGATGAAGAAACTGGGATGTGGCAAGGTTATTTGCAGCTAAATAAAGTTATAACCAACTTGACTCTCTCACCTGTGGAGTAAGTTGAAATTCGAGCAGAGATTCTGAGTGGGGCATGAGAGAAAGGGATTTCTTCTCCAAGACCTCCACACAAGGTTGCCTTGTCCTAGCAGTGAAAAAAAAAAAAAAAAA
>NW_006399784.1:16678032-16692421 GCF_000299155.1 Elephantulus edwardii
TAATGCTCGCCCACAGTTCTTCTGGGAGTATCTAAATCATTGAAGCGTCCTCCTTTGTTTCCAGCTGGGAGCTGGGGTCTGTCAGTCCTGTCAGCCACAAGGACCTGATGTGGGCCACCCTTGGCCAAGTGTCCTTCAGAGCCACACTTAAAACAAGTGAGTGGGAGCTTCCTCTCTACTCGCTTGCCTATCTGTGGTTCTCTTCTGTGACACTGTCTACTGATGTGGCCCAGCTTTCCACAGTGGAAGCAATTCTGACCTCCTTTATTACCTTTGGGTGGCTAATAGTGGATATTCTACCATTTCTGGGAGCTCTGGTGGCCTAGTGAGTAAGGAACAAAAGTTGGCATTTCGAATCCACTAGCTGTTTTGCAGAGGGAAATTGGCAACCTTCTCCTGTGAGATTTTCAGGTTCTGAAAATCCACTGTAGAGTCAGCTATGCACTTAATATGAGGCAATTTCAATGGGAAGCAATAAGTCAGTGAGTTACCCAGAGTCAATGGTACTGAAGGAAGAAGTACAAGTTATACTGAAGGGATTGGCACAAAGTTAGCCTCCCTGAGGTAACTGAATACAAATTCAAATATTTCAATAAATGAATACAACTCTGGAAGTATTTACTCATCAGTGCCAAGAAATTTGTAATACAATCACCAGGACAACCAGCTGGAAGACATCTATATATTTGTGATCGTTCAAACAAAAAAACAAACAGAAAACCTCCACCAGAAATGGAAATTATCACAATCTTGCTGAAACACAATCTTGCTGAAAAATTAAAAGACATTTGTAAAAAATTAAAAGACATTGACAAAGAAGTACTTGAATTTAAGTAGGAGTCAGTGAAGGGTGTTTAACAATATGTATCATTTCGATATCAGCTCAATCTTGGTGGAAAGCAGACAATACCAGAAAGTTATTTATCTGTGTTTTACTGACTATACAAAGGTATTCATCTGTGTGGATCATAGCAAATTATAGATAACATTGTTAACAATGAACATTCTAGAACTCGACTGTTCACATATAAGAATGTGTACATAAACCAATAAGCAAACAGGTATAACAAAATTTATTATCAGGGAAGATATGTGTCAAAGCTGTATCTTTTCATCATAATTTTTTCAATTTGAAGAATATGGAAACAGCCCAGATGTCCAATTACAAACAAATGGATTGAGAAATTATGGTACATTCACGTGGTGGAATACTACACAGAAAGCAGGAGCAATGATTTTGTAAATTATTACCTAACTTGGGAGGGATTGGAGAGCATTATGCTGAGTGAACTAACTCAGTCCCACAAGGACAAATATTGTATAAAACCATTATTGTAGAATGAATATAAGGATATGGGGGGGGGTGAGTGTAGAAGTAGAGAGATGAGGATGTGCAGGGGGAATGGGGAATTAATCATGAAATTTTTTTACAATTTAATGGGGGCTGAGGGAAATTAGAAGAATCTGTTCTGGAAAGCAATGTATTTAAAATTTGTAAATATACTGATATAAAAACAAAAAAAATTAAATAAAAACAAACCCAGAGCTATAAAGAAGAGGAGTGAGGCATCAAAATTGGAGGAAAACTCTTGAACACTAGCAAATGAAACAACCTTGCTTGCTGACAAAGAAGAGGACTTGAACAATTGCTAGTTGTGATCAAAGGCTACCACGATCTGTATGAATTGCACTTCAACAAAAAGCAAATAAAAATCTTTACAACTAGAATGATAAACAACATCATGATAAATGAAAAGAAGATAGACGATGTTATTAGAGATCTTATTTTACTCGGATCAGTAATCAGCATCCACGGAAGTGTCAGTCAAGCAATCAAGTGAAGTACCTCACTAATGTATTGGCACATACTTTGCAACAGAGCTCTTTAGAGCAAAGATGTAATTTTAAAGACTAAGGCGTGCCTTAACCAAACTATGATATTTTCACTCATGTTGTTGTTATTGTTGTTATGTGCCATTGAGTTGCCTACAAATCTATGCCATACAGCCTAAACCCTGCTCTATGCAATGTCAATCTTATTGTCTTTGACACACCTATCCCCATTACCCTAGTCACTGAATCAATCCACCTAATCAAGATCTTCCTCTGCTGCACAGTTCCTCCACCCTCCCAAGCATGATGTCCCTCTCCAAGGACTGGTCCCGCCTTGCAACATGTCCAAAGTATGTCAGACGATGCCTCAGGATCCTTGCCTCCGAGGAGCAGCCTGGCTTCACCCTCTCCAGGATGAACTTGTTTGTTTTCCTAACACCACCACCATCCCCCATCGTATATTTAATACTCTTCTCCAGCAGCACAGCTCAAAAGCATCAATTCTAGTCCTATCATCTCTAGTCATTATCCAGCTATCTGATGTACAGAAATTAATTGCAAAGACCACACAAAAACTGTACAATGAATAAGGAGGATGCGAAGAAGCATTATTTCCTCTGAATTATGGCATTATGGTTTGGTAATGAATATTGAATGTCATGGCCTAACATGACAAAATCAAAACCGTTCTGTTTTGGAAGAATTATAGTCAGGATTATCCTTATAACCTGGAATGTGAAAGTCTATTTTATGTACTTTGGACATCTTATCAGTTTAAACAATTCCTTGGGGAGGGTCATCAGGCTTGGTATAGTTAGCTCTCTGTGAAAAAGAGAAAGATTCTCAGTGGCACAGTAGCTGAAACTGTGGGTATAACCACGGCAATGACTGTAATAATGGCTTAATAGTAGTGTTGTACACAATTGCTCATAGGCTCAGTATGAATCCTCCAGAACACATATGAATAAGGATGGTAGAAGAAGAATTGTGAGGATGGCACAGTATAGGACAGGGTTCTGATCTGTTGTTCATAGGATCACTATGGGTCTTACTTGACTCCACAACACCTTTAAAGATGACAAAAGAACAATAATAGATGCTTTTAAGTTGTGATGCTGGAGAAGAACACTAAATATCCCATGGTCTTCCAAGAGAACAAACAAATATGTCTCAGAGAAAGTGCAGCCAGGATGGTGTTTAGAGGGGAAAATGGAGAAACTTCATCTCAAAGCTCATATACATTGAGCATGTTGTTCGGTCTTTGGAAAAAGACAATCATGCTTGGAAAAGTGGAGAGTTAGCGAAGGAGAAGACCCTCCATGAGATGGATTGACATGGTGATTGTTAAAAACGGGCTCTAGTGAGGCAGAGATGATGACGATGGCACAGAACAGGGAAGGGTTCAGATATGAGGTTCCTAGGGTTGCGATGACACCCAACAACAACATACAGAGCAGTTCTTCCTGTGAGGGAGCTTTGGTGACCTACTGGTAAACAAGTGTGCTGCCAACATGAAGACACACAGTGTGACTCAAACATCAGCTCAGTGGGAGAAAGATGGGCAATCTTCTATGCAGTTTACTGCTTCTGAAAACTTGCTAGAGGATATCATCTATGACTTGGTTCCAAGTTGATGGCACATAACATACAGCTATAAATTAAACAAATCTACCCATTGTACACTGACAAGCAACAAAGCAAGTAAAGTTCTATTACGTATGTTATGAGAAGAATGCCAGATTTGCAAATAAGAACTTAAGAAAACACCAAAAATTAGTGTGCTAACTGTTCCAACAGTTAAATATTCTTTTCCTTTTGTGGTTGGATGTGAGCCCAATTAAGGACTAAATCATCAGCAACTTATATTAATCACACTTATACAACACCTGCAGATAACACCATTTTCTTAAATAATATTTTAAAGATAAAAGAATATTTTCTTCTTTAAGAATGTTGAGTAGTTTCAAATTTGACTCCTTTTTTTGGTGCACTATTTTAATAAACAACTGAATTTACCTAAGTTCCTAGCTTTTAAAAAATGTGGTTGCATGTATTTTGAAAACCTAGCCAAGAAATACAAGACCCATAAAATCCTGAAGCATATTAAATGACGGTTCCTTTTTCCTTAAAATCCACCACCACAAATATCAATTAAATGTAATTATATTAAATAGGTTCCCCTGAGAGCAAATAAAGGTTTGCCAGAACACAAATTACTGCCCAGGTGAACAATATATAATTTTCTTGGGTACGCAGATAAATACAGATGGTACACTCCAGAATGTAATGTAACGAATGCTGGTTTACCATAACATATACACCCCCCCCCATATCAGTTCCTTAGCTACTAAAGTGGCAGAGAGCCAAAAACCACAAATAAAATAAATGAGGTTTTTCTTTCTCTTTTCTTGGATGAGAGGCTAAATGTTGTATTTTATATGTATAACTGCTAATTAAAAGACTATTAATCTGGAACAATAATAAATAAATGAGGTTTACTAGAAGCAAATGACAGAAATGAACAGCAAGTATTTTGGGGGGAAGGCGGAGAACATCTCATTTAAGAAAGTACTTTTCTTATTAAAAGCAAATGTTTTACTCAACTTACTGTAAAAGGAAGAAATGAATCTATGCATAGGAAAGCAAAAGAGAATAAAATGGGTTTCTGTAAGCTAACGATTCCATTCCTGTTAAAAGGAATGAATAGAGCGGAGGTGGGTGGAGGGCAAAGATAAAAAGCAACTTTCCAATTATGAATATAAGCTGCCAACAGGTACTTGTATTCCAAGATCTCAAGGAGTATTTCTCAGAAATGTTTTGATATTTTTCCCATTTTTCTTTTTCTTTTTTTTTTACTTCTTCAGAAGAAACAAGCAGATGTCATACTCAAGTTCTTTTTCACTATATGATATGTAAGGTATGAATTTCTTCTGTCAGATGGTTTTTAGAGATGGAAATTTAATTCACTTTTGGTGTTGTATGGAAAACCCTGCAAAATAATCAGTTTAAGATTGAATGTGCTGATATGTCAAGTATTTTTATCTCTGCCCTTCTTTAAAGTAATAAAAATAATTATCTAAAAACAGAATCTTGGAAGGCTAGGCATTTTCCTTTTTCTTTTGCTCACTCCTTCAGATTGGAATCAACCTCAGCACAGACTTTCATAGAAAGAATATTCCAATTTCAGATCCAGGAAGTACTGTAGGAAAGCAGAACTTGAGGCTTTTGAATTTACTTGATCTTTAGCTTTTTCAGCTGGAAAAATTATTCAAGTGTCCCTTCAGGATGTTTCTAACATTAGTGGGTCTATGTATGGGTTTTTTTCCCAAAAAATATTTTACAAGGAGGTATGATAGGACGTGAAAAGAGGGTCTCTCTTTGATGAGCTAGATTTTTCTCTCTTACTGTGGTCAAGTTAGACTGACCCTCCACTGGGTTTCTGAGGCTGTAAATCACATGGGAAGAGAGTGCCCATCTTTCTCGTTAGGAACAGCTGGTGGATTCAAACCACCACAGAGTACAGCCTTTGGGTTAACAACACAACTCCCTAATGCCTGTGCCACCAGGGCTTCCTAAAGGAACTAAAATGCAGCTTTAATTGAGGTGTTGGCTGCATCTTACACCTGTAATTTATTTCCTTTTCCCTTTTCTCTACCTACCCGGTGCAATCATTCCATCTATTGTGAATTCTTTTATTTTGTTCTTATAAAATTGGTGCACATTTTCCCTAAGCATGTATTTTAGCCTATGTGAATGATACTGTGTTACAGATCTCATTTCTTATAAATCATCGATCAGCATTTCATTTCTAATACATATTCTAATACATTGCCTCTAAGAGTGTATCACATTTCATGTTGTGCATCCAACAAATGTCACACAGTTGACACTCAGTTTTCCTCCACTACCTTTCTACAACAGCCAGTACTGCAGCCAATGTGCAGACATGTGTCTGCCTCTTTACAGACATGAGTGGGGATATATTTAAAAAATATACCCAGGAGTGGAAGGCCTGGTTTTAGGATATGTGTATGCCTAATTTCTCCAAATACTGTCAGTTTCCTCTCCAGAAAGACAGGGCCACTCTGCCCTCCTGCCAGTGGTATCTAAGCACTGTTCTCTCTCTACCTTTCAACAAACATCAGTGTTCTCTCTCTCTACCTCTCCAACAACACTGACATCTGTCTTTCTCTTTAGTTACTCAATATCTAGCAGTTGGATGCCACTGAAGTATAAATAATCAGAAGACTTGTTGTTATAATTCATAAAATTTAAAGAAGACTTCTCTATACCTTTTGGCCTGTTACCTCCAAAAATCTTGAATTTAAGATTTTAAGAATAATAATATTGCACACTTGAATATATGTCATATAATTATTTTTTAAAAATATGCTATTATTATTACTACTGTATGAGAAAAAAGAATCCAAAGAAAATGAGCTCGAGAGAAAAGCATTAATGACTACTGTGAGTTTTGAAAGTCTAACTGGTGTCCTAGTTAAGGTTCTAAGGAAAAACAGAACCAATAAAAAAAATAATAATATCCTGTGCCCATTTTTCAATTGAATTATTTACCTTTATCTTGTTGTGCTGCTCAAATATTTTATAAATTCTAGATATAAGTCCCTTATCTGATATGTCATCGCCAAATACTTTTTTCCCAATCTGTGGCTTCCCTTGTTACTCTGTTGGAGAAGTTTTTGGATGTGCATAGGGATTTTATTCTTAGAAGGTCCCATTTTTCTATTTTATCCTCTCCTGGTTGTAGATTTTTCAGGATGCTTAGAAGACTGCTTATGTTGTGGATTAGGACTTAAAGAGTCCTTCTAAGATTTTCTTTAATGAAATGTATAATCCTTGGTTTTAGTCCTAGGTCCATGATCTGTTTTTTGTCTGTTTTTGTGTATGGAGTGAGGTGTGGATCTTGTTTGAGATTTCTGCAGATAGTTTTCCAATTTTGCCAACACTATTTGTTTAAAAGGCTGTCATTTCTCCACTTAACTGATTTCATCACTTTGTCAAAAATCAATTGATCCTAGGTAGATGGACTGATTCTTGGATTCTCTGCTCTATTCCATTGATCTATGTGTCTGTCATTATATGAGTACCATGCTGTCTTTACTGCCAGGCAGTGTAGTAGGATTTGAAATCAGGGAGTGAGATGTCTCCTAGGTTTTTTCTCTTTTTAAGAGTGCTTTGTTTATTTTGGGTCTCTTTCCATTCCAAATGAAATTGGAGATTACCTTTTCTATCTCATTAAAGAACGGAATTAGTATTTGTATTGGAATAGTATTGACTGTGTAAATTCCTTTGGTTGTATTGTTGTTTTCACAATATTGAGTCTTCCTATCCATGAGCAAGGAATATTCTTCCACTTCTCCAGGTCTCTTTTTGTTTCCTGTAATAAAGTTTTGTAATTTTCTTTGAATATATCTTTTGTGTTTCTGGTTAGGTTTACTCCCAAGTAGACACTTCACCAAAGAAGACATTCAGATGGCAAACATATACATGAAGAAATGTTTAAAATTCCTAGCTCTAAGAGAGAGGCAAATCAAAACAACTATGAGATATCATCTCACCCCAGTAACAATAGCAAAAATGTAACAGAACAGCAAGCATCATATGCTGGCGAGGTTGCAGAGAAACTGGAGCCCTTATTCACTGTTAGTGGGAGTGTAAAATGGTGCAACTGCTATGGAAGGCTGTACGGCCCTTTCTCAAAAAGTTGCAAATAGAAATAACATTTGACCCAGCAATTCAACTATTGGGAATATACCCTAAAGAAACCATAACTGCCACCCAGGCAGATAATATGCACACCCATGTTTACTGCTGCTTTGTTCACAATAGCATAGAGTTGGAAACAACCGAAGTGCCCATCAACAAATGAATGGATAGAGAAGCTGTGGTATATTCACACAATGGAATACTATGCTGCATAGAAAAACAAGGAACTCATGCAATATTATTCAAAATGGGTGACCCTGGAGGACATTATTCTGAGTGAAATATCTCAGTCACAAAAGGACAAATACTACATGATGCCACTGTTGTAGAATGGGACTGACATCAAGGTTCGGTTGAGACTGAGAAAGATTGGATAAATGACATACTACATTGAAACAGATGAGGGAGAGAACTGTTTAAAAGTGATATATGATTGGATATTATGGTCATGACAAGAGTCCAGAACAAAGGGCCGAAGGGGGAAGAATTTTTCTTTTACTTTTCAAAGAGAAGAGCGATCTGGAGGGGAGGGGTGGGCAGGGAGAAAAAAGCAACAATAAATGAATGAAAATCCAAAATCTCTTTAAACGGCCATTAAAAGTAATAAAAAGAGTAAAAAACCTGTAAAAATGTAAAAAAAATATTTTTATGAATAAATCACTGAATGTACAAAAGTAATAATAATAATAATAATAATAATAATAATAATAATAATAATATACCACCCTAAGGGGACTCCTGGTTTTGCTCTTAAAGCTTTCATCTGACTAATTTTATGATAAAAAAGAACTCTGCAAGGCCAGCTTATATAATCATATATATCTATTCCATGTAACAGCAGCTTGACTAGTGTTTGGACAAATAGCTGAATCATAGCGAGACAATTTGAATTATATAATTAATCATCACACCTGACCAGCTCTCATTCATTAAATCTTAATTTCATTTCCTCCTGAAAGTTTTTCCATAGCTCTTAAAGCTTTCTAGATGCCTGGCCTGTGTGTCAGAGATGCCTGTTTACTAGTCTGTCTCCCAGAATAGCTTCACTTAGGCAAACCCATGAGAGCAATGTCTCCTGTCTTATTTATTGCTGCATCCTAGTGATTAGATACTGTTCAATCCAGGGTTTCTAACTATAATTTTTCCCCATCTTGATTACTGTTTCAGATCATCAAAATTTTAGTAGTTTAGTTCTGTTCTGATTTCACTTGATCAGCCATGACTGAACAAACTGAGTCAGTTTGAATCTATATTTTTACTTTCCAATCTCTGCATGGTTCAAAATTGGGAAGGGTGTACGTCAGGGATGTGTCCTGTCTCCATACCTTTTCAACCTGTATGCAGAGCAGATTATCCGAGAGGCGGGGCTCTATGAGAAGAGGCGTGGCGTTAGGATTGGTGGACGATCTATCAACAATCTGCGTTATGCAGATGACACAACCTTGCTCGCTGAAACTGAGGAGGACCTCATGCACTTACTGCAGAGGGTCAAGGACTGCAGCCTTCAATATGGACTGAGGCTCAGTGTTAAGAAGACAAAAATTCTCACCACTGGACCTATCGGTAGCATCAGGATGGATGGCGAAGAGATTGAGATTGTTCACAGCTTCAGTTTGCTCGGCTCCACAGTCAACACTCTTGGCACCAGTAGCCAGGAAATAAAAAAAAAAAAACGTATTGCGATGGAAAAGTCTGTGGTTAGGGACCTCTCAAAAATACTCAAGAGCAACAGTGTCTCTCAGGAGACTAAGGTCCGCCTGATACAGGCCATGGTTTTTTGCAATCACTAGTTATGCATCAGAGAGTTGGACAATGACTAGGGAGGATAGAAGGAGAATTGATTCCTTTGAGCTGTGGTGCTGGAGAAGAGTATTGAATGTACCATGGACTGCCAAGAAAACAAACAGATTCATCCTAGAGAGGATTAAACCAGGCTGCTCCTTGGAGGCAAGGATTCTGGGACTTCGTCTGACATACTTTGGACATGTTGTAAGGAAAGACAGGTCTTTGGAAAGGGACATCATGCTGGGTAGAGTGGAAGGACAGCGCAGGAGGGGAAGCCCCTCTATGAGGTGGATTAATTCAGTGACTGGGGTACTCGGGATGGGTTTGTCAGGGGCAATGAGATTGGCACAGGATAGAGCACGGTTTAGGGCTGTTGTACATAGGGTCGCTGTGAGTCGCAAAGGACTCGATGGCACATAACAACAACAACAATCTCAAATTCTGACAATGATTAACTAAGACCAAATAAGAGTCGTGGTCTTTGAACTGAGTTGTTGGTAAAGAGTAAGGAATATAACTTCGACTAAAAAAAAAAAAAAACCCAAAAAATCTATCTTGAAGGAAGTGCAATGAGGTTGCTCCTTAGAGACAAATGTAGTGAAACTTTCTCTGAGATATACTGGGCATGTTGTCCAGAGGGCCAGATCTTTTGAAAAAGACATTCTGTCAATAAAGGTAGAGAGTTCACAAAATATAGGAAGACTTTCAAGCAAATAGATTGGCACAGAGATTGTAACAATAGATTTGAGCACAATACGTAATAGTGGGCGCAAACATAGCACATGAGAATTGCAAAGAGCAGGGCAAGGTTCTAATTTGTTGTTCATCTGGTTGCTATGAGTGTTACTTGATTTGAATCTACCCAACAACAACAACAACAATCTCAATTGTGTGTCTGGAAATGGATAACTTGGAGCAAATTCGTCTGAAGACATGTTGTTTTTGTTGTTGTTACATGCTGTCAAGTTACCTGCAATTCATAGCGACCCTTTGTATGACAGTTCTGAAGCCTGCCTTGTCCTAACCAGTCTCACTAATTATGATATTGCCCTCGTCACTGTATCAATCCATCTCATATGGGGTCCTTTTCTCTGGTGCCATTCCTCCACCTTTCTGAGCATGATGTCCTTCTCCAAGAATAGGTCCCCTTCTGGCCACATGCCCAAAGTATGTGAGATCGAGCTTCAAAATCCTAGGGAAAACTTGGTTTAACCCTCTCCAAGACAGATCTATTTGCTTTCTTGGTGATCTATGGGATCTTTAAGACTCTTCTCCAGCACCACAACTTGAAGACATTAATTCTTCTTCTGTTATCCTTAGTCATTGTCCAGCTCTCTGATGTATAGAAAATAATTGTAGAGGATATGGCCTGGATCAGGTGCACTTTAGTCTCTATAATAACATCATTGCTTCTCACTACTCTGGAAAGGTCCCTGACAGCATATTGACCTAATTCAATATGTCTACCAAATTAATTTCTCATTTTGCAAATAATAGTGCATTTTTATTAACATGAGCTTTGTTCATTTCAAAAATTTGTAACTAGTTTTAAAAGTAGTAGTGCTAAACTATTTCTTTCTAAATGTTAATAATTAAATACAAAGTGATAATTATGTTCAATTTTAATTAATCTCAAACATTTCAGTAAAAAGAAAAGTATGTACATATTTTGAAAAAATATTTTATGCTATAATTCATTGCAACATTGAGTCACTTTAAATATAGTATTGTCATGAAAAAAAACCCCTTTAACATGTAAATATTATATTAAATGTTGAAAATATTAAGTATTAAGGAGCTGTGCTGTCATCCCAAGGTATGCAGTTTGAATTCGCCAGCTGCTCCATAGGAAAAAGATGGATAATCTCCTCCTGTGCAATTAAATTGCCTCTCAAAACCTACTAGAGCATCAGCTATGAGTCAGGTCAAACTTGACAGTTCAGAACAATAGCACTGTACAACATATTGAAGTAAAACTTATTGAGAAGTAGTGACATCAGTTTGAGGACTAAAGTTCATCAGGCCACGATTACTAGCTATGTATCTGAAATCTAGACAATGAATAAGGATGACAGGAAAGAATTGATGCCTTTGAGCAATGGTGTTGGAGAAGAGCACTGAACATCCCATGAATGTCCAAGAGAATGAAAAGATATGTCTTGGAGAGGGTGCAACCAGATTTCTCTTTGGAGGCAAGAATGATGAGGCTTCACCTCACATACTTTGGACATATTGCTAGGAGGGGCTATTCCTTGGAGAGGGACATGATGTTGGGAAGGATGGAAGGTCGGCTAAAGAAAGGAAGACCCTCAACCAGACGGATTGATACAATGACTGCTGCAATGGTCTTTTGTGTGTAAGGAAGTATGAGGATGGTACAGGACAGTACTAGGTTCAGATCTTTTGTTCATAATGTCGCTGAGTTGTACTTGACTCGACAAGTCAACCTAACAACAACAATAACAACTGTAAGCCAAGTATTTTTGTTTGCTTTAGTTTTATTACAATTCCTGCCCTGCCCCCCCCCACAGGACCTTTTAATGTAATCTCTTTCAAAATAGTAGGTAATCTGGTGGCCAGGCACCATCTAGTTCTGATCTGTGGGTCATGGGAGCTGAGGCACACAAGGTCCATTGATTCTTTGAACCAATTGTTTACATACATCCTTTCTTCATTCTTATTTGAAGAGTAAAAGTTGACTCTTAGATACCCATCCGAATTTAAGAACCTAGATGCTACACACTAAAGTGTAAATGAGAATATTTTCTTTGTGAAGAATATTATGCAATTAATCTTGATGTCCCTAGAAACTATGATGCCAAATTTTCAGGCCCAGCAACTCATTCCCTCAAAGTGTTTTATTATGAGTAAGAACTTTCCGTAACTTTTGTTCTGTGTATATACTCTACCATACTTGCAGACACATTTGCAAAATATGAAGATATTTAGAATTAAAAAAAAAAACCAAAACAATAAGCAAACTCATTGTCATTGAGTCAGAACTGATTAGTAGCTAATCATTTGGAAACTGTAAATCACACAGAAGATTTCCTATCTGTCTCCCTGAAGAACAGCTTGTGAATTCAAATCACAGGGCTTTGGGTTAGTAGTGCAAAGCCATTTACCTGTCCAAGCTAGTCAGTTAGTTTGTCTATGTATGTACTTGTAGGTTATTGCTATTACTAGCACTCTATGATCTAACTTTTTATGTACCATTGATTTGACTGCCTCTTATAGTAACCCTATGCACAATAATTAAACCCTGAGTCAATCTCACTGTTTCTGACACACCTACCCTCTTTACTTCAATTACTGTGTCAATCCATCTCATCCAGGGTCTTTCTTTCCTTTGCTGTTCCTCTATTCCTCTACCCTTTCAAGCATTATAGTCTTCTCCAAGGATTTGTCTAGCCTGGAAACATAGCTGAAATATGTAAGACAGTGGGTGCTTCAAAATCCTTGCCTCCGAAGAGAAACTTGGTTTCATCATCTCCAGAACAGACCAATTTGTTCTCTTGGCAGTCTATTCTATGTTCAATAGTTTTATCCAGCACCACAACTCAAAGGTGCTGATTCTTCTTCTGTCACCCTTAGTCTTTTTCTAGCTCTCTGATAAATAACAAGTAATTGCAAAGACCATGGCCTGCGTCACTTGCGCCTGACAGCAGATTCACCTCCTGCAGTTTGTCTGTTGATTTCCTAACAGCTGGTGCCAAGAATGTTGATTGTGGATCCAACCATGGAAAGTGAAATTGTTAAAAATCTCAATCTCTTCATCCATCATGATGCTTGCCAATCAGCCCAGTGGTGAGAATGTTTGTTTTCTTGATGTTGAGCTTCAATCCATGTTGAAGACTGCAGTCTTTAACTTTCTACAGAAAATGGTTCAAAGTCCTCCTCACTTTCAGTAAGTAAGGTTGTGCTATCTGAATAATGCAGGTTGTTAATGAGTCTACCTCCAATCCTGCCACATTCCTCCACATAAAATCCGGCTTCCCAATGATCAACAGTGTGGGCCATGTATATGACAATATTTACCTCTGTTGCCTTGAACTTTTGTATCTCTTGCAACATCTTTGTTTGACATGATAAATTTTGGGTGACCCCTCATTCATGTAGGGAGCTGAGTTATAAGGAGTTCCACTGTGAATCATGTGCTTGAATCACATGATTCAAGTCCACCGGCTGCTCCTTAGGAGAACGAAGGGCAAGCAAGCACCTCTCATGCAATTTACTGAGTCTGAAACCCATTGGAATGTCAGTTATGAGTCAGTTCCTGCTTGACAGCACACAACAACAACAACAAAACCAAAAATTTTAGGTTGTTCCTTCTCATCTTGAGAGATAAATATATCTCATCAACATCATCATTTGAGAGTTGTTTTTGTGGATTGTCTTCGACTCGAGCACGACTCATAGCCATCCTATGAACAAAAGGCCTAAAAATGCTACTCCTGCTTCCAAATCTGTCATAGTATGTTGTTGTTGTTATATGCAGTTGAGTTGCCTGCAATGCATAGTGACCCTACGTACAATAGCTCTGAGCTCTTTAATGTCCTGAGCCAGTCTCACTAATTCTGAAATATCAACACCCATTGCCTCAGTTACGGTATCAATCCATCTCATCTGGAGTCTTCCTCTCCTGCACATTTCTTGAATTACTTTGTTTTGTTACACCTTATTAATGCCTTTTTTAGTATTTTTTGATATATTGCAAATGCTTTATAAATGTAATAGGACCTGAGGTTCAGAATTAATTAGAATTTGGAAAAAAGGATTTAGATAAAACATCCAAATAAAATAACATTTTCAATAGTTATTCTCCTAAACTAAATCTCTTAAGCAATGTTTACAAATGTATTAAGAGTTCTGCATTCCATACGAAATTGGAGATTGCCTTTTCCATCTCGTTGAAGAATGGGGTTGGTATTTGTATTGGGATTGCATTAAATGTGTAAATTGCTTTTGGTAGTATTGCCATTTTCACAACATTGAGTCTTCCTATCCATGAGCAAGGGATATTCTTCCACTTTTCAAGATCTCT
>NW_006399784.1:16695231-16701644 GCF_000299155.1 Elephantulus edwardii
GGGAGAGTGAAGGGACAGCGCAAGAGGGGAAGACCCTCTATGAGATGGATTGATTCGGTGACTGGGGTAATCGGGATGGGTGTGTCAGAAGCAGGTGCGACTGGCACAGGATAGAGCAGGGTTTAGGGCTATTGTACATAGGGTCGCTATGAGTCGCAAACGTCTCGACGGCACAAAGCAACAACAATAAGGTTTCTAACATTGTATATATGCTGTTTAATATTAGTGGAAGAGAGAAGTAGATTTCTTTAAACTACTGTCTAAATATTTGGTAAACAATGTCAGAAAGCGAACTCCTCTAACAAGTTCATAACAATCTTCTAAAAATTCTTCTTGTTTAGAGTCCTTTATTATATCTTTAGTAACTAATTTAAGGATGTAAATCACACTTTGTACCAATCAATCTTTTCTTACAAACTCTATTGTGTTCACCACACCATAACTTGTATATGGTTAATGTCTGCACGTCAAAGAGCAATAAGTTAGAATCTTCAAAATTGTCATTTTATCCTGACATTTGTCATATGATTTCACTATCATTTCTGAGCAAATTTAATCATATCAAAGCCACTTTCTGTGGTTAAAGAAGACATCTGTTCCAAATCAATGTTGTACTTTCCTATAATTTGATGTAGTTACAGGACGCCAGGTTAGAGCCAACTCAAAGCTGACTCCAGCAGATTTTCAGAGGCAGTAAATCGCAATGGAAGTGAGTGCCCATCCTTTTCCCATGGAACAAGCATCTGGCGGATTTGAACCGCATGCACTCAGGAATTCAGCACATCTTACCACTAAACAGTTGGTGTTTTGGGTTTTGTTTTTTTTTTTAATGTAAACACCAATATATTTCTCTTTCAATTCCTTCATAGTACATAGGTATTCTACCATATTTTTGTGACTGAGCATTAATTCCTATATTTGGCTTACTTTCAAATAGGATGTTTGGAAAAAATACATTTTTTTCAGACTACTACTGCTTTTGGAGATTAGCTTATTAAAGAAGTGAGGTATCTCTTCCCCAATAATCTCCAAGCTGATTGAAAAAAAAAATTTGTCCAATTGAAGCAATAATTTGATTTAGAATTTCATGGAATCTTGAATATTCAATTAACGTAAACAAACAACCGTTAACAGTAACTAATTCAACACATGCACATCAACATTTGTTTGTTTAGTTACTTTCTCCTTAAGGCATTCTGGAACTGTAAACTTGGCTAATAATGTCTTTTGTTACTTATTCACAACACTTCCGACACTTTTTTCAATATTCCTTTTTTTTTTCTTGCTTTTCACTACATCATATTCATCTGTATAATGATGCTTCCACTCCGTTTCTAAATTTTCTGTATGGTCTCCAGTCAATCTGGGTTACAAATTTTACACATGCTTTTATTTTTTATCTTTTCATAGCTTAAAATATTTTTAACGTGTATTTTCTCTTGTTCACCTAATACTATCACCTGCAGATACAAGACACCGCTGACAGCGAGTGTGAAGAGGTCACTGGTGTTCTCCAGCCCCATGACGGCCTCCAGGGAGCTATGATCAGAGAGGACCCCGGTCAGCTCATCCCTGGGGTCCTCTGCTCAAATTGGTCATGTCTCAAAGGATAAGAAATATTGTCCCCATATATTGTATTAAAAGGATCCCTGATGGTGTAGTCCATAGCATGTTGCACTGCTAATCAAAGGGCTCTTGTGATTCAAATCCTTCAGCAACTCCTCAGGAAAAAGGTGAGAAGTCTCCTTCCATTAAGATTTCCAGCCTCTGAAGCTTTGATTAGTATGAGTTACAATTGGTTCAAAGGTACTAGGGAGCTCTGGTGCCCCTAGTGGTTAAAGAATTGTGCTGTCAACTCAAAGACAAATGGTTTGAATCTTTAGGCGACAGATGGGCAGTCTCCTCCTGTGTCTTTTATAACCTCTGAAAACCACCAGAGTGTCAGCTTCGAGATGATTCTGACTCAATAGCAGTGAACAACAGTGGTGGTGAATTTGGTTTGTTGACTTTTTTTTAGTGACATGGTTAAGTACGTTAAATGTTGGTCATCAAAAGAAAGGCAGTTCAAGTTTGCCATCTTTTCTTTGAGAAAATGATTAGGCAGTTCCCTACTGTTAAGATTGTTGTTGTTGTATACTATCAAGTCGGAACCAACCTATCTATAGCTGACTCTCCAGCAGGTTTTCAGAGGCAGTTAATAGCACAGGAGGAGATTGCTCATCCTTGCTCCAAGGAGGTAGATTTGAACCACATGCCTTCAGCATTGTAGTGCAGCTTCTTACCACTAGAACACCTGAGCTCCAGCTTCCAGAACCAATAGAAGGTTGTCATCAGTTGGAATTAACTCAACAACGGTGTGATTGGCTTTTACGTTTATATGATATTAAAAGGGAACTCTGCTGACACAAGGAGTTGTGTTGTTAATCCAAAGGTGGTGGCTTTTGTGGTTTGAATACACCAGTAGCTCTGGAGAAGAAAGATGGACTATCACCTCGTGTGAATTCATAGCTTCTCAGAAGCTCACTGGAGGGTCAACTGTCAGCTGGTTCCCGCTCCTTAGGAATTAGTATCATGTTAAGGAGCCCTTGTGGTACAGAAGTTGACATGCTGACCTGCTAACTGAAGCCTGTGGTTCAGATCCATGAGTTCCTCCAGTTGCGGAGAAAAATGAGGCAGTCTACCCTGACTAAGATTTACAGCCTTTGGAAACTCGATGGAAGACAACAATGAGTCAGATTTGAATCAATGACAGTGGATTCTATTTATTTATTTATTTATTTATTTATTTTTATGTTGCTTACAAGTTCTGGGGGAGTGCTGGTTAAAGAAGCTAGCT
Source organism: Elephantulus edwardii (assembly GCF_000299155.1). Taxonomy (NCBI): domain Eukaryota; kingdom Metazoa; phylum Chordata; class Mammalia; order Macroscelidea; family Macroscelididae; genus Elephantulus; species Elephantulus edwardii. The sequence continues at coordinate 16,698,068 of NW_006399784.1, forward strand.
GCTAACTGAGAAATCAGCAAGTCAAAGTTACCAATTGCTCAACTGGTAAAAGATCTGACAGTCTGCTTCTGTAAAGATTTATAACCTTGGTGACTCTTTGGGGCAGTTCCACTGTGCCCCTTATGGTGGCCAGGAGTTAGAGTCACCTGAAGAGCAATGGCATTTTCAGGTTTTGTTTTTAATAAAAAAACAAGTTTTACACTTTGATAACATAAAAGAGAACAGCATAAATGCATTCATAGAATTAATAGAAGCCTATCTATGTAGATGGAGGAATAGATAGATAGATACAGAGACAGATAGGTAGGGATAGAGATGGAGATAGAGATAGATAATTCTATCCCTTCATCACCATTATATTAGAAAAAAATAGAATATGTTTCCTTTCACTTTTGTAGGATTTCCTGACACCTTCCATTCAGAGTCCCATTTTACTACATTTTTACACATTTTCTAGTACCTTTTGAAGAAAAAAGCCCTCACTTTATAAAGATGTCATCAAGTTGTTTTCTGTGATGTTACAATATAGCAAAATCAAACCAGTGATTTTATTCCTTCTAGCTGCTGGTATTTATTAACATTTTGATTTGTGAGATAAGCAGCCAATTTAATTGTTTAAGTCCAAATGTATAATTTAGGGGTAAATTTAAATTGAGATGGAGTACACTTAAATTGAGATTGAATTAAAGAATGGAATCATCAAAAAATAGCGCATTATTTCCTTTTACTTGACACACTTTAAGAATGTGCGAGATGTTTATTTATGTCCACCTGGTAAATTTCTGTTCACATAAAACTGTTCAGAAGTGGAGGTCATTTTAGCAGCTCTTTGAGATTTCTGACTACCTGTGCTCTCAGTGGCCATGAGTTCTCACATCTCTGGTAGGCACGGCTCTCTAGCAAGGAGTGGAACCCTACCTGGCCTTCGAATCATCTCAAACAAGAATACTCACAACAGCTGCTCAGCATTACTTGATTATCAATGAACTGCACCCTTAACAGTTTTTCGCCAGAGAAGCATTCAGTATACATAGGTACCAGATGCAAATCACACATAAATAGAGCAACGGCCTTGCTTACAACTCGAAAATTATTAGTGAGCTGAAAATAGTGGGGAGAGAAAAACAGTAACAATTTTCTACTTCAGTTTGTATTCTGAAAAATACTTTTTAATATTAGAACTTCAGTTTTACTTCAGAAAAATATGTTAAGAAATTTTTTGTTTGTTTCAGCTTTTAGTTACATTTCTTGTTGAAGCCGTGGTCAGCTCATACTAGCCATTTAATACTTGTAATGAGTAAATTGATTTTAGATTACCAAAGCCAAGGGTGTGTGAACAAGTATCAATCCTACTCCTTTTGCCCCATTATCCCTTCTCTCTGAGATTTCCCCTTAAAGTCTTCCTATTCGAGTTTTACCAGAGTCTGGGAGGGAGGACAGGGGAGACTCTCGCATAGCTTTAACTCACTTTACTGTCAGTTCTTTCAGTCTCACTCCAGAACTTCATGTTTTGAGGAGAACTAGGAATGGTCCATGCGATTATAAAGGTGGTGTGACTGGACACAGGGGGAGAAGGCATAGCTGAAAGGTAATATTGTGCCTTGATATACTTAGAGGAGTTCCTGCCAGGCAGTCAGCCTGAACACACACCTTTCCTTCCTTTCTTCTCTTCTCCCTTTCTTGTGTCCCCCTACCCTGGTCCCCACATGGGCTTATACTTCAGGACAGTGCAATGAAGGGCTGGTGAGGGGGATGGAGATCCTCTGATTACACACAGATCTATACATGCACATACCAAGGAGAAAAGCGCATATAATCATATTAAGGCCGTTTATTTTAATATCTATACAGTTTACTGTGATATAAAGTTGACAGTTTCTAGGCATAGTTTTCCCTAAATAAGCCCTCCATATTTTTCCTGGATGTGAAATGCTGTTTTCACAGCCAGCAAAGAGTACTTGAGAAATTCCTGGGGACTGAGCAGTGCTTCAGGCCATCTTCCTCAGTTAACAAGCAGTGAATAGTGGGGCTTAAATTGTATTTCTACCTAATTAAAATCGGCAAGTGTGCCTTTTGACTCAAAGCCATCCCACTCAAACTATTTGGACCAGAGAACTCGGACATTTGATAGCTCCAGCCTAAGCTAGTTGCGTTCCAGATATGACAGCACATTATTTTTAGCCTATAGAGTATGCTCCAGTGTTTGACCGAGTGTCTTTCACTTTTTGATGTCAACCTTGGCATTTACACAAAGAACTGCAATAGGACATTGAGGGAATAAATTCCAGGTTCCTGATTCAGTGTTCATTTAGATATCATCTTTAAGAAGCATTTATGAAAAAAGTAAGTTCTTTGAGGGCACGATGTATTATTGCCTATAACTCTTAACACAGGATCTTATCTAGATAGTGTTATTGTTGCTAGTTGCTGTCAAGTCAATTCTAATGCATGGTGATGTCAACTTGAGTGCAGAGTAGAACTGCTCCAGAAGACGTTACGTCTGTGACTTTTCATAACTAGATTATCAAACCTATCCAGAGAGGCATACTTAGGTGGGTTTGAATCACCAACCTTTGGATCAATACATTTAATCATTTGGGCTTCCCAGAGACTTCTGCCAAAAGAGTAAGATATTGTTCATTTTTTGTATATATATATATATATATATATGTTTTAAGAATTAAGCTGGGATGGTTGCAAATGCTAACGTTCACTTCTTCGATTGAGGGCGGGTTGCCAGGCCCTCTCTTGCTGACATAATACAGCTAAAAACCCCATTTCCTCTGACATGAGATCACTTTCCCAAGTCCTTTTGGACCACTTAGAATAAAGAGACTATTTAGGGGTAAAAGAAATACCCTCCATTTCTAATAAACCAAGTTACTCAGACCAGCCAAGAGCATTTTACTTAGAAAGAAAATATTGAACAAGCACATTTTTTTAGAAGACCTCCATTCTTGGAAAACAAATAGGGTTTTCTATTTCAATCTCATGGAATTTTCTGCTAGTGACCTGAGCCAAAGGGCAATTTCGCCTGTAATTGAGTCGTATAGAAACCCTCAGTCACGCCATTGCTTCAGAGTGTGCCGCTTCCCAGACAGTGGTGCCTGTGCAGTTAAACTTCTTGGAGAACAAAAGGCTTTTCTGGTTTAGGCTAAGTGATTTGGATATATTGGGATGAATTACAAAATCTGTTCTTCAAGGCCAGGTTGTTACAGGTGTCTTAAGGAAAGATTTTATGCAAAGGTTTATAACCTCAAAAGCCCAGTGGAGGGTCACTATGAGTCAGAATCAGGAATATCCTATAAGCTAGGTCATAGAGCAAGCAGCAGCAGAGTTTGTGTAATCTACATAATGCAGATTGTTGATGAGTCTACCTCCAATCCTGATGCCACACTTTTCCTCATAGAGCCCGGCCTCCCAGAGAATCTGTTCTGAGTATAGACTGAAAAGATATGGAGATAGGACACATTCTTGATGTATACCCTTCCCAATTTTGAACCATGCCATGTTTCCTTGCTCTGTTCTGATGACTGCCTCCTGGTCCAAGTATAGGTTTCGCATAAGCACAATCAAA
>NW_006399784.1:16701744-16702933 GCF_000299155.1 Elephantulus edwardii
ACAATCAATGACTTATTCATTGCAAATACATTTTATAAGAAACATAAACGCAGGTTATACACATGGATTTTACCTTATGATATGCATAGGAATCAGATCAATTACATCTGCAGAAAAATCTGCTGGAGAAGCTCAGTATCAGCTGTGAAAACTAGGCCAGAAGCTGATTGTGGAACAGACCACCAACTACTCATATGCAAGTTCAAGCTGAAACTGAGGAAAATTAAACCAATCCACAGGAGCCAAAATATGACTTTGATTTCATACCACCTGAATTTCAGAATCATCTCAAGAACAGGTTCGAGGCCTTGAAAACTAATGAGCGAAGACCAGATGAGTTGTGGGAGGGTGTCAAATGCATCATCCAGGAAGAGTGGAAACAGTCATTACAAAGACAGAAGAGGAAGAAAAGACCAAAATGGATGTCAGAAGAAACTCTGAAGATTGCACTGGAGCGTAGAGAACCCAAAGCACAAGGACGAATTCAAGATACTAAAGAGCTGAACAGCAGATTCCAAGAGGCAGCTCGGAATGGCAAAGCAAAATATTGCAATGGAATGTGCAAGGAGCTAGAGTCGGAAAATCAAAAGGGCCGAACTCATTCAGCATTTCTGAAGCTCAAGGAACTGAAGAACAAATTCAAACCTAGAATTGCTATAATCAAGGATGCTTTAGGAAGAACATTGAATGATCCCGGAAGTATTAAAAGAAGTTGGAAGGAATATACTGAGTCACTGTATCAGAAGAAATTGGCAGATACAGAAGAATTTAATGAAATAACATATGAGCAAGAGTCTATGGTAATGAAGGAAGAAGTTCAAGCTGCTTTGAAGGAAATAGCAAAAAATAAGGCCCCAGGAATCGACATATTTCAGCTAACAGATGCTGCACTGGACGTGCTCATCAAGTTGTGCCAAGAAATCTGGTGAACAACCACTTGGCCAACTGACTGGAAGAGATCTATATTTGTTCCTATACCAAAGAAAGGTGACCCAACAGAGTGTGGAAACTACAGAACAATATCATTGATTTCACATGCAAGCAACATTCTACTGCAGATTATCCAAAGACGACTGGAACAGCACATCGGCAGAGAACTGCCAGAAGTCCAGGCTGGGTTTAGAAGGGGTCGTGGTACTAGGGATATTGTAGCTAATGTTAGATGGATCTTAGCTGAAAGCAGGGAATA
>NW_006399784.1:16708577-16711187 GCF_000299155.1 Elephantulus edwardii
GCTGCCAATTGGTCCAGTGGTGAGAATCTTTGTCTTCTTGACATTGAGCCTCTGTCCATACTGAAGGCTTCGCTACAATTACTAATATTTCTGCTGCCTATTTTACTGATGACAAAACTCCAGGAATTGATAGAGATTAAGTCATACAGCTAAACTAGGGCAACATTCTCAAGGCCCTTTGGGTTTTTTTAATCAGATACACATTAATATCTTTAATTGTGCTTCATTCACTTTCAAACTATGCGCAGAACAGATTATCTAGAAGGTTGGCCTCTAGGAGGAGAAGTGTGGCATCAGGATTGGAGGTAGACTCATCAGCAATCTGCATTGTGCAGATGACAGAACCCTGCTTGCTGAAACTGAGGAGGACCTGAAGCACTTGCTGCAGAGGGTCAAGGATTGCAGCCTTCAATATGGATTGAGGCTCCATGTCAAGAAGACAAAGATTCTCACCACTGGGCCAATTGACAGCATCAGGATGGATGGTGAAGAGATTGAGATTGTTCACAGCTTTAGTTTGCTTGACTTCACAGTCAACACTCTCGTCACAAATAGCCAGGTAATTAAAAGACGTATTACAATGGGAAAGTCTGCTCTTAGGGACCTCTCCAAAGTACTGAAGAGCAATGGTGTCTCTCTGGAGAACAAGGTGTGTCTGATACAAGCCATGGACTTTGCAATCACCTATTATGCATCAGAGAGCTGAACAATGACTAGGAATGAAAGAAGGAGAATTGATGCCTTTGAGCTGTGGTGCTGGAGAAGAGTGTTGAATATACCATGGACTGCCAAGAAAATGAACAGATTCATCCTGGAGAGGGTTAAACCAGGCTGCTCCTTGGAGGCAAGAATTCTGAGGCTTCATCTGACATACTTTGGACATGTTGCAAGGAGGAACTTGTCCTTGGAGGACATCATGCTTGGAAAGGTAGAGGACAGCACAGGAGGGGAAGACCCTCTTTGAGGTGGGTTGATTCAGTGACTGCGGTAATGGGGGTAAGTGTGTCGGAGACAGTGTAATTGGCACAGGGCAAAGCAGGGTTTAGGGCTGTTGTTCTTAGAGTCGCTATGAGTAACAGGCAACTCGATGACACATGACAACAACAACATTCATGTACATTCGTCTTTTGTTTGTTTTATTTTTTCATCCTCTCCCTCCACCCACCAAATTCTGTGGCCCCATGATTTTCTCCACTCTCCATCCTTACTCAGTCTCCCAACCCCTCCCCTTCCCTTTTTTAATATCCATAAGCATCTTACTGGTTATCCTTCTATTTTTTACAATAATGATCTTATACAATATTTATTCTTATGCATCTCAGTTCCCTCAGCATAATGTTCTTTAGCGTCTTTCCTGTTACATTTCAAAATCATTGCTTATGACTGCTGCGTAGTATTCTATCGTGTAAATATGCCACCATTTCTCAATCCAGTCATTTGTTTATGGACATGTAGGCTATTTCTATGTTCTTGCTTTTGTGAATAACACTGCTATGAACATCAGGGTACAAATCTCCATTTGTATCTCTGTTCTGTTTTCCTTGGGGTATATTTCCAGCGTATAGTTGGCATAGTTGGGTCATATGGAATTTCTATATTCAGCTTTTTTGAGGAAACATCAAACTGCCTTCCAGATAGTACTATTTTACAATCCCACCAACAGTTTATGAGAGGTCCAATCTCTCCACATCATCTCCAACATCTATTACTTGCTGACTTGTCAGAGACCTTTTCTTAAGGAAGACACTGTACTACTTCTCTAACTCGTACCCAGTTTAGAAAACAGTTTTGCGGTTGATACAAGCCAGTGAACTTGCCCTGTGGATCACTAAAGAACTCAAGATTCACCTGATTTTTAAACATAAGTCACACTCCCCATTTTCCAGGACTTTATAATCTAGGTATGAAACAAGGTGACAGATCTCCAGGGCAATGAAAGTCCTGGGCATGTGTGCTGCTGGCTTAAGTTCTGGGGGAAGAGCAGTGTGATGGTGAATGAGGCTATGACTCTCTCTCACCAAAAACCCTATCTCTCAAATCCAAGGTGCACAGCCGAGGTGAACACTGGCAATGAAGAGCTTGTTTGAGCTCCTGAGAATGCAAGTGAGAGTCAGGATAAGCAAGTTCTGTCTAGCGTGGCTGTTTTCCAGAGTAGCTGAAGTTTTTGAAAGGCCCCCTGAAAACTCATAAAGAGCTAAAATAAGCTAAGGAGACATTCTAGCTTCCATGAAATGAGTCCTGTAGCAGTACTTCTCTGCAGAACCTCATCAACTAGTATATAGTCAGGTAAAGGACTTCATTGGCCTAGTGATAAAAAGCTGTCCTGCCAACTCAAGGGCATGTGGTTCAAATCCACCAGCTTCTCTGTGTGAGAGAGATGGGAAACCTCCTACTGTGTGATCTGCTGCTTTAAAAAACCCGTTGGAGGGTCAGCTATAGGTCTATTCTGACTCTAAGGTCCATAATCACAACAGGACAACAGGATATGTCCACACTTATATAGCTCCTACACTGCCAGGAGGAGTCTTCATTCTGTGTGGTCTTTATTCTGGCATTTCTCTCAAGTTTAATAAGTAATTCCAATGACTGATTCCTTACTTTACAAGAGAG
>NW_006399784.1:16711930-16713016 GCF_000299155.1 Elephantulus edwardii
AACAACAACAATTAGTAAATGCCCTCATTTAAGGTGTGCCTGAGACAACGTGTGATAGCGAGGACTTACCCAAATGCTGGTTATTTACATATTTACTCCACAAAGATGATGCAAATTCCTTTAAATAGCTACTTTCCTCAGTGGGTTTGAAAATATAATTTAATCTCAGCCTCCCACCTCAAAACTCAGCTATCTCCATATTGTTACATTTTAAGTCCAGAGGATTTTTTTTTCCTCTAAGGACAACACTTATTACGTGTTTACTGCATACTTATCTGAAAGCTTATCAGCAGAATTCTCTCCAACATTTAAAAAAAAATTGGACTAATCTGATGCTGAGTAGAAGTGATTCTATAAACATGTGGGATTCCATCACTCCTTGTTCTTGACACTATGTAAATAACATTCTGCATATCCCTTGGGTTCACAAGAAATGCACAAGCTTACTGCTGACAAGAAGAAACTGCTGTTCAAATTACACATGGAACTGGAATGAGTACCCTCAGCCGTAGATGCAACTCACAGAGGAGCATTGGCTCCGAGGAGACACATCAGAACTGACAGTTTACCACAAGGTAAACTGTTGGCCTGTATAGTTTTATGGGCTCAGTAATTGATTTCTGCTCTGTCTCACAGGTGCACAGGCATCCTGTTACTTTGCTGAGGAAACTCTAATATCTCATTCTGAGCACCGCACAATCTCCTCTCCCACAGAGCATATTAAATACCTCTTCAGTTTCCAAGACTTAGTTTAGAGCTCACTAAAAACTCAATATTTCATACAGGCCATTGCTTCAATGTTCACTGAGACTCCCCCTCCAGACACTTTCTGTCAGGAAGTTATTCAATTCAGTATCAAAATAATAGATTGTCATTAGCCAGAAGAAGGTAATGAGTTTGGACCAAAAGGTCAAACGAAATCAAACCTGTTGTTAATGAGTCAATTTCAACTTGTAGCAACTCTAGTATTATCTACCCCATTATGTACTGTTAAATGTTAACTTTACAGAAGCAGATTGCTAGGCATTGTTTCTGTTCTACCAAGTGCTGGATTCATGGTGCTAGCCTATAGTGTAATTGTTCTTA
>NW_006399784.1:16736455-16753605 GCF_000299155.1 Elephantulus edwardii
TGGACATCTCCATGTGCTCTATCCTTCCCTGGTGTCAAGGACATTCCTTACACAGGAGCCTGAATTAAAAAAAAAAAGCAACACACACACAAAACAAACAACAATAACAACAAAAAAACTAGCAATACATCCTCAGGAGTGGTGTGGTTCCTTCCCTCTTCTAGGGCCACTTTTCTCCCCTTTTTCCTCTGTTGACAAGAAAGGTATTAGAGGTCACACCCTAGAGAAACTCCCCTTACATCCAATTAGGGCTGTAATGGGTTGAGAAGTTTTGCACTCTTAATTTCTTCATAACTGTTTGTTTTACCAGATCATAGGGATCATTACATAGCTTCGACATTATACCGTTGTTGTCTTTGCTGTTCGATGTCCTCAAGTTGAAAACAATTCATAGCAACCATCTGAACAACAGATCTGTATGTCCTTTCCTGTGCCATCTTCACACTTCCAGACACACGTGAACCCATTGCTATAGTCACTATGCTAACCCACCTGGTTGAGGATCTTCCTTTCCTTCCCTGGGCTTCCACCTTTCCAAGTATGATGTCTTTCTCCAAAGAAGATCTTCTCCTCGAAAAATGCCCAATGTATACAAGGTCAAGTTTTGCTACCTTTCCCTCCAAGGAGCACTTTTTACAAGACATTATCTGTTCATTTTGACAATCTGTAGGATATTCAGTACAAGATCAAAAGCATAGATTCTTATTCTATTATTTTTATTCATTGCCCAGCTCTCTGCAGCATAGCAAATGATTGAAAAGACCATGGTCTGAATCAGGTGCACCTTAGACCTCAAAGAAATATCATAGCTTCTCAATAATTTGCAAGAGTCTCTGTCTACAGACTTCCTCAGTGCACTGCGTCTCCTGATCTCTTGACTTCTGGAACCAAGTATATTGATTTTGGATACAAGCAAGATTTATATGCTGACCGTTTCAATCTTTTCTCCTTCTATTATGATGTTACCTGTTGGTCCAGTGTTGAGAATTTTTGTTTCCTTGACATTGAGATGAACTGTATACTGAAGGCTGCAATCTTTGGTCTTCTACAGCAAGTGATTCAAGTTCTCCTCACTTTCAGCAAGCAAGATATGTTATCTGCATAATAATAAAGGTTACTGATGAGTCTTCCTCCAATCCTGACACCACATTTTTTTTTATAGAGTTCAGCTTCTTGAGTAATTTGCTCAACATACAGATTGAATAGGTATGGGGAAAGGATACAACCCTGATGGAACACCTTTCTTGATTTTAATCTATGCTATGTTCCCTTGCTCTATTTGTACAACAGCTTCTTGGCCTAAGGATAGGTTTCACATAACCACAATTAAGTGTCCTGGGATTCCCATTCTTCTAAAAACTAGCCATAATTTGTTGTTATCAGCATAATCAAATGCCTTTGCGTAGGCAAAAAGGTAAAAATGGATATTCTACTGGTATTCTTTACTTTCAACCAGGATCCATCTGAGGTCAGCAATAATATGCCCGGTGCCACAGCCTCTTCTAAATTCAGATTGAACTTCTGACAGTTCTCGGTCTATGTACTGCTCCATCATTGCTGCCATTGTTGCTGTGTACTGACAAATTGGAGCTGGCATATAGATGACTCTCTAGCAGATTTTCAGATGCAGTAAGTCTTGTAAGTCTTGGGAGGAGATTGCCTATCTTCTCTTGGAGCAATGGTGGATTTGATCTGTGTGTCTTCAAGATTGTGGCACAGCTTCTTCTTACCACTAGGCTACCAGAATTCCCTCTTATTACATTGTTGTTGGTGGTGGTGGTGTTGTGTGATGTCGAGTTGTAGACTACTCATAACGACTCGATCAATGAAAGAACTGAGCACTGTTCACAGAGTTTCCAGAGGCAAGCCATTTCAGAAGTGGATGCCACTCCTGCATCCAAGCTTGTTTTAATCGAGAAGCTCCACCAAACACTGTCCAGCATGGCTAACCATTATCGCATTTGGCACATCAGTGTCACAGTGTTTAGCATCACAGCAACCACGAGTTACCTCTGTACAGCAATGCACAGACCAGTGCTATACCACCTAGAAGAATATTCAACAAAAAACAATTTAAACCAGGACTGAGGACAGCAGATTAAAATCACCCACCTTGGGATTGGTAGCGTAACTTTCTGTCCACTAGGCTTTCTCTATGTTTTTGCTGTTGTGGTTGTTAGATGCTGTCAAGTCATAGACGACCCATAGCTAGCGACCCTATTGCTAGCAATTATGAGTTCTGGTGGTCTCATAAGGAAATGCGCTGCTAAACCAAAGACAAGCAGTTTGTATCTACCAGCTGCTTTGCAGGAGTGTGGAAATGATGGGCAACTGCCCTTTCACCATTCCCCCACAACACCCCCCCCATGTGATTTACAGCCTCTGAGAACCCACTGTTACTAATGGGTCAACTATGAGTTGGTTCCTACTAGGCTACATAACAGCATACCTAGTTATTGGGAGCCCTGATAACAAAGTCATAAGGAGCTGTGCCTGCCAAACCAAAAGCTGTGCCTCCCTTGGTTCGAATCTACCAGCCCCTCCTCAGAAGAACCAACTGTATAGTTTGCAGCCTCAAAAATCCATTGGATGGTCAGCTATGGGACAGTTCTGATTCAACAGCCATGACAGTGAGCACTTCTTATTTATAAAACAGACAAATTTATTTCTGTGGTGAGGTATTATGGAAAATCCAAGAGAATATCAGGGCTCAGAACTCATCCTTCTGATTTAATCCCTACTGAGATTTTGCACTTCTACTCCAAATACCCTGCATCAGAATTGATTTTTAGTAAGAGCCTCAGGTAATTTTTAGAAAATTTTGCGTGTTGATACATAAGAATCACTTGGGGAACAGAAAACATTTTGCAATCACATCCTGTCACAAGAGCTCTAGTCACATTTTAACATGTCTTGTTGGATCAGCAATTCCTGAGCTCATACCCCCTCATTTTTGGGGGTCACTTTAATCTCCAAAGGCTTCATTTTCCACTCTGGTGAGTCACCCAGCCAGGGGATGGAGAATGTAAGTCATTACTTTGCTCATCTTTGCACATAATTTGATACCGTACATGGTCCTTCAGAACGTTTCTTTTGTATTTATATCTTGGCAAGGGCATACTACATTGTTTGTAAGTCTTCTATTCTCCCTGCCAGCTTTTTCTGGAAAAATCAAAGAAAATAAGACGCAGGATACATCAAGCCGCAAAAGCTTGGCTCCCCTGTGCTGTAGGATTTTTTTTTCTCACTCCCCACCCCCTCGCTGGTTTCCAGCTCCTTCTTTTTTTGCTGATGTTTCTGAGGACTCTCCCTGGGGTCTTTGTGGCGACACACAATGGGGCTCTCCAGCTGCTAGAGAACATGGTAATCCCCTTCCTCTTTCACACCCTGAAAATTAAACATTCCAGAAAAACTCCTCTCGAAGGTAAAACGGACTGGCTTACTTCCTGACAGGTTTTCTACTTGTGTTGACACGAGAAGCAAAGAAAAATTAGGTGTTCTCCAAAAGGCTCTCTAAGAAATCAAAGAAAGGAAGGTCCTAATCAAAACCAGCCCAGAATTCCGACATGTTGAAAATGTCCTACTCCCTACAAATTGTTGGAGCTAGCGCCTCTAATAACAAGGGGGGGATTGTTAGACTCAGAAAAGATAAATTAAGATCCCATTTGCTGCCCAGTGCAACATTCAGAAACCCTTTCCTAGCAAAGTCCAGGCAATCATTACAAGCATAACTGGGGAACACAGACGAAACTGAGTCATTCATCAACAGTCAACAGGAAAAGCATTAAAATTTTGGTCATTAAATCAGAGCAAAGTTTTGTTTTGTTGACACTTAGGTTTCAGTGTTTCAATATATCAAACAAAACTACAGCAAAACACTGACCTTTTACTTTTTGCTTTGTGTCTATCATGTATCTGAGATGTTTCATCTGAATAAATTGTTCATTCAGGTTTATTTGTGGCTCACAGAGGATCTTTGTTCACCAGCAAATCTACTAAAGACCAGCTCCTGTTGGGACATTTCCCAATAATAACACAAGAGTGGTAAGTTGTGATTAAAAAGCAAAACAATCAAACAAAACCGTTGCTGCGGAGTGCATGCCAACTCATAGTGGTCTCACATATTTGAGAATAGAGCTGTAATCCATGAGGTTTTCAATGTTCTTCAACAAGATGGATTGACATAGTGACAACAATGGGCTTGAATATATAATTCAGATGATGACAACGGCACAGGATAGGTCAAGGATAAGATCTGTTGTTCATAGGTTACTAGGTCATAGTCAACTTGGCAGCACCTAACAACTAATCTTAGAGAAGCAGATTGTCCAGCGTGTCTTCCACAGGCTTAATGACAACCCTTGGCACAATGGAATGAAATGCTGCCTGCTTTTGAACTATCTTTATAATTGCTTGTGATTTGGATCAGTTCAATTCATAGTTTTCACTGGCTGACTTTTGGAAATAGATCTCTAGGCCTTTCTTCCTATTCTGTATTAGACTATGATCTCTGCTAAGACTAGTTCAGCTTGGCAGTGGCATCCAAGACTCCACCGGAGGATGGGTGGTGACCGCCTAGGAGATGTTTTAGCCAGGAACCCAGCCCTGTCCCTTACTCTTATGGAAGACAAGAAGGCCACCCATCAGCCATTTACGTCTCATATTTTTTTATAGGTAAGAGACATCAAGATATACTTATTTCCCAAAATTTTTCATTTTTATTCTTCAAAGAATTCATTCACTAGGTACCTTTCTAGTTTTTCCTCTAGATTGAAGACTGTGGAGATGAAGTGGAGATTCACAATGAGACAATGCTAAAATCTATCCTTTCCAGATTAAAAGGAGAATTTCAAAACCTACAGGTAAGACCACAAAATTTTTCTATTAAATAATTTATGTAGGTGTACTAAAATGATTTCTAACTTCATTGAATGATTATAATATATTTATATTTAATACTTTTAAATAAATAAATTGTATAGTCCGTATCTGGATTTTATTGTTTATGGAAAAATGAAATGTTATGGAATAATAAATCCATTTTGAACACAGAATTTACACGACCAAATGCCTTATTTTTAAATTGTCAATCACCTCAGTCTTTGTGAAAAGATACACACACTACAGAAACAGGTAAAGTAGATCCAGAAGGTAAAAAGTCACTAGCTTCTTTATTTTTCTAGAACATTTGAAAATCCCTTGATACCCAGAATATTCTGATATTCTGTTACACTCCTATGAGAGAGAGAAGCCGGGCTGTTCCTCAGAGGCAGGTATTCTGAAGTTTTGTCTGATATACTTTGGACATGTTGCAAGGTGGGACTAGTCCTTGGAGAGGGCCATCATGCTTGGGAGGGTGGAGGAATGGCGCAGGAGAGGAAGACCCTCTATGAGATGGACTGATTATGTCACTGGGGTAATGGGGATAGGTGTGTCAGAAATACTGAGATTGGCAAGGAGTAGAGCAGGGTTTAAGGCTGTTGTACATGGGGTCGCTATGAGTCAGAAGGGATTAGATGGCACATAACAACAACAACCTATGTCCTAACTACTAATTTGCTTCTACACATAATAGAAGTAATAGCTATAGCTGAGGTTTACCACTGATATACAGGGCCGCAGCCAATGTGAGCTCTTCACCTTTGTACAAGAATCTGAACTGGAAATCTTGTATTTATTTAAAAAAAAGAATGAAAGAAAAAGAAAAAAAAAAGAGCCAGTTAATTTGGAAATCTTATTGCAGAGCCATAGATCAATATTACATTTTTGCTGTGTGCCTCCTTTATGATCACCAGATTAACCCTAAATTAATTGTTATCTAAAAGACACTAAATTCTAAATAAGACAATGGAATTTTGTGGCAAAACTCTGGTTTGAATTACGATATAAATGCTATGCTGTAATATTAGGGGCTTTTTTGGTGTGTGTGGTTTTCTAAGTTGGTTTTCAGTCATGAGTATTCTGTTTTATATAATTATTTATAATTGAATAATGCAGTTAATTATAATCTCTCATCAATCCCCCGTTGTACATTGTCTTTCCTTCACTCAACATATCCATTTGGTGATCTTTGTCCCCACACCCCTCTCTCATGCCTATTAACCCTCCAAGACTGACCTTGTGTGTAAATCTTTCCTTAGCTTTTTAATGTAACAAGAAGAGACAGAGAGAGAGAGAGAGAGAGAAGAGAGAGAGATCAGCTGGCCCAGTGAAGAGAAAACAGTGTGACCAAGGCAAAGGTGGGTGACTTTTAGTCCGCGGCCCTCCGCCCTCGGGCCAGTCTTTCATTGTTTTTGTTCAGACATTCCTCTAGGTTGTATAGCCCTGGTGTACAAGTTGCCGTCCCACGGTCACTTGTGGTTGCTGTGAGGCTGAACACTGTGACACAGATGTGTCAAATGCGTTAATGGTTGGCTACCCAGTGCGGACTGAGAGTGGGGTGGAGCTTCCCGATTAAACAAGCGTGGAAGGAGGAATGGCATTCACTTCCATAATAGCTTGCCTCCGGAAACCCTATGAACCTGGAGAGAGGATGAAAGGCACCCAAGCATTGAGGACTCTACTTCATAGGGTCGCTATGAATCGCCTGCGACTCGACGGCACTTAACAACAGAACAACAAGAGTTTTAGAGACAGAAATATACATACCAACAACCATGCAATCAAGATTCATTAATAATAATTGGTGACTGGAATGCAAAGTGTGGGAACAAGGAATAAGGACCAACAGTTGGAAAATGTGCACTTGGTGACAGAATAAGGCTGGAGACAGAGTGATAGAATTTTATAAATTACTTATTTATTCAGTGCAAATACCTTTTATAAAAACACACATGTTCTTGAACTAACTCAGTATCATAAAGACAAATACTATATAAGACCAGTATTGTAGAACAAGTACAAGGATCCAAGTAGGGGATGAGGAGGCTTAATCATAGGGTGACACAAGCTGGGGTACTAGGTATATCATTGCTGATATCAGATAGATCATGAATGAAACAGCCTATCAGTAGGATGTCTAGTTGTGTTTTATTAACTATGCAAAAGCATTTGACTGTGTAGATCACAATAAATTGTAACTAATATTGAGGAGAATAGGAATTCAAAACCAATTACTTATTCAAAATCTATACCAAGTATTGTGGAAGGAGGAGTGGCATCCACTTCCATAATAGGTTGCCTTCAGACACCCTATGAACTTGGAGAGAGGAGGAAAGGCACCCAAGCTCGAGGACTCTCCTTCATAGGGTCGCTATGAGTCACCTGCAACTCGACAGCACTTAACAACAAAACAACAACATACCAAGTATTGTCCAAACAATATATGATTCAAAATCAAGAAAGGAGTGTTTCAAGGGTGTATCCTTTTTCCATATATTTTCTTTCTTTTTTATTGTAAAAAAAACATGTATGGGGATTCAAGGGGGTAAGGGTTGGGAGCAGAAGAGTGAGGATGTGCAAGGATGAAATCACATCACTGCACAATCTGGTGTGTGGAGAAGGTAGGCAAAGGAAATGAGAAAGATCCAGCTGGGAATAGAAAAGACAGGGTAATGGTGAGCATAGCCCACTGGTGATTAATTTTTTTATTTTTAAAGAAATAAATTGTCTTTTTCATTTATGGGTTTCTCATTTGGGAATGGGGCACATACTTTCTGGCTTCTTCATGCTGAACAGAGGTGTTGATGTGAAGGGGAAAGGGGAGCCTACTTTAACACCTTATCGGTGGTCCTGGGTTGAAACTGCATGCCTTTTTGTTCAGTTAGAAGATATTTTCCTGATGGTTTCTGCCCTCTGGACTGCAAAGTGTTTGCCAAGGTGAGTCCAATGGTGGTGGCTGGCTGAACCTTGAGGCTCCATCCTCCTTTGCTTCCTTGGCTGGCAGTTATATTTTCCTTTTGTCTATAGAACTAGACTCAGGGTTCAGGTCTGGAGCAAGACTCAGTGTTATTTTACCTATAGGAAAGGGATCAAACCTAGTGAGAACAAACTTTCGAGTTACAAAGAAAAGGGCTTTGGACATGTTACTTACAGATGTACTCGAGAAGGAGATGCAGGAAAGTGGCTTAGATAAAATTCCTCATGCACATACATATTTTCAATCTATATGCTGATCATATCATTCAAGAGACTAGACTTTATGAAAAAGAATGTATCATCAAGAGTGGAGGAAGAGTCATCAAAAACTTGCATTATAAAAAAAAAACCAAACAAAAACTTGCATTATGCAGATGACAATCTTGTTTGTCAAAACTGAGACAGACTTGAAGCATTTCCTGCAGAAGATCAATCCTTAAATACAGATTGCAATTCTCACCACTAAGCTAATAGGTAGCATCATGTTAAAGAGAATATTAAAGTTGGTATCAATTTTATCTTGCTCACAATCAACACCTTTAGTACTCACAGGAAATCAAAAGATGAGATGCATTGGGAAAATCTGCTGTCAATATACTCTCCAGAGTGTTAAAAAACTAAGAGATCAGTTTTGACACTAAGATGCACCTAATTCAATCCATGGTCTTCTCGATTGGTTGTTCTGCATTTGAGAGATGGACAATGAATAAAGATGACAGAAGAATTGATAACTTTTAGTTATAGTGCTGGAGAAGAGTATTGGCATTAATTCCATGGATCAACAAGAGAACCAATAGGTTTGTCCTGAAGAGGATGAAGTCAGGTTGATCTTTGAAGGGAAGGATTTTGCAACTCTGTCTCATATAGCTTGGACATGTTGTCAGGTAGGTCAAGTCCTTAGAGAAGTACATCATGTTCAAAGGGTGGAGGCAAATCACAGGAGAATAAGACCCTGGATGACATGGATTGACACAGTAACTGTGGCAATGGGGACAGATATGTCAGAGACAGTGAAGTTAGCTCAGAATAAGATAAGTTTCACAGTTGTTGGTCCTAAGATGGCTATGAGTTGATGTTGACTTGAGGACACATACAGCAAGGATTTTAGAATAACAACTATAAGGATTGGTGAGTCATATGTACGTGCACCTCTGCCAAGGCAACATTTGGCCGGAACTTAAAAATCCTGTGGCCTATACTCCAGAGAATGTGTACAGTCACTGTGTTTCCTACTGCTTTTTCTGTTCTGACAAGACAAAGCCAGCACTCCTGAGGGGCTCATAGACCACCAGAGGGTACCTATTTCATCCTCTTGGCCTCCAGTGTGAATTATCCTTCAGTATACTTTTCTTCCTCCAGTATGTTGAAAAACTTCCTCTTTATTCCTGTGGCAAGGTACTAAATATGCTTGCTTTTGTTTACTTGTACAGATTGAGTCTGTGATCTTTTACAAGAATCCATAGATGCTTACAAAGAAAAAAAATTCACCCTCTTGGTGCAAATAGTTAATATATTCATATACTAAGCAAAAGTTTGGAGATTTGAGTCCACTTCAGAATAAAGGTGATCTGATTGGGGAGGGTAGGGCAGGAGGAGGATAAATCATTGAACACTCTATGAATCACAGTTCTGCTCTAATATACATGAGGTCACGGTGAGTAGAATCTATTCAACAGAAACTAGTTTCATAATTGCCAAGAAGGAGTTTAGGAGAGTAGCTAGAAAGCTCAACAGAAAACTGTCGGAAAAAGAATGAGTCTCCCAATTTCATTGTTGATATCAAGTTTAATATTACGAATGTTTTTCATAACTAAGTATGACTGAAAGTATCTCATACATAAAGAGATTGCAAGAATAATGCAAGGTAGTCTTATATTCCTTTATCCAGAGCCATAAGTCATAAATTGTTTCTTTTATTTTCTTAATTGTCTATCTCTCTAGCTTCTCTCTCTCTCTCTCTCTCTCTCTCTCTCTCTCTCTCTCTCATATTTTCAGAACCATTTGATAATTTAATTAATTCTTTTTGTCCTTTAAATATCCAACATGTACTTCTTAAGAGCAAGGACATTCTTTCACATAACCAGTACAATTTTCAAAATAATAACATTTAATTTGGATTCACTACTAGTACCTAATCATAGTGTGCTTTAAAACTTCATCCTGTATCCCAAATTGTATTTTATAGCTCATTCCAGGATCCAATCCAGGAATCCACATTGCATTTGGTGACCATGTGTCCTTAATCTCTTTCAATTGGGAACATTTCCTCGGACTTTGTTCTTGTTGCTCTTTTTACTTTCAATGATTATAGGCCAGTTATTTTATAGAATGTTCCTCAATTTGTGGTTGAGTGATGTTTCCTCGTGTTTAGATTCAGATTATTCATTTAGGGCAGAAATATCACAGAAGTGGCACTGTGCCCTCCTCAGTATAGCCTATCAGGAAGCAAATGCTGTTTCTATAGTTTTATGTTATCTTTACTCATTGTCTAATCTTTGGTGAGCAATTATTTTCCCCCATTTACATTTTACTGTATCAATATGTCTTGCAAAACTTTTATTTATTCAAAGTGCTATAATCCATTCCTGCCTTACTATTATTATGCTTAAATTAGCCTGGATTGGCCAGTGGAAGTCCTTTCAAGGTGGTTCCCAAGTCTTTTTGATATGCTGTCGTTATCATTTGAGCACTTCCTTATTTTCTGTTGCACTAAGAGGGTTATGAGTGCTTTTAACAAAATAATTACATGTTCACCTGAACTCTAGCCACAAAATTATGGCTGGAGTCGGCTTTTCCTTAGCACACTCTTCCCCTGAAAGCAATGGGACAGGTAGAAAGGCTAACTGTGGTATGGTGAACTATGCAGTATTTGATGAAGTTCTGTACAACTGAGTAGAAGGGAAATTTGCTCTCTTTATTTATTCCTAATTTAAGCATCTTTGAATATCCTTTCATAGTTATTATGAATTGAATTGTGTCCTCCTCAAAATATGTATTGGAATCCTAACTGCTATACTGGTAGATATGATCCTACTGGTAAATATTGTTCTTCTTAAATTGATTAAGTAATATTAGTATGTTGTTGTTGTTAGGTACCACAGAGTCTAATAAGACTCATAGCAACCCTATGAACAAAAGATCTGAACCCTGGTCTACCCTGTGCAATCCTCACACTTCCTGACACACACGAGCACATCAATTCCCAAGTCGAGTGTCTTCCTCTCCTTTGCCGACTCTCTACCATTCCCAGCATCATGTTCTTCTCCAAGGAATAGCCCTTTCTGGCAACATGAACAAAGTATGTGAGGCAAAGCCTCATCATTCTTGCTTCCAAAGATCTCTGAATGCACCCTCTCCAAGACATATCTGTTCGTTTTCTTGGCCTTCCATGGGATGTTCAGTGCTTTTCTTCAACACCATAGCTCAGAGCTGTCAATTCTTTTCCTTTCATCCTTATTCATTGTCCTGCTCTCAAATGCATAGCAAGTGATTAGAAAGACTATTGCCTGCATCAGATGTACCTTAGTCCTCAAACTGACAACATTACTCCTCAATAACTTGGAGAGGTCCCTAACTGCAGATTTTCCCAGTGCATTGCATCTCTCTATTTCCTGACTGCTGGCACCAATGGTGTTAATTGTGGATCCAAGCATACTGGTACAGGCTGTATCTAAAACGTGGGCACTTCTGTGGTATAAGGACAGCAGTTTAAACCAGCATAAATGGTAGCAGACATAGGATGAGAAGGAGACAAGTCTCCCGGAGGAGATAGAGTGTCTTCTCACAGAACCAACACTTATTTTAACATGTAAGTCTCCTAACTTGTAAGAAGACTTGATGGCACAAGAGCTGAAAATTTAGCTTCTACTCAAAAGGTGGCTCCTGTATACGAGAAATATGTGGCCATCTGAAGGCTGCTGTTGCTGTTATGTGCCATCTCACCAGTTTCACCCAACAGATCTGAGAGCTGGACAGTGACTCACATCCCAGGTGCTCATCTGAGAGCTAGATAATGACTAAGGATGACAGAGGAAGAACTGATGCCTTTGTGTTGTGGTGTTGGAGAAGAGTGCTGAATATCATGTGGACTGAGTAAAGAACAAACAGATATGTCTTGGAGAAGGTGCAACCAGAATGCTTGTTGTAGGTAAAGTAGAAGGAAAACCTCACACAGGTGGATTGACACAGTGGCTGTAGTAATGGGAGTGAGGTTGCTGAAGATTATGAGGATGACACTAGATAGGACAGGGTTCAGATTTGTTGTTCATAGAGTCACTGTGATTCATAGCCAACTGAACAAAACCTAAGAACAACAATAACAACATGCATAACAGAATAAAAAACAATGCGCGTTTCTGCATTATTCTCACAATCGTTGCTATTTGAGTCTATTTCTGCCACTTTGTCAGTCCCTTCTACAGAAGGCTTCCTTCTTTTCATTGACTTTCTACTTTATTATACACGATATCCATCTCCGAGACTTCAGAGACCTCTCTTGATTACATGCTTAAAGAACTTGAGATAAAGTCTCAACAGCCTCAGTTTTAAGAAACATTTTGGCTAAACTTCTTCAAAGAATTGTTCCTCCTTCTTGCAATCCATTTAATATGTTTTACCAACACTTATAATTCTAAGGCATCGATGTTGTTCAGTCATCCTTACGTATCCTGCTTTTGCAGACGTAGGAGTAGGGGCAATCGAAAACACCGAGGCTCGAGTAAGATACACTTCAGTGTTTAAAGTAATATCTTTGCTATTTTATAATTTTCAATATATCTTTTATAACAGATTTGCCAGTGCAATATATTGTCTGTTTTCTTGACTGCTGCTTCCATGCATGTTGATTCTAAGTAAAATGGAATCATTGATAACTCAATCTTTTCTGTTTATGACGAAGTTATTTATTAGTCTAGTCACAAGGATTTTTGTTTTCTTTATATTCTTCATATGTTGATCTTCAGTAAGTGCATCAAATAAATCTTCAACTCTTTCAGTAAGCAAAGTTAAATCACCTGCGTATTATAGGCTGTTAATGACTCTTCCTCCAATATGGATTCCATAGTCTTCTTTACATAATTCATTTCTTAGAAAATTTTCTCAGCACACATTATTTGAGAAGCTGGACTCTATGAAGAGGAATGTGGCATCAGGATTGCAGGGAGACTCTTTAATAACCTGTGTTAAAAAGAAGACACAACCTTGCTTGCTAAAAGTGAGGAGGACTTCAAGCACTTCTTACAGGAAATCAAGGAATGCAGCCTTTAGTATGGATTGCATCTGAATGTCAAGAAAACAGAAATTCTTACCACTAGATCTATAGGCAGCATTGTGATGGACAGAAAAAAGATTGAAACTGTCGACAACTTCATCTTACTTGAATCCACAATTAACAACATTGGTATGAGCAGTTAGGAAATAAGGAAACGCATTGCACTGGGGAACTCTGCAATTAGGGACATCTCCAAATTATTGAGGAGTAATAATGATGTCAGTTCGAGGACTAAGATGTGTTTGAGGCAGTCCATAGTTTTTCCAATCATTTGCTATGCATCTGAGAGTTAGGCAGTAAATAAGAATGACAGAAGAAGAATTGATGTCTTTGAGGTGTTGGAGAAGAGTGTAGAACATCCCATGGACAGTCAAAAAGGACAAACTAATATGTCTTGGAGAGGGTGCAGCAGAGAGGCAAGAATGATGAGTTTTCGCCTCACATACTTTGGGCATGTTGCTAAGAGGACATGATGTTGAGAAGGGTGGAGGGTTGGCGAAAAAGAGGAAGATCCTTGACCAAGTGGATTAATGAGAGGACTGCTGCAATGGGCTCTTGTGAGTCAAGAAGTGTGAGGATGTCATAGGATAGAACAGGGTTCAGATCTTTTGTTCAGAGGGTCGCTATGAGTCATACTCAACTCAAGGGCATCTAACAACAATGATACATATTGAATTGATATGGTAAAAGGATACAGCCCTGACACTCATTTCTCCTGACTATAAAGCATGTACTTACCCCTTGCTCTGTACTAACAACTTCCTTTTTATCTGGGTACAGGTTCAATATTGGCTGTAGTTAAGCAAAACCTTTGTAGCAGATCCACCCTGAATGGGGTAACATGGGGTCACTCTGATCTGAAAACTGACTTGAAGCAACAACAAATAGTAAAGATTCTGTTCTTAATAGTCATTCAGTTATAATATTTATAGTAGCACCAGAAAACTAAGAAGATAATCATATCACAGATTCTCTATTCCTGCCATTTGGGGTACACATAAAACAGAAAAATTCTACTTCAAAAAGGACTAAATCTTAGATGTATAATACTCAAGACTGGTAGAGCCTGTTGTTTCATCAAGAATCTCTGCACTAGAGCCAAGGGCAAGTGCAGCGGCAACAAAGCACCCCAGAAAGCAGTGAAATGCAGGTTGATTTACAAGTGAAAGGCACAACATGGTCACTGGCTACTTCTCAGTCAGCCATTAGTGAAGTGTCATGGCAAAGACATGAGTTTTGAAGAGAACGTGGAGAAAGTGTGCATTTCCCACTTAAAAGTTAAACCCACATCCTCACCTCCACCACCAAGGGTTATTTTTAAATTGTGGTTATTACATGAGTCTGTATTCATTAAAAAAAAAAGAGAATGCTAAGAAGATTTATTCTAACCTCTAATCTTTCCTCAGTCCTTAAAAGAAGATTGTGTGGACAAACTATCTAATTCTGTGGCAACTTGCTATCTTCAGATCACATTTTCCTAGAAAATTGTATGATTGCAGTGCATTAATCATAATACAGATGAATTACACCATCTCTTTATTTGAAGGCAACAACACTATTGAGCACTCAGGCCTAGAAAGTTGAGCTCTTCCTAATACTTATTGAAAGGAAAAGAGAGTAGTAGTTTAGTCACAAATTCGGCTAGAAAATCAAATTTGGTGTAACTGTAAACAAATTGCCTCAGGGACTTTTCATAGACTGCCTTAAATCTGTCTTTTCCATATATGGACCTTACCCCTCGAAGTGGGGAAAACCCAATATCCCAAATCTACACACTTGATGACAGACTTGAAAGAGAAATAAATTATACCTATAATAGCCTTGATTTAATCTTTGGGGCATGGTTAGACTGAGTAGATGAAATAAGGCCAAACCATTTCCTCACCTACCTCATAACAAAGTAAGTCCCTTTATTTTTTGCAACAGACGTTCATTTTATGATTTGCTGAGGCATATCACCCTCACTTCTCCACTTAGAGAAGAATTTCCCCTCTTAGACTAAAATCCAGAGGAGAAGGGTGAAGGGTGTGGGGAAAGGCAGGAGGCCACAGAACAATATGGTCCAAAAGCACCATACTGCACCTCCTGCTATTTGGCAATGTGATGCCTTTAAAAGCCATTTAGATAAATGTGTTAGTATGTGAAAAGTTAGCCTTAACAAAATGTATAAGGGGTCTCTTGGCACGTAAAATGTGTCTGATAAAGTGTGTTCCAGACAAAAGCGCCAAATTAAGTATTTGAGAATGTCATCCAAAAAGGGGAGAAGCAAATATTTGGCAAAAGCACAGCTGAATCGTGAAACTGTACACCAGGCTGCCAAGTCCCAAAGAATACTCTTAGGTACAATTTACTAAACCAACTAAATAAGAGGCGGCTATAAATTACAGATGAAGGCAGATGTTGGTGGACTCTAGAGTCACCTCTAAGCCTATTAAAACTTTAAACGCGCTGGTGCCTGATGGCTTGAAAGGTTGAAAATAATGCTGTGGTGAGTTGCTCACAGGATAGAGAGATGATAGAGATAGAGATAGAGATAGAGATAGAGATAGAGATAGAGATAGAGAGATAGAGATAAAGATAGAGGAGAGAGATAGAGGTAGAGGTAGAGATAGAGATGATAGAGATATAGATGACAGAGATAGAGATGGGGGGAGAGAGATAGGGGGGGAGAGAGAGAGCTCTGAGACCTAGAGAGAAAGAAAGTGAAACACACACAGGGAGAAGCACACAAAGATGAAGAAACCAGAAGACTCAAAAGACAGAAGGCAAAAGTGGAGGGTTCTGCTGCTGGGGCTCCTTCTGTCCTGCTGGGTCTAAGATTATACCTCAGAAAATAAAATGCCTGTGGAAATCACCACATGGTGCCAGTGGAAAATGTTAACAGCTCCAAGAACAAAGGTGCCAACAGGACTGTTGAAGTCACAGACCACTTATTGATTTTCATACCTAAAATGTCTGCATTACTTTAAATGCAATTCTATTTAGCTAATACATAAGGGAAGGTTTGAATGAGCTTTTTAAAAACCTGCTTCCATACTTGCATCCCCCCACAAAGGCACAAACCAAAGGGAGATAATGTTTTCATTGCTGAGGAGTTCACATTCAGCTTTGGGTCTCTTCAATGGCTGAGAAGTGGCCTCATTTCCCGAGGTGATACTGTTTCTTTAGGATAGTTTTGATCCTCATTAATGCTGTGTTTCATAATTGACAGACAGCAGACATACATACACACATAGATTTAAGCCTCTCAAACATTCAGTTCATTGTTAGGTGCCCTTCAGTCAGCTCCCCCTAGTGACGACCCCAAGTACAACAGAACAGAGACTTGCCTGATCCTTTGCCATTTTCATCATCTTCCCTATGCATAAATACATTTCACTTTGTCACTTCATTTCATTGAGGGTCTTTCTTTCTTGCCCTAACTCTCTGCTTCACCAAGCACAATATCTTTTTTTTTTCCAGGGACTTGAAGTCTTACCATCCTTGCATCTAAAGAGCTCTCTAACTGAAGTACTTCCAAGATGAATTTGTTCTTTTTGATGTCCATGATATATTCAATATTTTTTCCACCAACAGCACAAAAATTCGAAGATATCAATTCCTCTTTGGTTTTTCTTACTCATTGTAAAACTTTCACATGCACAGGAAGTAATTGAAAACATCATGACTTAGTCAGACATATCTTAGTGACATCCATACTTAAAACAAATAACAAAACCTCAAAGTCATTGCCATCAAGTTATTTTTTACTCAGAAACCCTCCATTGAGTTTCTCAAGCTGTAATTCATAAAAGGAAGAGATAGATCAACTTTTCCCTTCTGAGATTCTGTTGGATTCAAACTGCAGAAACACGTAACATTTGGATTAGGGCACAACAGACTATGAACTTTATCAGCTGATCTCCCTTCATCTTTCCTTGTTGTTATGTGCCTGTGACCCATGTTGTTGTTGTTGTTATGTGCCGTCGAGTCGTTTCCGACTCATAGCGACCCTATGCACAACAGCCCTAAACCCTGCTCTATC
>NW_006399784.1:16755075-16763270 GCF_000299155.1 Elephantulus edwardii
TCTCATCTAGGGTCTCCCTCTCCTGCACTATCCCTCCACCCTTCCAAGTATGATGTATTTCTCCAAGGACCAGTCTATCCTAGTGCTAAGAGTGTTGACCGTGGAGCTGAGCAGTTTGTAATTGTTAACACCCTCAATCTCTTCTCCATCTATCATGATGTTGCCAATTGGCCCAGTGGTGAGAATCTTTTGTCTTCTTGATATTGAGCTTCAATCCATATTAAAGACTGCAGTTCTTGACCTTCTGCAGCAAGTGCTTCACATTCTCCTCAGTTTTAGCAAGCAAGGCTGTGTCATCTGCATAACATAGGTTGTTGATGAGTCTTCCTCCAATACTGATGCCACATTCCTCTTCATAAAACCTGCTTCCCAAATGATCTGTTTTGCATATAGATTGAAAAGATATGGAGACAGGATGCATCCCTGACACACTCCTTTCCTGTTTTTGAACCATGCAGTGTTTCCTTGCTCAGTTCTGAAGACTGCTTCTTGGTCCATGTATAGGTTTCACATAAGCACGATCAAGTGTTCTAGGATTCCCACTTCCTCAAGGTTGCCCACAATTTGTTGTGATCCACATAGTTAAATGCCTTTGCATAGGCAATGTGAAATAAAGCCTCATCATTCTTTCCTCCAAAGAGCACTCCATCTGCACCCTCTTCAAGACATATCTGTTCATTCTCTTGGCCGTTCATGGGATGTTCAATGCTCTTAACACCACAGCTCAAAGACATCAATTCTTATTCTGTCATCTTAATTCACTGTCCAGGTCTCAGATGCATAGATAGTAATCAGAAAGACTATGGCCTGAATCAAATGTACCTTAGTCCTCAAACTGGCATCACTACTCAGCAGTAATTTGAAACGTTTCTAACTGCAAATTTTCCCAGTGCAATCCATCTCCTTATTTCCTCACCGCTCATACCAAGGGTATTAATTGTGAATACAAGCCAGATGAAGCTGTTGACAGTTTCAGTCTGCTCTCCACCCATCATGACACTGCCTATCGGTCCAACAGTAAGAATCTGCAATTGATTGTGTGAATCATGACAAGTTGTGGCTGACATTGAGAAGAATGGGAATCCCAGAGCACTTGATTGTGCTAATTCAAAACCTATAACTGAAAGAGGAGGCTATTGTGTGAATAGAGCAGGGGAGCCCTGCATGGTTCGGAATTGGAAAGGGACTACGTCAGAGTTGGATTGTCTCTTGATACCTTTCAATCCGTATGCTGAGCAAATTATTTGAGAATTTGGACTCTATAAAGAGGAATGTGGCATCAGGATTGGAGGGAGACTCATCAATAACATTTATTATGCAGATGACACAACTTTACTTACAGAAAGTGAGGAATATTTGAAACACTTGATGTGGAAGACCAAGGAATGCAGGCAACCTTCAGTATGGATTGTGTTTCAACCCTTCCTAAGGGGACCCAAAATGTAAGCATAAAGTACTACCTAAAATTTTCTCCAACGATGAAATTATAGGATCTTACTCAGATGGCTTGAATGATCATGAGCCAGTAGGAAAAGGTCAATGAGCAAACAACCTAGGGCATTCACTGCCTCTGCAGTGTGCATCATTTATACAAACACAATTCATCAAACTCTTTAACCTAAAATTATCTAGAATGAATGGGTGTTTCCTTAGTGTAGTCACATTTGCCTGACAAAAATCAAGACAATGCATATGTGAGACCCAAGACAGATTATATTTGCTCAAAATTGACAAGTGGAAGCACAGTAAATACTCAAATGAACAAAATATGAGAGGCAAGCTAATAGACAACTCTGAACACACAATAAATGCTGTGTATTCGGTCTCATGGTGAAGAGCTCTGACTCAAGAATTGGAATACTTTGGTTCAAATCTCAGCTCTGTGACTCATTCATTCTGATGACCTTAGGCAAGTTTCCTAGTTTCTCTCTGTTTGACTTGTCACATCTGTAAAGTGGGACAATAATAAAAATACTCACCTGGAAATATTTTTTGCAGCAATTATGTAAGTTAATTTGTATAAAATTCTTGAGACTTTTCACTGGCACATAAGTGTTATATAAATATTAGTTACTGCTGTTATTATTGCTATTATAGTTGTTAGGCAAGAAGTATTGACAGACAAGAAACTCGTGTTAATGTTAATTGCCTTAAAGGCGAGAGACTTGCATAAAGAAAGTTTCAAAAAGAAAATAAGAATTTCTGGGAACGGGGAATTATGCAGGAATGGGTGGAACACCATGAAACTAGAGTCTACCTCAGAAGAACCTGACTGGGAGCAGCCTTTAGAATAGAAGCCTTTCTGAGGCCCTGGGGATGAGATTATAGGCAGAGAGAAGAGGATCTAAATTTGGTAACAAAATTGAAGGGAAGTCTAGACAGGAGATGAATCATTACAAGAAGAGATTACAATACTCCAAGTAATAAACTAAGCACAATTATTTTTCTGATTGTCCCTAAAGAACTACAGGAATGAGGAGGAAGGTCTATAACAACGTTATTGTGGTTCCTGTTAGGTATGATAGAGTTGAGTATGACTCATAGTGACCCTATGAACAAGTGACCTGAACCCTGCCCTATCCTATGCCTTCCTTATGATCTCTGACGCACTAGAGTCCATTGCTGAAGTCAGCATGTCAATGAGTTCCATTGGGGATCTTCCTCCTTTTCACTAACCCTCCATCTTTCCAAATATGATGTCCCTTTCCAAGAAATAGCCTTGTCTCGCTACATGAACAAAGTATGAGAGATGAAGCTTTGACATCTTTGCTCACCATATGGAATGAATAAATATGGAGAAAGGATAAATCTCTAATGCATACCCTTCCTGATTTTAAACCATGCAATATATGCCCTTGCTCCGTTCAGACAATAGCTTCTTGACCTAGGTACAAATTCCATATAAGCACCACTAAATGTTCTGGGATTCCCATTCTTCTCAATGTTGACCATAATTTGGTATGATCTACAGAGTAAAATGCCTTTGTATAGTGACTAAAACACAAATAGACATTCTGACGGTATTCTCTGCTTTCTGCCAGTATTCATCTGACATTAGTAATGGTATCCCTGATGCCACAGCCTCTTCTAAAACCAGATTAAAACTTTATTAGTTCTCTGCCAATTCACTGTTCTAGCCATTTTGAAATGATCTTCAATATATTTTGCTTTCATGTCATATTAATGATATTGTTACACAATTTCCACATTCTATTGGATCACCTTTTTTGGGAGTGGGGACAAATACGGATCTCTTCCATTGAGTTGCCCAGGTAGTTCCAAATTTCCTAGCATAATTTGTTGAGCACATCCAGGGCTGCAGTTAGTTGAAGCATGTCAATTGGTATGTCTATCAATTGTCTATCATTTCCTGGGGCCTTATTTTTTTGCCAATGTCTTCAATGCAGCTTGAAATTCATCTTTCATCATCATTGGCTCTTGTTCATATGGTTGTTGTAGTTGTTGTTGCTATGTGCCATTGAGTCACTTGCGACTGATAACGACCCGATGTCCAAGAGCTCTAAATGCTGTTCTATCTTGTGCCAACCTAGCCATCTCAAACGTACTTATTCCCACCACTCTAGTTGCAGAACTGATCCATCTCATCGATGATCTTCCTCTCCTTCGCAGACCCTCCACTCTGCCAAACATGATGTCCCTCTCCAAGGACCAGGTCCTCCTTGCAACATGCCCAAAGTATGTCAGACGACGCTTCAGAATCCTTGACTCCAACTAGCATTCGGCTTAACCTTCTCCAGGACAAACCTCCTTGTTCTCCTAGCAGTCCATGGTATATTCAATTCTCTTCTCCAGCACCACAACTCAAAGGCATCAATTCTCTTTCTATCATCCCTATTCACTGTCCAACTTTGATGCATAGCACATAATTGCGAAGACTATAGCCTGGATCACACGCACCTTAGTCTCCAGCCTGATGTCATTGCTCTTCAGTACTCTTGAGAGGTCCCTCACAGCTGAATTTCCCAATGCAATTTGTCTCCTGATTTCCTGGCTGCTGCTACCAAGAGTGTTGACTGTGGATCCAAGTAAACAAAAACTGTTAACTATCTCATCTCAATCTCTTCACCATCCATACTGATGCTACCAATTGGCCCAGTGGTGAGAATCTTTGTTTTCTTGATGTTGAGCTTCAATCCATATAGGAGGCTGAAGTTCTTGACCTTCTGTAGCAAGTGCTTCAGGTTCTCCTCAGTTTTAGCAAGCAGGCTTGTGTCATCTGCATAACGCAGGTTGTTGATGACTCTTCCACCAATCCTGATGCCACATTCCTCTTCATACAGCACAGCGTCTCGGATGATCTTTTCTGCATACAGATTGAAAAGGTACGGAGACAAAATACACTCATATGGTACTTCCTAGAAATTTTCTGTGTCACTATGGTAGAATGATTCTGTGCAGTCCTTCCATCTTCTTTTGATGCTTTCTCAATCATTCAGGATTTTGCCTGTACATCTAAGTTGGCTATTACCTTTAATTGATGGGACCACTATTGCCTATTTCCTACTCATGTAAGAATCCAAGCCACAGGAGATCAGGTTGTTGTGTAACACATGCTTGTTACCATCAGCCACTTCTGAATAGTTGCAAATGAGTGTGAAGCACTGGACAAAACTGAGGAACTTTTTTCTACAAGTGGCATATTCATTCAGTCTTTCTCCCAACTAAGCAGTTTACTTCTCACTTTAAATAAGACTACTCTTCTGAAATTACACCATTAATAAAAATAGGGCACTAATTTATTCTGCTCAGTTTAAAAGTTCAAACCCAACACATACTGTTAGACAATGACAAATAATGTCACTGCATCCTGACTGGGGTGTACAGTCAAAATCCAAAGAGAACGAAGGGAAGAAAATTAAATTACGGTATCAATGTACCAGTCAATCCTCACAAACTGCTAGCTGTTGGCCTCCCCCTATGCAGAACAAAGAAGAGTGAAGAAAAGCAATGTTACATAGAAACAATTAGTGCAAAAGATTAATGGACGATGTGAAACTCAACTTTCACAGCCCTGAAAACAGACAAACTAGGTAGTACCTGACTATCAACCACTCTTAAAGAGATCACAATAGAAGGTCCTGGATAGAGTGAATAACAGTGTGTAACAAAATGAAAAAACATGATAATGTCTTGTCCATTTGCTTACTGGTCCAACGGAGACAGGTGAAATCCCTGAAACTATGGCACTTCTGCACACATAGATGCCTGTGAAGATCAGCTCTAGACCCACCTCTGCCCTCAAGCCTTCACTTGGACCTGGCTATGGATGGAGTCACGTATATGAAGAACTTGAATATATCAGGACTTGGTCAGCAAAAGTCACCCCAGTAGCCCAACTTTCAGCCAAATAATAGATAGAAACCATTGAATATATCAGCAAGACACTTACTTCTTAAAATAATCAAAGGGCAGAATTTTTCCTGATATAAAACTCAGGAGATATGAAAGGGTAGGAAAGAAGGATTAAAGGAAATTATAATCATAAAGACAAAGTAGAAAAAACATAGTTGCATTGTGAGAACTTGAATTAATGTCGTAAGATAGAATATGTTGAGTGGAAATCAAATTTGCTTTGTAAAGTTTCACTCAAATAACAATAATAAGGAAAAAATGAGAATAAAAATATCTGTAATATTTTTAAAAATTGCTAAACAGATTGCCATTCAAGATTAAGACTATTCCTTCCACAAACATTGCCTCATCTTCCATTTCTACCACCTTTAATTCAGTCACTAAAGACTTTTTCCCTTGTAAGAAACATTCATATTTTGCAATAGATTTCGGGGAAGAAATCAAATTCCTTCTACATGAATTCATATTATGGCTAACTCTGTTTGACTTCACATTTTGGATTCATCATCTCCCCTCCATAGTTTAGAGATTCTAGTACTGAGAAGAAATGACTAGTGATCAGAAGGTCACCAATGTGTCTGAAGAAGATGATGGCAAAGGAAGACCTGGTGTTCCACAAAAGCTACGTTTATCAGGGGAAAACTGAAAAGACAACCGAAAATCCAAAGCACAGCACAAGCCAAAAGCACATTTTTTTAAAAGTGTTTAAGAAAATTTAAGGAAAGTTATCTTTTTCAAAGAAGTCAAAGCCCCGTTTTTAAAAAAATATTTATTTTTTTAAAGCAGAATCAGAAGCTACTGGTAAGATTTGTTGAATTTGTGCAAAGAATGACAATAGCATAGGTTGATGTGAATGGACGATCTCTGGTGATAAAAGATAAGCCAAGAAGATTCATCATGTTTGATGGGCAAGAGCAGTATGAGGGGATGCATACAAGTACTCAGTGCAGAGGTGGAACCTATCTGCTGATTATTCAGCGGGGAAATTTTGTTTTGAAGAGTGAATATGTTTGGTTTGGGATTATCCTAGGTTAAAGCCAAAAATTCTAGCAGAAGACAATGGATATGTGGTGGATAGCATCCAGGATCTTGTCAATGATACACAATTTCTGGTGTTCACAGCCAGGTGCTATCCTCCGCCTGTGTGTGTGTGCAGAACATCATTTCTGACTTTAAAGAAAAAAAACATTCTTGAGGTGACTGTATTCCTACACAACGCCCTGATTGTAGACTGTGGAAGAACCATCTAGCATTTATACAAAAGAATAGTTATTATTTAGACATGCAAAAAATCTCTTGTTTTCAAATATGTAAAGACTAAAATAAATCTGACTAAAGCCACAGTATTTTCAATTTCTTTTTGTTCCTGTGAAAGTTGGACAATGAATAAGGAAGACTGAAGAAAAATTGTTATCTTTAATTTGTGTTGTGGTAAAGAGTATTTCATATTCCACCAAAAGTGAAAGAAACCAACAATTTCTCTTTTGAGAAGTACAATCAGGTACTTCTTAGAGACAAAGATTAGGAAACTTGGTCTCACATATTCTGGGAGTATTTCAGTTCCTGGAGGAAAAAAACCCACCATGTTTATAAAAGTAACCATGCAATAAACAGGGAGATTATTCAATCTGATTGTCACAGTGACTTTAACAACAGGCTTGAGGTAGAGATGGTGACCATGTTGCAGAATAGGCCAAGGTTTTGGTCTGTTGTTCAGAGGCTTGCTATCTGTATTAGGTGACTAGAAAGCAAGACTGTTTGGTACCTAACAACAACACTGTCTACTAAAGGAAATTATAACTGGTAGCACATTCAAACATGATAGGAAAGGAAGGTCAAGTTGCGATTAATTTTACAAAACATAATGCATGAAAATGGTTGTATGAAACAAAATGTGAATGAATAATAGTATGAAACACAATGTATACTAAATTTTGAAGCATACAAATGGGGGGAAAAAGAAAATAGAATGTATATGAACGATTGTATGAAATACAATGTAAATGAAAGATTGTATAAAACATAATATATATGAATGGAACATAATGTAAAGGAATTATTATATGAAAACCAGTAAGATATATTTTTAAAAAAGAGTATCAAGCATCTATTTTTATAACTTATGTAAAAGAATCTAACCATTAGAATAATAACTTTTTATTCATAAAGGCAAGAGAAAATAAGAGATGTTTTCTTAAATAAATACTATAAAGAGACTAGAAATACAAAGTTATTAAAGTGATAACAAGACTAACAGAGGCAATAGGATTATTTTGAGGCATTTTTTGAGGATTATTTTAAGATGCAGGTCTCCAATTATTTCCCAAGTATGAGTTGTTGTTGTTGTTGTTGTTGTTGTTGTTGTTGTTATGTGCTGTTGGGTTGCCTGCAACTCATAGTAAGGCTATGTACAACAGCTTTGAAACCTGCCATGTCCTGAGCCCGTCTTACTGACTCCGACACACCTACTCCCATTGCGCCAATTACTGTATCAATCCACTTCATCCAGGGTCTTCCTCTCTCCCTCTATCCCTCCACCCTTCCAAGTATGATATCATTCTCCAAGTCCTGGTCCCTCCTGGCCAGGTTCCCAAAGTGTGTGACATGGAGCTTCAAAATCCTAGCCTCCAAGGAGAAATTTGCTTTCACCCTTTTCAAGACAGACTTACTTGCTTTTATGCGGTCCATGTTCAAGAGTAGGATCACATGAAGAAATGTTCAAAATCCCTAGCCTTGAGAGAGATGCAAATCAAGACAACCATGAGATATCATCTCACTCCAGTAAGACTAGCAAAATTTAACAGAACAGCAAGCAACAAATG
>NW_006399784.1:16764035-16769017 GCF_000299155.1 Elephantulus edwardii
GAAGGGTGCAACAATGAATGAATGGAATTCCAAAATCTCTGTAGATGTTCATTGAAATGAAAAATAAACAAACTAAATTAAAATAAAAAAAAAAAGAATAGGAGCTCATGCATACAGAAGGAGCGTAGGAATGGAGACTTAGATAGTAACATGATAATGATGTGGTTGAGATCATACCGGAGTCCAATGGGAGATTAACCAGCCTGAACAGAGCACATATGGTAGGAAGCAGAGATAAAAAGGTGGTTGGGGAAGACTAAAGAAAGATTTACACATAGAAACAATTGTGGAAGGGTTAACCCCAGAAGGGGCAGGAGAGGGCACAGAGATTAGCAAACGGATAGGGTAAGGGAAGGTATAGGGAGGTTTTGATAAGAGGAGATAAATAAACATCATTGTACAATTGTGTTTGATATTATAAGACAATGCTTATATGTCTGAGTAAATTAAAACATAATTTTTTATGAAATAAAGATAGGAATATTCTGTTCTTGATGGAATTTTGAGCATTTGCATCCTAAGCAAAGTCCATTCAAGAGTAAGCCATCAGATTGCAGCAGTTTGCACTAGCTCACAGCAGGAAACCTTTTCTTTTCAGCTAGTTGAATTCTGATCAACTTATCCCTAGCCATCCTTGGCTAGGCTCAATTGACACCAGTAAAAACCTCATGGGGTCACACATCTTCCTACATTTCAGACCATCTGATCCCCCACTCAGTCTTTGTTGTTGATATGCACTGTCACATTGGAACATACTTATTGTTGACCCTCCATCAGATGTTCAGAGGCAGTAAATCACATGAAAGTAGATTTCTCACCTTTCTCCTAGGGAGCAGCCAGTTAATTCAAACTGGGCACCTTTATGTTGAAAGCACAACTCCTTACCACTAAGCCATCAGAGTTTCCTACTTTCAGGCTTGTTGTTGTTAAGTCCCATCGAGTCAACTATGACTCATAGTGACCCTATGAACAATGGGTTTGAACCTTGTCCTGTCCTATGCCATCCTCGTGTGTGGCATACATAAACCCATTGTTGCAGTCACTGTGTCAATCCATCTCATTGAGGGCCCTTCTCTCTTTTTCTGACCCTCTACTTTTCCAAACATGATCACTTTTCCCAAGGAGTGGTATTTCCTAACAATATGCCCAAAGTACATGAGATAAAGCTTTGCCATTTTCATCTCTAAGGAGAACACTGCTTACATTTTCTGCAAATGTGTTTATTATTTTTGCAGATAATGGGATACTCAATATTCTTCTCTAACACCACAACTCAAAGACATTAATTCTTTTTCTGTCATCCTAATTGATTGTCCAACTCTCAAATATATAGCAAGTGACTTTGAAAGGCCATGCCTTGAATTCGGTGTATCTTAGTCTTTAAACTGATATCATTGTTTTCTAATACTTAAGAGAGGTCCTTGACAGCAGATTTTCCCATTACAACATGTCTTTTGGTGTCTTGAATGATGTGCCAAGAAAGTTGATTGTGGATCCAAGTAAGATGGAACTGTTGACAACATCAATCGTTTCTCCATCTATCAGGACATTGCTTATTGGTGATGTGGATTTCTGATGTTGATATGAAATCCATATTGAAGACAACAGTCTGATCTTCTGCAGCAAACATTTAAATTCCACCTTGCTTTTGTGTTATCTTTTGTGTTATGCTTTTGTGTGCATAATGGAGGTTGTTGATGAGTCTTTCTCTAATCCTGATGCTTCAATTCTCTTTATAAAAGTCCTCATTGTTTATTGTTTTATAAGTTTAATTCTTCTTTGTTTATTATTAGGTCAATTTTAATAGTTTTTTAATTATTTTCTCAGCACACAGATTGAGTGGTGTGGAAAAAGAACGCCGTTCTTAATGTTAAGCCATGCAGTGGTCCTTTGCTCTGTTAAGACAATATCTTCTTAGTGGTATGTGTAGATTTTGCATTAGCACAAGTAAGTGTTCTGGGATTGCCATCCTTATATTTGGAATAACTTGTTATTATTTGCATAGTCAATAAAACACAAAAAGGCAAAGGCTAGAATCACGAAATTGACGGCTATGAATAAATGGCTATATTACTTAATTCATTGTACACAATAGAACTGTCTTTTATTACTAAAAATTGATGATGTCATTGAAATACCTTTTTATTGAATTAGTCCAGAACATTCTGCCAGCTATATTTTAGTTCTTCATTAGTTCTCATTCTTGATGTTTATATATTTCTAAAAATTTTAAGTCCCTTAAATGAAGCTGATGGGCAATCAGAATAAGAAAGTTTGTTAAAGAGAAGATATTTTCAGTGAGTAAAAATCAATACTCCATTAAAAGCAAAGAAATTGTAGGAAACACTGTTGTTTTGTTGTTAAGTTCCGCTGATTGTGACTCACAGTTTTGTTCAGTATAACAGAACAGAGCACTGTCTTGTTCTGTACCATCCTGATGATTGTTGCTGTTGAAGCCACTTCATCAGTCCACCTCACAGAAAGTCTTTCACTTTTTCCTCATTCTCTACTTTACCAAGTGTGATTTCCTTCTCCAGGGACTGGTTTCTCCTGATAACATGTTCAAAGTACATACATCAATTCTCTTCCCAGGAGCATTCTGCCTGTTGTTCTTCTAAGATAGATTTGTTCTTTCTTCTGGCAGTCCTTGGTATATTCAGTATTCTTCCTCAACTCCATACTACAAAGATATCAGTTCTTCTATACAGGATTGTTTTCTTAGGAATACTA
Organism: Elephantulus edwardii; assembly: GCF_000299155.1. Taxonomy (NCBI): domain Eukaryota; kingdom Metazoa; phylum Chordata; class Mammalia; order Macroscelidea; family Macroscelididae; genus Elephantulus; species Elephantulus edwardii. The sequence goes on from NW_006399784.1 coordinate 16,766,766, forward strand.
ACATTGACGGTTTGTCCAATAAACAAAATTACCTGGAAAAAAATGGAGTAAGAATTAAGATTTAGATATGTCTTTATTACATTTTCTTGAGTACTGGCAATATTTAAGTCTTCCTTACCACATATTGTTGTGATTGTTAAGTGCCATCGAGTTCAGTATGACTTATAGCAACTTTATGAACAACAAGTTTGAACCCTATCTTATCCTATGCAAGTCTTATCATCTCAACACACTTGAGCCTACTGCAAGTCCCTGTATCAATCCATTTCCTTGAGGATCTTCTTCTTTTTCACTGACCCTTCACCTTTCTCAGCATGTCTTTTCCCAGGAGTTAAGCCTCCTAACATGCACAAAGTATGAGAGATGAACTTTTGCCATTCTAACCTCTAATGAGCACTCTGGTTTCACTTTCTACAAGACATATATCTTGTTTCTGTGAAAGTCCATGGGATATTCAGTGCTCTTCTCCAACATCACAATTCAAAGGCATCAAATAATTTTCTGTTATCTTTATTTACTGTCTAGCTCTCAGATGCATAGCAAATAACTGAAAAATACCACAGTTTGGATCAGGGACAACTTGATCTTTAAACTGACATCATTGTTCTTCAGGACTGGAAAGGAATCCGTCAGGGATGCATCTTGTCCCTGTACCTTTTCAATCTGTATGCAGAACAGATTATACCAGGAGGCAAGGCTTTATGAGGAGGAATGTGGCATCAAGATTGGATTAACAACCTATGAAATGCAGATGACACAACATTCCTTGCTGAAGCTGAAGAAGACCTCAAGCACTTGCTACAAAAGGTCAAGGAGTGTAGTCTTCTATAATGATCGAAGCTCAACATCAAGAAGAAGATTCTCACCACTGGGCCAATTGGCAGCACTATGATAGATAGAGAAGAGATTGAGCTTGTTAGCAATTACAGCTTGCTCAGATCCACAATCAACACTCTTAACACCAACAGTCAGGAAATCAAAAGACGAATTGCATTGGAAAAATCGGCTGTCATGGACCTCTCCAGAGTGCTGAAGAGCAACGGTGTCAGTCTAGATACAAATGTGCTCATAATCCAGGCCATGGTCTTCTCGATTACTTGTCATGCTTCAGAGAGTTGGACAATGACAAAGAATGACAGAAGATGAGTTGTGGTCCTAGGGAAGAGTCTTGAACATATCATGGACTGCCAAGAAAAATAGGTCTGTCTTGGAGAAGCTTAAATTAAGTCCCTCCTTGGAGGCTAGGATTTTGAAGTTATGCCTCACTTACTTTGGGCATGTGGCCATGAGAAATAGGTCCTTGGAGAAGGACATCATGCTTAGCAGGCTGGATGGACAGCGCAGGAGAGGGAGACCCTGGATGAAATTAATTGATACAGTAAGTGGAGCAATGGGGGTTGGTGTGTGGAATTAGTGAGACTGGCTCAGGACAGAGAAGGATTCAGAGCTGCTGCACATAGGGTCGCTATATATCTCAGGCAACTTAATGGCACATACCAACAATAACACATTAAGACAGGTTTGGAAGCAGGAGTGGCATCCACTTCCTGAAAACATGCCTCTGAAAACTCTATGAACTCTGATAAATGCTGATAGTTGTAGAAGGGCCTCAGGCCTTTTTTTCATAGAGTCACTATGAGTTGTGATTGACTTGAAGGCTATCAACAACAACAAAAATATGATGCTAACTATTGGCCCGGTGATGCAGACTTTTGTTTTCTTGATGTTGAGATGTAATCGATGTTAAAGATTATAGTCTTTGATCTTCTGCAGAAAGCACCTCAAATCCTCCTCACTTTCAGAAGGAAGGTTATGTAATCTGCATAATGTATGCTTTTGATAAGTCTTCCTCCAATCCTGATGGTGCTGTCAAGACCACTATGACTCATAGTTACTCTATGAACAGCAGTTCTGAGCCTTGCCGTATCCTATACCATGTGTATGATACTTATTATGCTCATGCCCACTGTTTCTCACTGTGTCAATCCATCTCACTGAGAGGCTTCCTCTCTTTCACTGACCCTCTGTTTTCCCCAGCATATCTCTCATCAAAGACTAGTTCCTCCTGAAAACAGAAATTATCTCAAAATATCCCAAAAAGGCACATTGCTATGGGAAAATCTGCTGTTAGGGACCTCTCCAAAGTACTGAAGAGCAATGGTATCTCTCTGGAGACTAAGGTGCATCTGATACAGGCCATGGTCTTCGCAATCACTTGTTATGCATCAGAGAGTTGGACAATGACCAAGGAG
>NW_006399784.1:16770272-16787048 GCF_000299155.1 Elephantulus edwardii
TTTAAGGCTCTTGTACATAGGGTTGCTAAGAGTCGCAAGTGACTCGATGGCACATAACAACCACCGCAATAATATCTTGGTCATTCAAGTAACATTTTCACATGAAAAAAACTTCTATGCAAACAAACTTGTAATCATTTCATAGTGGAATCTTAATAAAAAGTCTAATTACTATTTCAGCAAAATCCAAAGAGCAAGAGCTATTTTTCTGAAAGCACTTAAAAGTGAGTCCCTGTATTATAATGGCATCAAAGTCATCAATGTCTGGTGTTATATTTGTTTACAGCTTTAAAAAATTCTCTCACCAATGTTTCTTCAAGATTTCAATTGTTTTATATCATCCCATATGGAAATTCATATGCAAAATCATGGTCTTTGGGACATATGTTGTTATGTGCTGTCGAGTCGCTTCCAAGCTTGTTTAAATCGGGGAGCTCCACCAAACACTGTCCACCACAGGTAACAATTATCGGTTTTGACACATCAGTGTCACAGTGTTCAGCTTTACAGCAAACACAAGTTACCTCTGTACAGCAAGTGGACACACCAGGGCAATATGACCTAGAAGAATGTTTGAACAAAAACAATTAAAAACAGGCCTGAGGGCCGCAGATTAGAGTCACCCACCTTTGGCTTGGTAGCATCACTTTTGGTCCACTGGGCCAGCTGGTCTCTCTCTGTGTTTCTCAGTGTTGTCGTGTCATAGGTGACTCATAGCTACCCTAGAGTATTTTACCATATGCAAGCCCAAACGCTGGCTAACTCTGGGCCAGAGACCCCTAATTCATCTAGGAAGCCTGCTCTGTGGCCACCCACTTGGGGCAAAAAGGAAGCCACAAGTACCCCAGAGTTCCACACTTGTCTCTCTTCCAGTCGCAAGAGGCCACATCGACCCAGCTGACCTCCTATGAAATTCAAAGACAAATACAAATTATGATTCATGACTTAAGAGCATCTTAATGCTAAAAATGTTTTGACATCCAGGTTGTGGTTGTTGTTGTTGTTGTTGTTATGAGCCACTGAGTTGTTTGCGACTCATAGTGACCCTATGTACAACAGCCCTAAACTCTGCTCTGTCCTGTGCCAATCACACTGTCTCCAACACACGTATCCCGATTACCCCAGTCACTCAATCAATCCACCTCATAGAAGGCCATCCCCCCCTGCGCTGTCCCTCCACCCTACCAAGCATGATATCCCTCTCCAAGGACCGGTCCCTCCTTACAACATGTCCAATGTATGTTAGAGCCTCAGAACCCTTGCCTCCAAGGAGCCACCCTGTTTAACCCTTTCCAGGATGAATCTGTTTGTTTTCCTAGCAGTCCACGGGACATTCAATACTCTTCTCCAGCACCACAGCTCAAAGGTATCATTCTCCTTCTGTCCTCCCTAGTCATTGTCCAACTCTCTGATGCATAACAAGTGATAGTAAAGACAATGGCCTATATCAGATGCACCCTAAGTCTCCAGAGAGACACCATTGCTCTTCAGTACTTTGGAGAGGTCCCTAACAGCAGACTTTCCTATTGCAATACATCTTTTAATTTCCTGGCTACTGGTGCTGAGAGTGTTGACTGGAGCCAACCAAACTAAAGCTGTGACCAATCTCAATCGCTGCACCATCCATCCTGATGCTGCCAATTGGTCCAGTGGTAAGAATCTTTGTCTTCTTGACATTAAGCCTCAATCCAAATCAAGGAATTGGGACATATAAAGGTCTGAAAAGAACAGATTTATCAATATAGATGGCATCTCAACATCAAAAAGACAAAAATCCTCACCACTGGACCAATAAGCAACATCATGACAGATAGAGAAAAGACTGAAATTGTCAATTATTTCATCTTACTTGGATCCACAATCAATACTCATGGTACCAGCTGCCAGGAGATCAGAAGACTTGTTGTATTGGTTAAGTGTGCTCTCAGGGACCTCTCCAAGTTACGAAGGAGCAACGATACCAGTTTGAAAACTAAGTTATGCCTGATTCAGGCCATGATGTTTTCAATCACTTGCTAAGCATGTTTAACAGTGAATAAGGATAAAATAAGAATTGATACCATTGAGCTGTAGTGTTGGAGAAGAGCATTGAATATTCCATACACTGACAAAAGGGCAAATAGATACTTCTTGGGAAAAGTGCAGTCAGAGTGTTCCTTAGAGGCAAGGATGGTGAAGCTTCATCTTTGGGCATGTTGCTAAGACATACTAGTCCTTGGAAAGAAATATATTGCTAGGAAAAAGCAAAGGTCAGTAAAGGAGAGGGAGACTCTCAATGAGATTGACTGACACAGTGACAGCAGAAATGGGCTCAAGTGTCTCAGAGATGAGCAGATGGTACAGGATAAGACAGGATTCAGATCTGTTCTTCATAGAGTAGCTATGAGTCATAGTTGATCAACAGTACCTATCAGCAATAACAACCATCCAAAATCTAATGGTGGTGTCAAAGACGGTCATCTTTGTTTCCAATTTTCAATTTCTCCAACAGATACAATAGATTTCTGCAATAAATATTCTAAGCTATCTGACATTATTTCTGAAAGGGTATATCTTCCATTGTCACATCATGGACTCCCTTACCTCCTTCTTTTTTAATGATCTGAATCATCATGATCATGCATGAGAATTACTTTAGCTATAACCTGCACTATGCAGACGATACAACCTTGCTTGCTGAAACTGAGGAGGACCTAAATGGTTTGCTGAAGAAGGTCAAGGACTGCAGTCTCCAATATGGGCTGAAGTTCAACATCAAGAAAATAAAGATTCTTACTACTGGACAATTGCAGCACCATGATAGATGGAGAAGAGACAGGGATTGTTAACAATTTCAGCTTACTTGTTTCTACAATCAACACTCTTGTCACCAAGCAGTCAGGAAATCAAAAGAGAAATTGCACTGGGGAAATAAGCTATCAGCAACCTCTCCAGAGTGCTAAAGAGCAGCAATGGCAGTCTAGAGACTAAGATACACCTAATCCAGGACCTAGTTTTAGCAATTACTAGCTACGTATCAGAAAGCTGGACAAAGAATTAGGATGAAAGAAGAAGAATTAATGTCTTTGAACTGTGGTGCTGAAGAAAATTTTTAAATACAACATGAATAGCCAGGAGAACAAAAAAGTTTGTCCTAGAAATGGTGAAACCAAGATGCTCCTTGAAGGCAAGGATTTTGAAGCTTCATCTCACATACTTTGAGCATGTGGCCAGGAGAGACCAGTCCTTGGAAACGGACATCATATTTGGAAGGGTAGAGTGACTGGGCAAGAGAGGATGACCCAGGATGAGATGGGTTGACACAGTTACTGAAGTTGTGGGGTAGGAGTGTTGGAGTCAATGAGACTGGCTCAAGACAGAGTATGCTTCAGAGATATAGTCCATTGGATTAGTATGAGTGACAGTTGACTCTGACGGCACATAACAACAACAACAGTTGCAAAGGAGAGGAACAGTATTCCCATAGGCATCATCTTATTTGATCAGACCTGAGGTCAAGCCCATGTCAAGAAAGTGAGATACACTTTTTGGAAATGTTCTTCTTAGGAAGAATGTTTAAGTCCTGACAAATCCACCCTAGAGCTCTAACTTCTTCAGCATTTAATTTCAAATGACAATTTTATTCTTAAGTTCCAGACCAGGGAGGAAAGGAGGGAGCACTTTAAAAAGCAAAGGAAACACCACTCTGAGGAAGCCTGAGGCTGGAGGGGCTTCTGCCAGGTTATAAACATTCCCATGGCTCCTTATGGCAAAAGCAGAGAATGTGACCAGAAGGATGTGATGGGTTTGACATATCCTGTTCCTCAACTCTCTATTTCCTTTTGGACTCAGAAAATTTGAATGGAGACAAACTTGGACGATGGGGAAACCAACATCACGGTTTTCAAGAGACATACAGATCCCCCAGAAGGCTGTTCTGGGAGATGTAATACCACACTGAACTGACCCCTTTTCTGACCATGCCAACCTTGCCTATGAGGAACCCTCAAATTTCTTCACCCATGACAGGGAGCTTTGTCCTGCCCAATAACAACAACAAATAGTTTTCTTGCAGACTCACAGTGTGAAAAGAACATTACAAGCTCAGTTCCTCGCTTTGAGAATCAGACCACGATTTCTGACAGTGGTCTAAAAAGGATGAGTGAAGGTGAGTAAGGAGTGATTTGAAATCAGCTAAAATCTAGACCCCTTGTCTCCAGAATTATAAACTAGCAATGTGGGGATTCCTAACAGACATTCTCCCACAATAGCTCAAATATATATATATATATTCTTAAAGGTAGTATTTCTAAGCCAAGTCCTCTCTCTTTTTTCCCTGGAGATACCAGAAAAAGGGTCTGCGTCCTGCATTTAGAAACATGTGGTGAAACCATCAGGAGAGAAAATGCAAAGGCTATAATTTAACTTACCTTTTGGGATCGTTTTTATTACGTTTACTTTCTTGGATACAGAAAAATGCTTGGCGTTTCCCCCATTAGTTAATGAGTTTGGAATTTTATTAATCAATGTCTAAATGTTCATAAAATCATGCCACCTTTTAAAACTAGGGCAAGGACCGTATCCAACTGCTTCCAGTCAGAAGAAATAATATTAAAATACAGGTTGCATATGTGCTGAAACCAGTCTTCAGGGAGTGGGACATAAGTTCCCAATTATTTCAACCAAGTCCAGAGCCAAAGATCAAGGCCAGAAACTCACCACAGGCCCCCAGGCTGGGGAATGCACGGTAGGGTTGGGCATGTGGTACCCTCAGGCACCCCAAGTTGAACTCCTCACTCACATCCATCCAAACTCCACTTTGAAATTCACCTCTGCCCTCACTTTTACCTCAAGGGATACTAGGTTAACTGAGCAATACACACACAGTAGGTTGATACTTCTAGTGTGGATCTCTCTATACCTCTAGGCTGGGTAAGTTGAAGTTAGATCTTATACTCTTTTTTTCCCAGGAGTACTTATTTTCCATATCATATCATCTTGTGTGACTATTATGTCAGCCTCCCCCACTGGTTGGCAGAATTAATGAGAAAAGAGATCCAGTTAGTTTGGCTCACATTCAATACCAAGCACTTAGCACAGGGACTGGTATAAAATAGATGCTTAATAAGATTAGATGTATGCCCAGCAATTCCCTCTTAGGTAACTCCAAATGGAAATGAGCATTTATGCACCAAAAACTATGAATACAAATGTTCCCAACAATTTTACTGATAATAAACAAATGTCAACAGAAGAATGGATCAATAAGCATGCTATGGAATATTCTTTCAAGGAACTACTACTCGGGGAGGAGGAAGTATAAGAAAAAGAAGTTACTACTGAAAGAGAAGAGGACTTGAAGAGCTCGATGCAGGAGAACAAAGACTACAGATTTCAATATAGATTGCATCTCCACATTAAAAAAAACCCAAATATTCTTATCACTAGACCAGTAGGTAACATCTTGATAGATGGAGAAAAAACTGAAATTGTCAATGAGTTAATTTTACTTTGTTCAGTGATCAACACCCTTGATATCAACAGTCAAGAGATCAGGAGACATATTGCATTGGGAAATTCTGCAATCAGGGACCTGTCCAAAGACTTGAAGAGCAATGAGGTCAGTTTCAAGATGAAGGTGTGCCTGATTCAGGCCATGGTATGTTTTATAACTTGCTAGACATCCAAACAGTGCAATAGGCACAGGACAAAGCAGAGTTTAGGGCTGTTGTACATAGGGTCACTATGAGTCACAAGCGACTCGACAGCACATAACAACAACAACAACAGACATCCAAGAGCTGGATAATGAGTAAGAATAATAGAAGAATTGATGCCTTTGAGCTGTGGAGTTAGAGAAGAGTACTGAATATGCCATATTGCTATTGTTGTATATTGTAGAGTCAGAACAGACCCATAGCTGACCCTTCAACAGGTTTTCAGAGAGAGTCAATCACGTGGGAGAAGACTGCACATCCTTCTTTCATGGAGCAGCTGGAGGCCTTGAACCGTGTGCCTTCTGGATTGCAGTACACCTTCTTGCCACTAGGCCGCCAGAGGTTCAACTCTGTCTTGGAAAAGGTGCAACCAGAGTATTTCTCAAAGACAAAGATGATATAGCTTCATTTCACACAGTTTGGCCATAATGCTGGAGGCATGTTTGGAAAGGTGAGGGTGAGCAAAAGAGAGAAAGATCTTCAATGAGATGGATTGACACAGTGACTGTAGCAATGAGTTCAAGTGTGTCAGAGATGATGAGGATGGCACAGAGTAGGACATGGTTCAGATCTGTTCATCGAGTTGCTGTGGGTCACTCTCAACTCAATAGTACCTAACAACATCAACCCTACTCAAGAAGAGTTTTGAGCAAAAGACATCGACAGCATGTATGATGACATTTCTAATTAAATTCAATGAGGGACAGAATACATCTACAATGACCAAATAAGGAGAATAGTAGCTTCCTCTGCAGGACAGAGAAGGGGCCGCCAATGCCAGAGATGTCAATTTTGATAAAGATATCCACTTAAGAGAAGCTATAGTTTAGGAGTTGTAAAAGTTTGGCATAATTAATCTGTCTGTGAGAAGGAAAAGCTACCCGAGAACAAAGATTCATCCTGTTCGTCCTGAACGCCAGCACTTAACATGGTGCGTGTCACATACAGCTCCTGTTTTTCAGTGAAGTCAGACATTGGCCCTCCACCTTCTCATGGTCATGTTCTTCTCCCTTATGCTTCCATCAATGCTCTCATGTGCTAAATCAACCTTCTGCAAAGCTGTGAGAACCTGCTCAGCCTGAAATACCAGAAGATGACTCTAGTCAACTTGTTTAAAACAGAACACTCTCATTCTCAGCCAATTCCTTCTCCTGTGCGTCTGCTTTCTTGTACACACACTCTCCCTTATCCAGTTATGGCACCTTTATGTCTTTACTATCTCCTCCCTCTCTCTCTCTCTCTCTCTCCCCCCCCCATCAAATCGCAGATTATCTGTAACCAATAATTTATTCCATGCATTCTACCACAGTCTTTGGTTACTTCAGCCTTTAATATCTCTTAGAACCTTCATATCTGTTGTTCTCAATTGCTTTAATCAGATTAGCCTTCCTGTTGTTGTTAGGTGTCATCCAGACAAGTACGATTCATAGCTACCCTATGAACTAAAAATCTGAACCTTGTTTTATCCTGTGCCATCCTCATCATCACTTACATACTTGAGCCCCTTGCTGCTGTCATTGTATCAATCCATCTTGTTGAGGGTCTTTCTCTCTTCCACCAACTTTGCACCTTCCTGAGCATAATGTCTCTTTCCAAGGAATAGTCTCTCTTAGCACTATCCCTGAGAAGTATGTGAGATGAAGCTTCCACATCTTTGCCTCCAAGCAAGACTCTGGCTGCACCTTTCCCAAGACATATCTGTTTGCTCTTTCGGCAGTCCATGGGATATTCATCACTCTTCTCCAACACCATAGCTCAAAGGCATTAATTCTTCTTCCATCATCCTTATTCTTTGTTCAGCTCTCAAAAGCCTAGCAAGTTGTGGAAAATCCTATGGCCTGGATCAGGCACATGGCATCTTTAAATCAGGCATACGATGTCTTTAAATGGACATTAATGCTCTTCAGGACTTTGGAGAGGTCCCTGACTGCAGAATTTCCCAATGCAATATGTCTTCTGATCTCCTGACTGCTAGTACCGAAGGTGTTGATTGCAACTCCAAGCAAGATGAAGTCAATGACAATTTCAATCTTTGCTCCCTCTGTCATGATGTGTATCAGTTCAGTGGTAAGGAAGTTTTTCTTCTTAGTGCTGAGATGCAATCCATATTGATGACCTTAGTCTTTGATCTTCTATAGCAAGCCTTTCAAGTCTGCCTTACTTTCCGCAAACAAGGTTGTGTCATCTGCATAACACAGGTTGTTAACAATCCTAGTGCCCTCCTGTTAAGAGTTTCAAAGGCTTTCTAGGGCCTACTGGGTCATGTGTCACACTGCTTGCCTTGATATTGAAGATGTTCTTAACTTAGGCCTCAAGCACCATCATACCTTTATCTTCCATTACTCCTCTACACACACCTTCATGTAAGGCAAACCAAACTCCTTACATTCTGAACAAGTGTCTGTTTCCCATGCACAGGTCTTTATTCATGGCTTTCCTTCCTCTCTTCTGTTCATCTTCTTGTACTTGCTACACTGTCATCAGATCCTATTAGCAACTGAACCTCTTTTACACCCAGCACACACACACACACACACACACACACACCCAACACGTGTTCCCTGAATATCACAGGATATTTTTCCTCTGTTACTGATCTCATTTGACATTTTTTCCTACTTGTGCCGCTTTTATGAAATGTGTCATAGGTTCATAGGTTGCCTTACATCAGTTTAGCTTTATACATCAGCTTGCTTTATAAATTTTAAGTCTTTGGGTACAGGTCTCATTCTATTTCACATCTTATTTTTCATTTATTACTCATTAGAGCACTTACGTTGAACAAAAGAAACACTGGAAGGATGAGGTGGGGAATCAACCTTCAACTACTTATTATATTTATGAACCACTGTTGTGAATTCGGACTCATAGTGGCCCTCTGCCAGGTTTCCAAGGCTGCAAATCTTAATGGAATAAGACCACCCATCCTTCTGTAGATCTGTTGGTGGATTTAAACTACCAGCCTTTTGAATAACAATACAAACATACTACATACTATGCTACCAGAACATCATTATTTTTTTAATGGTGGTGTTGTTGTTGTTGTTGTTAGGTGTTGTTGAGTTAGAATCAATCCATCACTGACCCTCCAGTAGGTTTGCAGAAGCAGTAGTAACTTATACAGGAGGAGATTGCCCATCCATCTCTCATGCAGCAGCTGGTTAATTCAAACTGTGTGTCTTTAGGGTTCCAGGCTCAGCTTCTTACCCCTAGGCTCCCAGAATGTTAGTTGTTGTTAGGTGCCATCAAGTCAAGTACAACTCACAGTGACCCTATGAACAATAGATATGAACCCTGTCCTATCCTGTGCCATCCCCACACTTCCTGACACACTAGAGCCCATTGTGGCAGTCACTGTGTCAATACAACTGGTAGAGGATCTTCCTCTCCTTCACAGACCCTTCACCTTCCCGGAAAGGTTACCAGAATAAGACTCAAATTTACACTTTAGATTTAAATGATGTCCTGAATACACACACAAAGGCAGTTTCATTGTAATTGAAATTACCGAAGACTGATTCTACAAAGATAGAACTTCAAATACTAGAGCTTCCTGGTGCCCCTCGTATCAGACTACCAGCTATTGAACTTTGACTAAAATCATCCTTAAAGGCTAGTTAGGCTAGGATAATTCAGATATGCATCTTCCATGTATCCAGATGCAATTGCACGATACCACTTTTCCCCACCTCAAAATGAAACAAGATTGACTTTACAAGGCTTTGAGAGAGTTCTTTGAGCTTCAGTTTCCTTATCTGTTAAATGAGCTGAAAGGCACTTTGCCAGAGGAACAGCAATCAGTGCAGGCATAGAGTAGGAGTTTTCAAATGTTTCTACTTGGATCTGTCTATCCCAGCAGGTGTGTGTGTGCTCTGCTTGGCGCTTCAAAGCGTTGGCTGGATAAACAGAGCCTACATCTCTCCTGCCCGGGACACTGCAGAGAGATGCTCCAACCTCACTTTCTAATCTGCATGGAAAGTTAAAATAGATGGTAATTTGAGGCAGGTTTCCTCATTGTTATGAATCTTACCACCTCTGAGTTCATGGAGACCAAAGGGGCTTTTTCAGACAGCAGGGAATGCTCCAGTGTGTTGGCAGACAAGTTCCTCTGGGACAGTCCAGGGGAAATCATTGTCTAGGAAGCAGGCTGAACACAGTGCAAGGTGGAGTCTTAGGACAACATAAAGTCACAGGGTCGAAAACACAAAGGGAGAAGGAGAGCTTACTCCTCTGCCGGTTCTTTTTTTTCTTTAAAAATTTGTATTTTATATTCGTTTGCTTACAAAATCCATATACATTGTGTTTCACACTATCCTTCATCCACATTGTGTTTCATACACTCTTTCCAACATATTATTTTTTTATTAATACATCCACTTAACACCAACAGCAAACATGCAAACATGCACACACACACAAGCGCGCGCACACACACACACACACACACACACACACTAAAAGTACCAAAAGTAAATTTTCCCATGCAAACATGCACACACACACAAGCGCGCGCACACACACACACACACACACACACACACACTAAAAGTACCAAAAGTAAATTTTCCCTTGAGAAAAGAAAGAAAGAAAAAATCCCCTGACAGGAAACCCTGAGGAGAAGAGTGACAGGGTCCTTCCTGGCCCCGTTACATGAAGACCCTGTCTCTTCCATACCTTCATACATGAAAGCTACTGCGTGCTCAGCAGGCCAGAACCCCAGCCCGGGCCTTTCCTTCTCTTTGGCTTTCCTCAGGGAAGACTCAAACTCACTGCCATTTGGCTGTAAATCCAAGCAAGTTGGCCGAATTCCACCTCACTTTAAGTGAATGCATGTGTGCCTGCCTCTGCAGGTCCCAGCAGACACCATTGAGCAGCTCCACCGTATCTCTCAGGGAAAGCTAAAATGCCCACTGACACTGACAGGGCCCAATTTTCACAAGGGGTCATCCTCTAATAAAACACAGGATACAAGGTTTTTCCTACCAAGTCCCAGTGCTTTTAAAGATTTTCTATTCGGAGTCAAATATTGGCTCTTTCTCATGCATTGGACTCTCCCTACACATTTCTGTGGCTATGTGCTATGTCCAAAGCGGAGAGAAGTTGGTAAAATCTAAAAGAAAAAAAAAACAACCAAACCATCCGAGTTAGCCACTGAGAATGAATCTAAATGTGCCCCAGGGAACACAGCCCAGAAACATTGTTAATTAAATCTCAGTGGAAAGCTAAGTCTGACCACAGTCATCTCGAGTCTAAAAAGGATCAACTAAGGAATAAGAGAGATTCATTCTGTTGCCATGCCAGCAGGGACTTTGTCACTGCCCAGCAGCAGGGTAGGGTAGCCCTGTGCTGTCTTGTGTTGGAGTCTTCTAGTCATGACAGACAGGCACATCAATGGAGGCACGGGATACAAGGAAGCCTGAGGAGCTAGAGACTTTACAGTTACCCTCCTTCCCTTTCGCTTAGGGTTCTTGACCATGTGACCTTCCTTTCTGCTCTCAAGGCAGGTCTTTCCTTTGGCACCTTCCTCCTTTGTCTTTTTCACTGTCTCTTTTCCTCCTCTACCCCATTCTAAAGGGAGCTCTCATAGCCTAGTAGAGGGTCAAAACCACCAGTCAAAGGTGGTGCCTCTTTGGTAGTTCAAATCCATGAGATCACCCATCTTTCTCTGTAGGGTATCAGTTCCAACTCAAAGGCACTTAACAATTCTATTCTAAATAAACTATTTAAAAACAAAGAGTTTTCTGTTTGATAATTATATATCTATTTTGTTAAAAAAGAAGAAATCAATTGCCACTTGACATATGAGTGTGTGAGAAGTGAGTAATTTAAGACAGTAGTAGGAGGCAGTGTTTAAGGACAGTGGAGAAGGCTGGAAAATAGGCTGCAGAGATTGGAAAATAATATGGCTAGGAACTACTAAATCACCAACTGTGACTGGAAGCTATCTGTGTAAAATGTCAGGGCTGAGGGGCTTTCTCCAGCCATTTTCAGCTTTCTCCTGCTGGAATATAGACACCAAGAAAGTAGGTATGATTGAAGACAGCCTAAAAATTCTGAAGGATCATTATACAGAAAACAGAGGGTCTGGAAGGATAATGGTTGACTTTCTGACCATAAAGATTATACAGAAGGAAATTAAAGACAGGAAGTGATTAAAGGATGGAAAGAAAATCCAGAAGTCAGCAGGTTGAGGAATGTTCTGGAAGGTGCATCTCAAAACTCACCTTCTTTATGAAATCTTTATTGAACAGAGTAGCACAAACAAACTCATGGGGGTCAATAGAAATCTTATGTCTGCTCTTATTATGTCTTCACTCATTCAATTCATCTCCCTCTCCACAGACCATTCTCTGCTTAACATACTCGTTACATAGGAATGAACTTTTTGAAAGTGCTAAAGAGTAAGGATTTCTGTATAAAGACCAAGGTGCTCCTGGCCCAAGTCATGGTATTTTCAATTGCTTATAAGCTTGTTAAAGTTAACAGAGAACAAAGAAGACCAAAGAAAAATGGTTGCTTTTGAATTGTGGTATTGGCAAACGGGTTTGTCCATGAACAGCTACAGGAATCAAGATGGTGAAACTTCATCTTACATCTTTTGAGCATGTTTTCAGGAGAGGCTAATCCTTGAAAGGCAACAGCTCTGTGAAAAGGTGGAGAGTCAGAAATAGAAAGGAAGACCCTCAATGAGTTGGACTGACACCGTGACAGCAACAATGAGCTTAAACACAGTAAATATTGCGGAAACAGTAGAACACTGATCTGTTGGTAAACAGGTTCACTGTAAGTCAGAATTGACAGAAAGGTATCCAGCGACAACATTTAAAGAACCTCAGGAAGATGGTTGACAAACTGCAAGAATGGGCTTACACACAGGATAAATTATGAGGAAGGAATAGGACTCGGAAGAGTTTCCTTCCATATTGGCATGCAAGTGTGTTTTTTGTCAATATTTTTATATTAATGCTTTATTGTCATAAACATATAGATATTACAACATTTGCCAATGCAACATTCTTCGTGTGTACATTTCAGAGACACTAATTGCATCGTGTTGTGCAACCATCACTGCTATGCTCTGCCAGATTTTCCATGCTCATAAACAGAAACTTACTGCTTCATAAACAATGCCTTTCCCTTCCCTCCCACTTCCATCCCTGGTAACCACAAGTAAATTCTAATCTCTATACGGTGCCCTAGTCTAGATATTTCATTCTAGTTAAAGTCTACAATATTTGTGTGTGTTATGGGCTTACTTCACTCTGCATATTTTTGATACTCATCCATATTGCGGCACGTATCAGCACTTCATTTCTCTTTACTACTAAATATATATTGTATCATATATATGTACCACATGTTTATCTATTCACTCATTAATGGATACTGGGGTTGTGTCCAGTCTCAAATTCATGTTTTTATTGTTATTTTCACTATTGTTATGAGCCTTTGAGTCACTTGTGACTCAGCAATCCAACACACAACAGCTCTGGACTCTGCTCTATCCTAGGCTAGTCTCACTGCCTCCAACACATTTGCTCCCATTACCCCAGTTATTGTGTCAATCCATCTCACCCAGGGTCTTTCTCTCCTGTTCTGTCCCTCCTCCCTTCCAAGCATGATGTCTTTCTTCAAGGACTCGTTCCCTCCTGGCTACATTCCTAAAGTATGTGAGATGAAGACTCAAGTTGTTTGTCTCCAGGGAGCAACGTGGTTTCATCCTCCCCTGGACAGTCCTGTTTGTTCTCGTAACAATTCATGGTATTTTCAATACTCTTTTCCAGCATCACAACTCATTCCCATCACCCCAATCACAGAATCAATCCATCTCATCGAGGGTCTTCCTCTCCTGCGTTGTCCCTCCACTCACTCTCCCAAACATAATGTCCCTCTCCAAGGACCAGTCCCTCCTTGCAACATGCCCAAAGTATGTCAGATGAAGCTTCAGAATCCTTGGCTCCAAGGAGCAGTCAGCTTCACCCTCTCCAGGACAAACCTGTTTGTACTAGCTGTCCATGGTATATTCAACACTCTTCTCCAGCACCACAGCTCAAAGGTATCAATTCTCTCTCATCCCTAGTCACTATCCAACTCTCCGATACATAGCACATAATTGTGAAGACTATAGCCTGGATCAGGCACACCTTAGTCTCCAGCCTGACATCGTTGTTCTTCAGTATAAATGTTTTCATATTTACTACAAAAAGATAGCTAAAACAAATGAAGACAATAAAATGAATTTTATTAAATAGGCTGACTTTGTTTTTGTGAGTTGGAATAAAGACTGATGAAGAGAGGAAACAAGAAAATTAAAGGGAAAAAAGAGGAAGAAAAGAAGAGAAAGGGAAGTAGTGTAACAACATATACAGTAAAATGATGCCTTGTGTGTTTACTTACTCTGCTTTATGTTTCTTGCTATTATCTGCCATAGGTTCATGTCTCAGTTATGACCTTATGAAAAAGAGAATATAATAGTGCCTTGCCCTGCACCATCTCCATGACAACTGCTATGTTTAATTCCATGATTTCAGCTATTGTGTCAATCCATCTCATTTTCCCTGACCCTCTAACTTCACCAGCCAGGGTGCACTTTCCTAGCATAGGTCCTTCCTGATGACGTGTCCCAAGTAAGCAAGCCTAGGCTGGGCCATGGTTCCTTCGAAGGAGCCTTTCTGGTTTTGTTTCTTCAGTATTCTGACTGTTCAGGAAGCCCACAGCACATTGAATATTTACCACCATCACAGTTCAAATACATCGATTCTTTTTCTGTCTTCATTTTTCATTGTTTAGCCTTCACCTGAAAGGTTCTCTATGCTTATTTTATTCATATTCCTTATAAACTATGTTATTTTCTAAAAAAAAAAAGACGTATAGACAGGAAATTGGTGTTATTTACCCAGTGAGTGAGATTCCTCTTAGCTGTGATTCTCTGTAGGATAAGATGCTTGTTTTGGTCCCCTATCGCTCTCACCCTTCTCCCCTCCCTGGGTCCTAGATGGGTGACTCTTCTTCCCAGGGACTTTTTTGTACATTCACAGGGTGCTTGCCCATCATTCACTATTACAGAAGGCCAACCACCATGAGGTGAAAACAGGGAGAAGGGGGTGTGGCAGAGAAGGATGATAGGATGGGTGGCTCTCCAAGATCTCCTATTACTTGCACAGGCGTGTGAACCAACTCAAATCTCCTGTTACAGAATATTTTTGTTTTCAGAGGCCAGAATGTTGAATCTACAGGAAAAGGAGAAAGCCCTAAAGGGCTCTGTTGGCTCCTTGTTGGTTATTTCAATCCGTGGCTTTACATTCTTGGTCAAAATAGTTTAAGTGTTTGCTTCCTGATGAGGAATGGTGAGCATGTGCTGTCCAAATGGGAGGGTCTTGCTGGGTATCAGGCAGCATGAAGTGGGAGGGCCACCGCAGGATGCTAATGTCAGTATCACCAGCTCAGAAATTTCAGTGTCACACTTCACTCTCCAGAACTCAGTTTCCTCTTCAATGATAGTGAACAATCTAAAGTTTTATAATAATCTGTATACTATGTTTTATATAAATAAATAATATGTGTGATTTTTTGCAACCCATGCAAACCCTTGCTTGCCTTAGTTTCCTATGTGTGCCGTGCGCTTCTCAACCTGTGTGCACACATTATTTACTTGAGTGTGATACATGTAAAAAATATGGTAATAGTATTTATCACACTGTTTGAAGAGTGTGATAAATACTATTTATCCATAGTTCAGTAGGAGCTCTGGGTGCACTGTTAATCCAAAGACCACGGCTCTCTAACAATTCAAATCCACTAAGTACCAGGGAGAAGGATGAGACATTTCCCATGCAGTTTATAGGACTGAAACCCAATGAAGCTCAGTGATGAGTTGATTCTGACTCCATAGTAATGAATACGGTTCAGTAGAGGTGCTCTGGGAAAAGAGCTCTAGTGAAGGCCCAGAAAGAAGACAAATGATCTGTGACCTGAACCCTCTCACCAAACCTCATGTGACCAGAGTCACTCCACCTCTATCTTTTTATATCAATGTCCACAGTAAGGTTTTCTCTAAACTCTGTAATTACTATTTTGAGAACAACCAGGCCAGAAGTATAGCACTGATACATTGTATAATAAAATATTACCCCCTAAGCATAGCAGTCTTACAATGACTTTTCAATTGAAGCAGGCATTGATCTCCTGGGCCCTTTTCCCCATTTTCAGGGTGATTATTTATTCATACAGAAAAGGATTTCTATCTTCGAGCACAGTCTCAGAAACAGGACTCAAATATCCACCAGACCAAGATGTGTTACTAACTCATCATCCCACAGAGAGCAGGGAATCCGTGAACCTGGCAACTCGACAAGGCACCTGGCACCAATTAATCCTGGCTCTGGGTAAGTGGCTTTACGCAAGAGTTCTCTGAAATGAAGGAGAGCTATTTTGGGGGGATTGCTTGAGTTTTATTGGGTAGTTTCTTTCTATGTTAGGAAATAGTTCACAGACCTGTTCTCCACGGTACCCACTACTTAGCAATGGTGTCGTCTATGTCTGCACAAATATGGATGCATAAAAGCTCTTTGCTAGTAGATACTGGATCTTAAAAGTACATTTAATTAAAGGTAACATATGCTTGGATTTGTTTCTTAAAATAGCAGCAACAAAGCAGAACACTCAAACCTGTCTGATTAGGCAAGGTTAGAAACATTCTTCTTTCCCTGAAGTAAGGAGGGACAGAAAGAGAAAAGGAGACGAGGAGCGGGTATGAAGGAGAGAAAAGAAAAGACAATAAAGAAACTAAAATTTCTAACTTTTACAGCAAGTATTTTAACCTCAAGAACATTAGAGTCACCTTATGAATGGGCTGGAGAATTTGTTGTTGGTTGATTTTTTAAAAAATATATTTGGGGAGATTGAAGATGGCGGAGGTGGAGAGCACAGTGTGAAGAGCCAGAGGGATAGCAGCCTGCATAGAGAGGATACCAGAGAGTACTTTACGCTCCACAGAGACTGACCATCACAGCGTGATGCCAACAGTAGGATTTTTAATCAGAACTTTTGCTAATACATTATTTTAGAAGCTTTAAAAACC
>NW_006399784.1:16793773-16799910 GCF_000299155.1 Elephantulus edwardii
GCTGTGGTGGTGGTGGCGGTGATGCATCTTAAATAGTACAATCTGTTGCAGTCTTTAACTAACAATAAAAAAATTCTTCTAATTCATTTCCATCAGTTTGATTCCTAGCTGACACTCAGTATGGTTTCCAAGGCTGTAAGTCACACTGGAGGAAACTGCCCATCTTTCTCTCCTGGAGCAGTTGGTGGATTCAAACCACCAGAGATGTGCAGCCTTTAGAGCAGTGAAAGCTTTGGATTGACAACTCACAATGGCCACCACCATTCTCACTCCTAAGGAGTACTCTAATGGAGTACTTCTTCTTAAGGAAGAGCTTTGCTTCTTCCAATCCTCAAATATACTCAAATATGTAGCAAACAAAAGATATTTTTCTGCAGTTAAACTAATAACGAATCTCTTCCCCATCCATCAAGATACTGCCTATCAGTCCAGGGGTAAGAATCTTCTTCTTTCTGACATTGAAATATAACTCATACTGAAGGCTGTATTCCTTGATCTTCTACAACAAGAACTTCAAGTCTCCCTCACTTTCAGCAAGCAAGGTTGTGTCATGTGCATAACACAGATTATTGATGAGTCTCCCTCCAATCCTGAGGCCACACTCCTCTTTGTAGAGTCCAGCTTCTTAGATAATTTGCACAGCATACAGATTGAAAGGATATGGAGAAAGAACACAACCTGATGCACTCCCTTCCCAATTCCATATCATGAAGTGCTCCCCTGCTCCATTCACACAACAGTCTCCTGATCCAGGTATAGGTTCCACACGAGCACAGTCAGGTGTTCTAGGATTCCCATTCTTCTCAATTTCAACCACAACTTGTTATGATCCAGGCAGGCAAACACTTTTGCAGTCAATAAAGCACAAATAGATGTACTTCTGGTATTCTTACTTTCAGCCAGGATCCATATGACATCAGCAATGATATCCTTGGTGCCACAGCATGTTCTAAATCCTGCTTGAACTTCTGGGAGTTCCTTATCTATGTACTGTTCCAGCTGGTCCAAGTAAAGGTTTTACATAAGCAAAATCAATTGTTCTGGGATTCCCATTCTTCTCAGAGTCAATCACAGTCTGTTGTGATCTACACAGTCAAATGCCTTTGCAGAGTCACACAGAGAGACATTTTGGTATTCTCTGCTTTCAGCCAAGATCCATCTAACATTAGCTACCATACCCCCTTCTAAACCCAGCCTATACTTCTCAGTCATTTGTAGATAATTTTCAGTACAATCTTGCTTGCATATCATATTAATGATATAAAGAATCTTGAGTATGACCAAGAGATCTGAAAACTATTAATATTACATCTCTGTTTAACTTTGACCTAGATGGGACATAGATTTTTTAAAGTTTATTCTTTTCTTTTTACATAATAGCTAATTTAGAGAGGGGAAACTTAGAAAACTGTCTAACTCCATGAAACTCCATGAATGAAACTATAAGTGGGATGACAGCCCAACAATAATCCTTAAGTTCCTTTCCAAAAATTCTTTTTGTCAGCATAATAGCCCTAGATGTTCTTTTAGCCCAACAAGGAAGTATTTTGTGATATAGCAAACACTTCTTATTGCACTTATTTCCAATACCCATGGAACTGAAAGAGATTTTGACCAATAAGCAATAAGATACCTGGTTATGTATATAAGCCATAATCTAAACCCTTTTTGTTCAACATTTTCTCCTGGTTATCTAAAAATATTGGAGTCTTTGTTATAGTTATATTGAAAATTATATTAATGTTGGGGTAGCAATTATTATAATAATCAGTTGTTGTAAGGACAATATACTGGTATTGACCATTTTTAACAAGACAACTATGTGATCTATCATGCCAGGAATGATAAATTTAAGAGAAATAGTGTTGAATGCATCATCAAAAGGAAGATTTCCACATCTTTTTACAAGTGTAATGCTATGACTAATAGGATATTATACATTCATATACAAGAGAGGCCTGTTAACATAGTTATCATTCAAACAAACTCACCAACTATAGACAAACCCAAAGATAAAGAAATATAAAACTTCTACCAACTTTTGCAGTCTGAAATCGATTAAGTATGCAATCAAGACAAATTAAGTATAACTGGTGACTAGAACTCGAAATTGAAAGAACTAGTAGTTGAAAAATATAAACTTAGTGATGAAAATTAGAATGGGTTTTGAATGATAGAATTTGCACAATCAAAAACTTATTCACTGAAATATGTTTATTAAAAACATTTTTATAAGAAATATTAACAGTAATTGTGCAAATCAACAGAGAACTGCTAGATGTGCAGGCTGTGTTTAGAAGAGGTTGTGGTATTGGGAATATTATAGTTAATGCTAGATGGAGCTTGGCTGAAAACAGAGCACACCAGAGGAACTATCATTGTGTTTCATTGATTATGCAAAGGCATTTGACTGTGTGAATCACAACAGACTGTGACTGACTCTGAGAAGAATGGAAATCTCAGAACACATGATTGTGCTTTTCTGAAACCTATACTTGGACCAGGAGGTGGTCATCAGTACAGAGCAAGAAAACACTGTTGTTGTTATGTGCCGTCAAGTCGTTTGAGACTCATAGCGACCCTATACACAACAGCCCTAAACCCTGCTATATCCTGCGCCAACCGCACTGCCTCTGACACATCCATCCCGATTACCCCAGTCACCGAATCAATCCATCTCATAGAGGGTCTTCCCCTCCTGAGTTGTCCCTCCACCCTCCCAAGCATGATGTCCCTCTCCAAAGACCCGTCCCTCCTGGCAACATGTCCAAAGTATGTCAGACGAAGCCCCAGAATCCTTGCCTCCAAGGAGTAGCTTGGTTTAATCCTCTCCAAGATGAATCTGTTTGTTTTCCTGGCAGTCCATGGTACATTCAGTACTCTTCTGCAGCACCACAGCTCAAAGGCATCAACTCTCCTTCTGTTCTCCCTAGTCATTGTCCAACTCTCCGATGCATAACAAGTGATTGCAAAGACCATGGCCTGTATCAGATGCACCTTAGTCTCCAGAGAGACACGGTTGCTCCTGAGTACTTTAGAGAGGTAGCCGACTTTCCCATCGTGGTACACTTTTTGATTTCCTGACTGCTGGTGCTGAGAGTGTTGACTGTGGAGCCTAGGAAACTGAAGCTGTGAACAATCTCAATCTCTTCACCATCCATCCTGATGCTACCAATTGGTCCAGTGGTGAGAATCTTTTGAGCCTCAGTCCATACTAAAGTCTGCAGTCCTTGACCCTCTGCAGTAAGTGCATGAGGTCCTCCTCAGTTTCAGCGAGCAAGGTTGTGTCATCTGCATAACGCAGATTGTTGATAGATCTTCCACCAATCCTAACGCCACGCATCTCCTCATAGAGCCCAGCCTCTCGGATAATCTGCTCTGCATACAGGTTGAAAAGGTATGGAGATAGGACACATCCCTGGCACACACCCTTCCCGATTTTGAACCATTCGGTGTTGCCCTGCTCTGTTCTGACGACTGCCTCTTGGTCCAAGTATAGGTTTCGCATTAGCACGATTAAATGTTCTGGAATTCCCATTCTTCTCAGAGTCAGCCACAGTTTGTTATGATCCATGCAGTCAAATGTCTTTGCATAATCAATGAAACACAGATTCTTCTGGTAGTAACACTACGTAGTTTAAAATCAATAAAGATGTTTGACAGAATTATCTTCATTCTCCATGCCTATTCAATCTGTATACTGAGCTAATAAAATCAAGAAGCTAAACTATATGATGAATAGTGTGGCATAAAGTTTGAAGCAACGATCTATTTTATGCAGATGATGCAACCTTGCTTGCAGAAAGTGAAGAAGACTTGAAGCATTTACTGTAGAAGACTAAAGACTATAATAGTCAATAGGGACTATATCTCAACATCAACTAAACAAAAATACTTACAGCTGAACCAATAGGCAACAATATGATAGAAGTTGCCAACAGTTTCATTTCACCTGGATCCACAATCAATATCTATGTTAGCAGCAGTCAAGAAAGTAAAAGACATGTTGAATTAGGAAATGCTCCTCTCAAGGACCTCTCCGAAGTGCTAAAGAGGGACAATGTCCATTTAAAGAATTATGTGCACCTGGTGCAAAGTTTATCTTTCCAATTGTTTTTTTTTTACTTTGTGTTTATATTTGTTTTTTATTATTATTAAATTTTATTAGTTTTAATGAACATTTACAGGGATTTTGGGTTATCATTCCTTCATTGCTGCACCATTCTCTCTACCCTCCTCCCCAGTTTGTTCTTCCCCCGCCCTCCGAATGTCTGTTTTAATTGACCAATATTTTCAATGTTTTTTGTGTAGCTAAAATTTGGAAGACAAATATGAATGACAGAAGAAAAGTGTATTCCTTTAAATTGTGGTGTTGGAGGAAAAAACCTTAACATCCCAGGGAGGGTCAAAAGAACAAACAATTCCGTCTTGGAAGAAATGCAACCAGGGTGCTCCTTAGAGGCATGGACGGAGAAACTTCGCCTCATATTTGGGTATGTCAGAATAATGTCAGGATAATAATGTCAGGATGTGCCTAACATTATTCTGGGAAAGGTAGAAAAGTCAGAGGAAGGAAGGTAAACCTTCAACACAATTGATTCACACAGTAACAATGGGCTGAAACATACCAGAGATAGTGGGAATGATAATAGATTGGGCAAGTGTTAAAGCTGTTCTTCATATGGTCACTATGAGTTATAGTTGACTCGACGACACTTAACAACAATAACAACATTTCATTGTGGTTCAATGAAAGTTTACTCTGAAAATTTGGTGACTGCTTAACAACTTTTATGCAAACAGTTCTGTAACATTGCTTACAATTTTCACAATGTGTCCTCATTCTCATGATTTCTATTTCTTCATTTTCATTGACCTACCCGCCTTCTGCTCCTTGCCTTTTCTTCTTTGCTACTGAGTTAACTTTGATCATTCAGTACTATATACTTAATCATTTAAGGGAGTACATTACTCACTGGTTAAACTGTTTATTTTAGAAGTATAAGTTGGCTAAAACGTCACTTAAAAAATAGCTCCTGTTTCTCTTTCAAAAGGTAGTAGTTTCAGAGATCCTCCAGCTTCTATTGGTCCAATAGGTATGATCCTGTTTTAGGAAATTGAGTTTTTGTCCTTTTCTGTCCAGGACCTTCTTTTTTATCTCTGGCTCCATTAGTAAGTGATGGTAGCCAGGAACTATTTAGCTCTTCTGGTATCAGATTAGAAGAAGTTGTGGTTTATGTGGCCTATTAGACTCCTAGTCTAGATTCTTCTTAGAATTACTAGTTTCTTCCACTCTCTTTAGCTCTATATGATTAACAGCCATTAGTTGTAACCTAAATGGCCATTTGCATCCTTTTAAGATCCCAGATGCCATTTATCAAATTAAGTTATAAGTAATTTTCTTTATGGGCTACATTATGATAATTGACTAAATTGTTCCCTGAGAGCATAATTTTAAGCCTTTTGACCCAGTAAACCAATAACTAATGTTTAGAGTTGTTTGGAGATTAAATATATATATATTTGAATGCCATCAAGTCATATGTGACTCATAGTAACCCTATGAACAAAAGATCTAAACACTTGTATAACTTTCATTGTTTCTCCAGGTTAGTAGAGTTTCCAGAGACAAGCTATTTCAGAAGTGGATGCCACTCCTGCTTCCAAGTTTGTTTTAATCAGAGAGCTCTGCCAAACACTGTCCACCATGGGTAACCATTATCACATTTGACACATCAGTGTCACAGTGTTTAGCATCACAGTGACCATGAGTTACCTCTGTACAGCAAATTAAAAGACCAGTGATATACCACTTAGAAGAATGTTTGACCAAAAAAAATTTAAACCAGGCTTGAGGGCCGCAGATTAAAATCACCCACCTTTGGCTTGATGGCATGACTTTCTATCTACTAGGCCAATAGAGCTCTCTCTATGTTGTTGTTGTTAAGTGCCATTGAGTCATAGATGACTCATAGTGACCTTACGAATGAAAGTCCTGAACACTTGTATAACTTTCATCATATCCTTCACAAGTGTGTCCCCTTACTCTTTGTTAACACACACACACACATAGCACACACAAGCATGTACATCGGCCTACAGATACACTTGTATATGTACTGGCATTTACTTGGAAA
>NW_006399784.1:16800010-16803722 GCF_000299155.1 Elephantulus edwardii
TATTTATATATGCAAAGCCAGCTCTGTAACTACATACATGGTTTTTAGTTGTTATTGTTTTTGCCAATGTTTATGTTGTAGCATTGACTAGATTTAACTGTCTTAGTCTGGATTCTTAAAGAATTGTAAGATTTGATCCGGATAATTGCTTTATCCAGTTTTCTTATATTTACAATTTCAACAATTGGAAGAATGTCATGCCTGTTGTGTACAACTCTGCAATTGATGAAAATAAAGACCAATTTTCCAGTGACCGTTAAGAGTCAGAGAAATAAAATATGTCATCCTTAGGGTGGAGGTTGTCTTTTCTTCTGAGTATACTCTTTATATGATGGAAAGTATTGGCCTAGTTTTAGGGAGTTACACTGCCAGCACAAAAGCACATGGTTTATATCTATCAGCTTCTCTACAGGAGAAAGAAGGGAAATCCCTTCCTAACCCTCCTGCTTATAAACCCTCCTAAAGAATTAGCTCTGAGTCAGGTCAGAGTTAACAGCATGCAACAACTACAATAACAACAGAATGGCTAAGAAAGTGAAGTATAAATTTTGCTAATTTTTGAAGCACTGAGGCCCCCTGCCCGCCCAACTTCTGGGATTGTGGGCAAACCTGCTTGGTTAGAGCTCAAGTGAAATCTCCCGCCTCCTTGTTCAGCCCCAGAACTAATGTAAATAGCTATATGTAGCTGTAGTTGTTATGTGCCCTTGAGTCACTTGTGACTCATCATGACCCTATGTACTGCAGCTCTGAACCCTGCCCTGTCCTGAGCCAGTCTCATTAATTCCAACACACCAAACCCCATTGCCCCAGTTACTGTATCAATCCGTCTCATCCTGGGTCTCCCTCTCCTGCGCTGTCCACCCATCCTTCTGAGCATGCTGTCCTTCTCCAAGGTCTGATCTTTCCTGGCCAGCCTCCAAGGAGAAACTTGGTTTCACCCTCTTCAAGATATTTATTATAAATACTATGTCAATAGTTGTAGAGGGGCTTCAGGCCTTTTGTTCATAGAGTTGCTATGAATAGTCTCAACCTGAAGGCAATAAACAGCAACGTGTGAGTGACTTTTGGTGACATGATGCATTATGTGTTGGAATGCTAACTAAAAGGCCAGTGGATCAAACCCACCAGCTTCTTTCCTAGAAAAAGACAGGCAATCTACTCACAAATATTTGTATCCTCAGACACAGTGGAAGGTTGTGAGTTGAAATTTACTTGATGGCAATGTTTATTATTATTATTATCTGTGTTTTTAAATATATATTATACACACACAAATAAAATATTCTCTGTGGAGGCATAAAATGGAATATTCATTACTTTTCTGTGCTTTAATTCTCACACATTTAATAAATATTTTGGCTTTTGGGAGGTAGAAACATGAATGCCCAAGTTGTATACTACCAGTAGAAGTCTCAAGAAGTATTCAATCATGTTCCTGCAGTTTAATTTCATTTCTACGTTTCTTTCTTAACAATGTGGCTGAATGAGAGGAACAATTAAAAATAAATGGCATGCTCTGAAGTGGTGTTCAGTTTAACTCCCTTTTAATGCATTTCTCTCAAAGCATCTTTTATGACTTACCCACTATCTGAGATATTCACAGTGAAAACAACTTAGAGATTGATCAAAATGACAAAACTGAGAATCTCGAGGGCAGGAAAAGGTCACCAGCCTCTGTACAGCACTTGGTCTGTGTGGGTTCTTAACAAATGCTTTCAGTATGGGGATGCTTTTGTTCTCCTCTATTCTGGGGGAAACGATTTAGTGAATGCTCTGCACCTTTCTCTCCCTTCAATGCCACTCTTAACCCCTTGCCTCCACCCTTTCACATCAGATCTTCTTGCTTCACTGGCCTTTCCAAATGAAGAAGAGTCTCACGCAATCAAGAATGTACCTTTTCAGAAGAGGTCAATTAGTCCTGGGAGTAATGAGGTCTAAGCTGCCTTCTCCACACTGGCCATTGAATTAAACACTATTTCACAGGCTCCAGGGTGCTAGTGGGGCACTTCTCTGGGACCTGATGAGGGACATTATCTTCCATTCCCATAACCCATGCCCAGTCACCCCAGAGAATCAGCCACCAGCCATGGTTCCCTCCCACTCAGCCAGATGGTAACCACAAGCTCCCTCTGTGTACACTTTCTGTAGCGTGTAATTGCAACTGAGGAAAAAGAAGAATGGAGCGACCTTTGACAGGAATATCTTAGTGAGTGCCCTGAGGCCACAGCCTTATGTGCCAAGAGGCAAACACCAAGGCATGGTTTACGCCTAGAAGCTGAGCAATACACATAGCTGCTCCTGAAAAGCACCTTCACCGTTGCCACATATAACACATAAGCCAGCTTGTGTGTCTTGAAATGCCTTTTAACACATTGCTGCACACTTTTTAAATTGACGGCCGTGCTTAGAAACACACTTGCATGAAGAATTCCTCTTCAAACCCCCACAAATCACCATCAAGAGGTATAAGAACATTATTTAAGAAGAGTTCCAAAGAAAACCAAAAATATTACAACATCCTCAAATGCTCCTTTTGTTTATCTCTACTGCCAGCTAAATTATGCTGGTCTTTTCACATGTATGATTTCATTTCCTCCTCTGACTTGACCACTTTGATAATTAAGGTCAGTAATGAAATCCAAGTTCAGTCTCATACCTATATGGATACTATCATCTGCTTCTAAACATCTTGGTAGAGCCTGGTAAGGTCAGAGGTGTGTGATGAGTGTGGAAGTGGAGAACTCCAGTGGGGGAAATTGTAGTAATTTTATTCTTTCTACACAGCACAGAGAGTATATTGGGTTAATAGAAATGTGCATAAAGACAGGAACAAATTTTCTTGCTGTGAACTTAAGCCATAGGAATAATGATGTACATTTGAATGCCAATCAGAAACTATGGTAGGCATTTTGCATGTATTATTCTTACAAGAATGTAAACCCTGATATTCCTATTGCACAATGACAGCTCGAGGTTCATAGAGATTAAATTGATTGCTGGAATCATATATTTAATACAACCCAAACCAAGCCAGTTGCCATTAGATCAACTTCAACTCATGGTAGTCCACTGGGTTTTAATGGCTAGTTACTCATATGTACACCAATGTTATTGTTGTTGTGTGCCATCGAGTCAGAACCATCCCATAGTTGACCACTTAGCGTGTTTTCAAAGACAGTAAATACCATGAAAGAAGATTGCCTATTCTTCTCTCATGGAGCATCTAGTGGACTTGAAACCACATGCGTCTGGAATTTCAGCACAGCTTTTTACCACTAACACACCAAAGCTCCCCTATTGATATTAATATGAACTTCAAATTATCATAATTGTTCTTCTATTTTTTCACATATCGCTTCTTTTTTGAGATTTTTCTAAAAAAAAAATTTCATGTAGCATGGATGTTCCCTGTATTGTGAGAGAGAAAAAAATAATAAATATAACAAGCACCTAATTGTTTAAGGATTCATTAAGCTGGTTTTCAATATAGCTCTGACTCAAGTGACTTGGATTTAATTTCTAGAGTCGCTTTTTAGCTGAGAGTTGAAAATATGAATTCAGTTGGTTGACATACACTAGAAATCTCATGCCAAAAAATCCCTAGAAGTTGAACATGCATATGGAATCCTTACTGAAGAACATGGTTCTCACCTACTAACAAGTACTTTGTACTTTCAACAACTGTTTATAAACTCAAGCCCCATGTAGTCTA
>NW_006399784.1:16805113-16810872 GCF_000299155.1 Elephantulus edwardii
TCAGCAACTCTACGTAATTCAAAGCAATACCACAATTTTTTCCACTGTGATTCTTTAAAGAAGTCCATAGGGGAACTCTTTTATAACCCACAACAAAGTTTCTTAAAACTTCCTTTCCTTATTCTTTCCGCCTCACTACCAGCCATACACCATAGCATCTTCAAAACTTCTATCCATATATTTCATTCTAAACTTCCAATTCCAAACTCTTTCTCTAAAAACAAGTTGATGTACCCACAGAGAGTTTTGCTGCTGTGGGACTAGAAAGGAAGGAAAAGTAGTAGGGTGTGCTTTCCTTTATGTGAGTTCCTGCAGAAGTGAAACTCCCAGTAGCTCAATGCAGAGCAATTACCCTTCTCAGGGGACTCCAAAGTCACAGAGGCTTTGCTACTGTGAGACCAGAGAAGCAGGATAGATAGCTCCCCTCCAGGTAAGCTCCTTTTGAGGTAGAACTCCCAGCAGCCATGGGACAGAGGCAGAAGAAGTTCCCTTCTCAGGGGACTCCAGAGCCACAGACAACTTTGCTACTGTGGGACCAAAGAGGCACTAACAAAAGTAGGGTGAGTTCTCCTTAAGTTCTCTTTTGAGTGTGCTACTAAGCCAGGATGATCTTCCCAGCAGCCCAAAGACAGACAGAGTTAATTTTCACTCTGAAGCCACAGAGAATTTTGCTGTAGGACCTGATGTGAAGGAACAAAATCAGGTGAATCCTTCTCTAGTTCCTTTTCAGTGAGCTCCCCAACCAGGGTGAACATTACCAATAACTGGGGGACAAGAGAGCAAAGACCAGAGGCAGAGTAAGTTCGCTTCACAGTGGGATCCTAGCTCCAGTGAATTTTGCCTTAGAACCAGAGAGGAAAGACCACAAATGGTGAGTTTCCTTCCTCTTTCCTACTGGAATGTTAAGCTTCTCAACTGAAGCCAGTCTTCCCATGAGCCCAGGAGCCAGAGAGTTATTCAGGAAGGGAAAGTTGCCTTTCTCTCCACAAGAAAGCTCCAGCCAAGTTTATCAGACCCAGGACCTGCTAGGACCTCAGGCAAGAATAACTCTATCACAGCAATGACACAAAAGAAACAGACAACCTCACACTCTAGGCAAAACCGAAACAAGATATCATCCCCCCAAAAGTGAACAAAATATAGAATCAATAGTTTTTCTCAAGATGGAAAGTTTGATAGAACTTCCTGACAGAATTCAAATGAATAATGATTGAGTATTTTCAATAAGTGAAAGAAAAACTTGAAAAATTGCAAAATACTATAAGCAAAAGCCAAGAGGAACTTAAAAAAATCAAGGTTATGCAGATGATGCATTAGAAAAATAAGAAGTAGCAACCCTAATATTAGGATCAGGATCTCAGAAGCTGTCACATGTTCAAGGGACAGATGAGAAGAATTGAAAAGATAAAGCAGAGAATCAGTGAAACAGAAGATAGAGCTCTCAGCATGTATATACTAGAGCAAAACGCAGAATCAAAAAGGAAAGAAAATGAAGAGAACCTAAGAATCATGTAGAACAACATAAAGAGGAATAACATGGGCATATTTGGAATTCCAGAAGAGGAACAAGTGGGGGTAAAAGCACTGAAAAATTTGTGGAAGAGTTACTAGAAGAAAATTTTCTAGGTATCATAAAGAATGAGAGTATATTCATCATACAAAAAGCTGAGCAAACACAATAAAGAATAGACCCCAAAAGAAAAACACCAAAAATAGTCAAATTCGTCAGATTCAAAGACAAGGAGAGAATTCTGAAAGCAGCTAAAGAAAAACAAAGAGTAACTTATAAAGGAAAGCAAGTAAGGTTAAGTGCCAATTTCTCAGCAGAGACCATGCAAGCAAGAAGACAGGAATGACATATAACAAACATTCAGTAAACTCAAATGTCAACCAAGAATACTGTATCAAACAAACCTATCATAAAATATGACAGCAAGATTAAGATATTCTCAGAAAAGCAGAAACTAAAGGAGTTTGTGAAAACAAGACCAATTTTGCAGGAAATACTAAAGAAAGTCCTTATCATAGAGATTTCACAGAAAGGAGGATGGATCAAAGTAACTAGCAACAACACAGAAAAGAAATCAACAAAATGATAGCAATAAAACCTTGCCTCTCAATAATTACACTGAGTGTGAATGGTTTAAATGCACCAGTAAAGAGCTAAAAAAATAGGTTGGATAAAAATCAAAACCCATCCATATGTTGTCAATAAAGACACTTTTGAAAAGTGAACATAAACCTAGACTAAAAATAAAAGGGTGTAAGAAATATAGAGGCAAATGGCAACTAGAAAAAAGCAAGACTAATAATATTTAACTTCAATAAAATAGACATAAGCATAAAAAATCACAAAGAACAAGGAAGGACATTATATAGTGTTTAAGGGTCAATAGAATAAGAGGACATAATTTTAATAAATATCTATACATCAACTGATAGGGCTACAAAATAAACAAGCAAATGTTAATAGAACTGGGGGTGGAGAGGGGAAACAAACAATAGGGTTTCCAGAGGCAAGCTTTTTTGGAAGTGGATGCCACTCCTCATTCCAAGCTTGTTTTAATTGAGGAGCTCCACCAAACACTGTCCACCACAGGTAACCATTCCCACATTTGATACATTAGTGCCACAGTGTGTTCAGCTTCACAGCAAGTGTGCAGACCAGGGCTACACGAACTAGAAGAATGTTTGACAAAAAAAAAAACAGTTAAAAATAGGCCATTGGGCTGCAGGCCCTCAGGCTCTACAGTATTTTACAATTCCTGCACACCCAAATTCTGACAGACTCTGGGCCAGAGACCCTAATTCATCTGGAAAGTCCCCTCTGCTGACACCCACTTGGTACGAAAAGAAAGTCCTAAGAGTCCCTAGGGTTTCATACATGTCCCTCCTCAAGACACGAGTGGCCATCCTAAGGACTGCCTTAGAATTCTAATATAAATGCACCCTAATTATTACCATTTAAAATAAACAAACAAAACCAAAATTTTTTCTTAAGATTCAGACTTAAATAAAAGGAAAAAGAAGTAGGTTTTTGTAGTGGTCCACAGTTGAGCTCTAAATTGTAAATTAAAAACTAGATTTGAGATTTTCATATAAAGCAGGAATCCTAAGAATTTAGCTCGAGGCTGTTCCCATCCTCTTATTACTCTGATAATTTTATCCTGTTATCCTAGGCCTCACCTGTTGCTGAGTGGAGAACATACGATTTTTGCAAAGCATGATTATGCCTGGTTGATAAACTAACCAAGGGATTTTTCTGACCACTGTAGGTGTCATGGATTCATTCCCATTTCCCATGGCACTTGTCAAAATTGACTTGTTTACAGCAGCTTTCAATCTTCTCTACCATAATGGCCCTAATAGCAGAATGACTATAATTAGTAACCTGGTGTCACAGTAAAAATGGTACAATTCAAGTTCCAAAATTCTTTTGAAATTTCCGTTTTATCAAAATAATTTTATGAATGCTTACATTGTCCTCCCTAAAATGTCTATATCTGTATTTTCTCCCTTTTTCTTTTTTTAAATTTTATACTGATTTGTTTACAAGGTTTGAATACATTGTTTTCACACAATATCTCTTCCCAATTCCTTCACCCCCATACACACATCTGCTTTTAACGTAAAGTAAGATTTACAATTACTTTCAAAGGGATATGGTATCAGAAGTGGCCAGTAATGGAAAAGGACATCATTCTTAGTAGAGTAGAGGGTCGGGCAAAGGAAAACCCTTAATGAGGTGGACTGACACAATGATTAATAATATTATGAGGATGGCACAGTATCAGGCAGGGTTTGGTTTCTAGAGTCACCATTCAAATAAATAAAATTCCAGAAGACTTAGGCTGCAAAACTGGGCTTGGCCAGGAACTAGTGCACCTATATGTCTAAAAACAAGGCTGAAAGCTGAGAATGAAATTAGTAAAGTGATAGAATGTCTACTCAAGGAGCACTTAGATGCCATATCTTCTCCTCTACCTATCAGCGTCCCTGGGTGATGCAAAGTTTTAATGCACTTGACTGCTAAACAAGAGGTTGCAGGTTAATATAGAGGCTCTTTGTGCATCAAAATGGCAACTGAGGAAATATTTATGGAGCACAATTCTCTCCAGCACACATGGAATGGTGATGAATCAGTAACTGATACCTATCCGCTATATGTCCACAGCTCTCAGTCATAACCTTCCCACACCCTATTCACCACTCCCCTGCCCCCACCTCTACCTCTCTACCTTCCCTAAGCATACCACCCTTACACTCCCTCCCTACCATAAACCAACTTACCAATCGCCAACCCTTACAACTAAGCAAGCAACTGGAAATTAATATAAACATATATATATTTATATATGTATGTGTGTATAAATATATATATATTTCAAATTAGTACATTTTTCTTTTCAACATGGAAATCAATTCTGAAAATACCTTCTTTTTAGAGTGGTATTCCAACATACACAAACTATTTGCCATCAAGTTGGAATTGACTCAAACTGAACTTTTGGCAGCTTTTTGGAGGCTGCAAACTGCAGCAGAGTAGAGACGCTGCCTTGGGGTTGACAATACAACTGGCTACAGATGAAGCCACCAGGGATCTTCTGTTTATTCCCCAACAGTAAGTTTGACAGGGTTCAGAATCTTTTGAGTTTTCTTCTGATTACTCTGTTTGTGTCTCTAACCACTGTTGTTGTTTTGTGCTGTAAAGTCATAACTAACTCATAGCTAATCCTCTAGTGGGTTATCAGAAGCAATAAATTGCACAGAAGGAGATTGACTGTCCAAAGTTCTCCCACAGAGCAGCTGATAGATTAAAACTGCCTGCCTTTGGGTTAACAGTGAAATTACTTACCCATTAGACCACTAGAATTTAACTACATTTATTGTCATTATTGTTATTAAGTGCTGTCGAGTCAGGTACAACTCATAATGATCCAATTAACAAAATATATGAACCCTGTTCTAAAACTATCATCATTTCTCTAATGTTCATCCAGTTTCCAAAGGCTTGCTCATGTAGTCATTGAGATTGAGTTGACCTCAACTCATAACAAGCTCTATGTGACAAAGTAGAATTGGCACAGGGGGTTTCAAGGTTGTAAATCTTTATAGAAGCAGACTGCCCCATCTTTCTGCATGAAATAGCTGGTGAGTTTCAACAACTGGCTTTCTTTCGCAGCACAGTGCTTAGGGTTCCTTTTTATTTAAATAGGTTAACAATAAACAATTACAGCATACCGATTATAAAGACAAAAAAGTAAATACTAAATTTTCTCATTCTATTTGGCCACATAGAGTTTTTACTTACATTTAAAATGTAAAACAATGACATAGAATGAGAATTCTGTAGGGCAATTGTTTGGTCTAGTAATTAGAATTCTTAGCTCATGTATGAACTCTTACTTTTTAAAATTTGTTTATTTTACTGAGTTTGAATTAGTTTATTTAATTTTTAAATTTCACTATATCCTCCTTTTCCTTATTTTTTAAACCACAAAAACTCATGATAATTATAAGTGGCTTTTATTGTTATTACTGAAAATAATTTGATGCAATTACGTTGCTACCTATACATTAAGATATGTGTATACATATATAGGAGCTCTGGTGGCATCATGGCAAGAAGCTGTGCTGCAATCCCAAAGGCATGCAGTTCGAGGCTGCCAGCTGCTCTGCAGGAGAAGGATAAGCAATCTCTCCCATGCAATAAACTGCCTCTGAAAAAACCCACAGGAAGGTCAGCTATTGGTCAGTTC
>NW_006399784.1:16814972-16816560 GCF_000299155.1 Elephantulus edwardii
CAATGAATGAATGGAAACCCAAAATCTCTGTAAATGTTTATGAAAATTAATAAAATATAATTATAGAAAAAAAATAAAGGTAGTGGGGGGGGAAATGATAATAACAAAATAGAAAAGAAAATAGTTGTTTTAAGTGACTCCATCTAGAAGATCTGACTTTTAACTAATGGGAGTTTTAGAAAGAACACAGAGGAAACAGATGGAAGAAAAAAATCGGATAATATAGAAAACTTTCCCAGAACTAAAGGCTGTAAGTTTCCAAATTGAGATGACCCGCCAAGAACTAAGGACAATAATATAAAACCCAACCATGCTAAGGCAAACCACTGTGAAATTTCAGAATATTAGAAATAACAAAAAAGAAGAGGAAAAAAAGCCTAAGAAATTCTAGAGAGGAAAATGTACATTTGGATTTCTAGGAAGAAAAGTAAAAGTTAAGAACCTGATTCCTAAAATCATGTTTCCTGAAAAACTTAGAGATATTAATGATAAGTGCATAGCACAGCTGTTAGATGCCATTGAGAGAATACCACCTATAAGAGAACTATGAACAGCAGATCTGAACCCTGTCCTCAACTGTGCCATCCTCATCATCTCTGACATACCCAAGCCCATTGCTGCTGTCACTGGGTCAATCCATCTGGTTGAAGGTCTTCCTTTTTTTTTTCACTGACCCCCTATTTTTCCAAGATTATGTGAGATTAAGCTTTATCATCTTTGTGTCCAAGTAGAAAAACTCTAGTTGTACCTTCTCTGAGGAATATCTGTTTGTTCCTCTGGTAGACCCTGGGATATTCAGTACTCTTCTTTAATACCACAGATCAAAAGCACCAATTGTTTTTCTGTAATCCTTATTCACCGTCCAGCTCTCAGATGCATAACAAGATTAAAAAGATCATGGTTCTAACAAAGCATAGCTTGATCCCCAAACCAACATCATTGCTTCTCAATAATTTAGAGAGGCTCCTAACTGCAGACTTCCCCAGTACAACATGCCTTCTGTTCTCCTAAATACTGGTACCAAGTGTGTTGGTCGTGGGTCCAAGTAAGATGATGTCATTAACAGTTTCAATCTGTTCTCCATATATCCTGATGATGTAAATTGGTGAAAATTTTGTTTTCTTGATGTTGAAATGCAATCCATATGAAGGCTGTATTCTCTGATCTGCAGCAAGCATTTCAAGTCCTCTTTATTTTTAGCAAGCAAGATTGTTTTATCTGCATAATGTACATGTAAAAAGAGCAATATCTGACCATTACCAACTTCACAAAGGGGAACTGTCTCCATCATACAAAACCAATTCCCAGGAGGTCAGACATTTCCCCCATGCTCCCACCCTGTTCTACTCATCCCAGAACCAATCATACTACTTTACTGGGTTAAAAATTTGATACTCTACCTCACAGAACCATATTGGAGAAGTTAAAAGGCTGTAATTCCAGTTAGAACAATATCACTGATTTCACATGCAAGCAAGATTCCACTGAAGATTATCCAAAAATGACTGGAACAGCACATCAGCAGAGAACAGCCAGAAGTCCAAGCTGGGTTTAGAAGGGGTCGTGGTACTAGGGATATTGTAGCTAA
>NW_006399784.1:16817435-16819248 GCF_000299155.1 Elephantulus edwardii
TAGGTGGCTCCTTGGAGGCAAGAATTCTGAGGCTCTGTCTAACATACTTTGGACATGTTGTAAGGAGGGACTGGTCCTTGGAGAAGGACATCATGCTTGGTAGGGTGGAGGGACAGCACAGGAAGGGAAGGCCCTCTATGAGTTGGATTGATTCAGTGACTGGGGTAATTGGGATGGGAGTGTCAGAGATAGTGCAATTGGCACAGGACAGAGCAGAGTTTAGGTCTGTTGTACATAGGATCGCTGAGTCACAAGCGACTTGATGGTACATAGCAACAACAATTCCGGTTAATAGCAGATTACAGTTAGGACAGCTTCTGAAACATGCTCATAGATGCCTAAGCCTTGAGCCTTGTGGTTTTAGGACACTTTTAAAAAGTTTTCAGTCCCGCCTATATTGTTTCTCTCCTAACTCAACCCACAGTCATACAACAAACTTGGGCAAAAGTCTCTTAGTTCTGCTCCAATGGTGTAGCAGTCCCAAGGTCTGCTCTGTCTCATTTCAGCTCTCTCATTCCCACTGTGGCTGCCATACCTATTGCTCCCATAGGCCCTAATCTGGCTGGTGCAATAGCCTCTGTTCCTGAAGGACACATTACATTCTCTTGCTGGTGGTGAGGTTTCTCTTATTCTGCTCCTGAATGTGCTTAGTTAATGCAAGACTAGTAAATCCCCTTGTGGATTGGTGAGATAGCCAATCCTTTTGTGGATAGGTTAACACACCCTATTCACGTATTCCTCCCTATCTACATGACAAAGTCAGATTCAATGGCTAGAAAATTTGAATACTAAGTCCTTAATACCAAAGTAGGTTATTGATGAGTTTTCCTTCAATCCTGATCCCACATTCTTCTTCAAAGGGTCCAGCTTCTCAAATATTTTCCTCAGCTCTCAGATTAAATAGGTGTGGAGAAAGGGTATAACCCTGATGCAAACTTTTCTTAATTTTAAACCATGTAGTATTCCCTTGTTCTGCCAGACAACAACCTCTTGGTGTAGGTATAGCATGAGCACAATTAAGTGTTCTGAGATTCTTCTCAATGTTAGCCATAATTCGTTACAAATTGCACAGGCATATGCCTTTGCATAGACCATAAATCATGAATTAGCACTCTTCTGGTAATATTTGCTTTCAACTAGGATCCATCTAACATCAGCAATGATAACCCTGTTTTTATGGTCTCTTCTAAACTCACTTGAACTTCTGGCAGTTCTCTAAGTACTGTTCTAACCATTTTAAATTATCTTCAGCAGTATTTTGCTTGCCTATTAATATTGTTTGGTAACGTCTATTTCCTGTTGGATCATCTCTCCTGGGAATGGGAACAAAAAATTGTTTCTTCCAGTTAGTCAACCAGATAGCTGACCTCCAAATTTTCTGATATAGACTGGTGAGAACCTCTAGGGCTGTATCTGTTAATTGAAACATGTCAATTGGTATTCCATCAATTTTGGTGCCTTATTTTTTTGCCAATACCTTCAGTGAAGCTTGAACTTCTTCCTTAGCTCTTGATCCTGAAAGATTTCAGTGTTGGTCAATTCCTTGTGGTGTAGTAATTCTGTGTATTCCCTCCATCTACTTTAGATGCTTCTTGGACTATTCAAAAACTTGCCTATAGCATCACTCAATATTGAAACTCTAGACTTGAATTTGTTTTCAATTCTTCCAGCTCGAAAAATGCCAAACAAGTTCTTCCCTTTTTATTCTCCAATTCCAGCTTTCTGCACATTCTGTTGTAATACATTGCTTTGTCTTCTTGTGTTGCCCTTTGAAATCTTTTGTTCAGATCTTACTTCAGCATCTCTTCTCTTT
>NW_006399784.1:16819588-16821467 GCF_000299155.1 Elephantulus edwardii
CATCATCATCCCTCTGCTTTCACACTCCTTACATGTATCCTCATACTCATTCTACAATAATCACTTTATATAGTTCTTATAGGACTGAGTTAGTTCACTCAGCACAGTACTCTCCAGTTCCTCTCAAGTTAGGTAGTAATTTACGAAATCATTTCTCCTGTGTGCTGCATAGTATTCCATTGTGTGAGTGTACCATAATTTCTCAATCCATTCAATTGTTGTTGAACATCTGTTCAGTTTCCATGTTCTTGCGATGATGAATAATGCTGCCATGAACATTGGTGTACAAGTGCCTCGTTCTCTTGGGGTATATTCCAAGCAACAGGCTGAATAGATTCAAAATCCCATTTGGTTCCTGTGGACTTGTTTTCTTCAGCTTTGCTTTGAACTTGCACGTGGATCATTAATGGACTGTTTCACAATCAGCACCTGGTCTGGTTTTGACTTCTAATATTAAGCTTCTTCAATGATCCCTTTCACAGATGTAGTAAATCTTATTCCTATGCAGTAGATCAGGTGAGGGTCATATGTAAAGTTGCCATGTATGTTATTTTAAAAAGTTATTTACAATTAATAAATCATTGGACCTACAAAATGTTATTATTCTATTCCTATTTTCATTTTGTCACACAGGCAGTAGTTTCCAGATTGCCATTCCTTCTCCATTAATTCCAACTTTTGCATCAATTATAATTAACCATCCTGATTGTATACATGGTCAATTTTGGACTGCAATATTTGGTAAAAATTTCCAATTTCCTTCTCTTTGGCTCTAGATGTCAGTGCCTATATTTGAATAATAGTCATATAAATAAGTCTTCCCTGTATGTGTATGTATAATGTCCTATCGCTCAAAACATTGTTCTTCAGGATAGAACATGACATGATCTTTAACTATTAATGCAGCACCATTCTTCTTCTATTTGCCACTCACAGCATAGTACACCATGTGACTGTCTTGAGTCAAAGTGTCCAAAGTCACTCATCTCATCTCATCTTATTTCACTGATGCCATAATGTTCTTGTTCATGCATTCCACTTAACTTTTCACAACTTCTAGTTTTCTAACATTCATACTTCATACATT
This sequence comes from Elephantulus edwardii, assembly GCF_000299155.1. Classification (NCBI taxonomy): domain Eukaryota; kingdom Metazoa; phylum Chordata; class Mammalia; order Macroscelidea; family Macroscelididae; genus Elephantulus; species Elephantulus edwardii. The sequence continues at coordinate 16,820,676 of NW_006399784.1, forward strand.
CCATGTTACAACTATTAAAGGATATTTGAACCTGTTTCATCTCATTGTGATTTATTTTTAATCTGGGCTGTATCTCTAATACTATATCTATCCATATTCATCCAGTGCATAGGATTTTCAGAGGCCAGCTATTTAATAAGGGAATGGCCAATTGTTGATTCCTAGTCTGTCTTAATCTGATAACTCTACTAAAACCTGCCTACCCTGTGAAACCCTCCTGGCATTTGACACAATGTGGCATAGTTTTCAGTATAGTCTCATCCATAGGTCTCAGTCAGAATTCTACAACACACAATCAAAGCCCCATACTGTCACATTAGTGCAAGTCTCAACTGTTTCCAACACCATGATATGGATATTCTTGATTTATTGTTAGAGGTACAACATTATCTATCAGTTTGTTATATTTGGGAAATGGTCTGCATATTAATAATTACTTTATATCTTCAGTATCTATATTCTTGCCTGTTTATAACTATTCTTATTAGTATAGACTTTGTCTGCCAGTTTACTGTACTGAGACAACTTGCAGGTTGCTGTGATGATGCATAACACTAAGCATATTTAAAATAAAGAGAGAAAAAAGGTGACTTTTGAACTAAAAATATTAAAAAGTTATCTAATAAAGGTAGTATAACTATAATGTTGTTGTTGTTGTTATGTGCCGTCGAGTAGCTTGGGACTCATATGTACAACAGCCCTAAACTCCGCTCTGTCCTGTGCCAATTACACCGTCTCAGACACTCCAATCCCAATTACCCCAGTCACTGAATCAATCCACCTCATAGAGGG
>NW_006399784.1:16824247-16835641 GCF_000299155.1 Elephantulus edwardii
GATGCCACTCCTCCTTCCAAGCTTGTTTTAATGGGGGAGCTCCACCCCACTCTCTGTCCACATTGGGTAGCCAACCATTAACGCATTTGACACATCAGTGTCACAGTGTTCAGCATCACAGCAACCACAAGTTACCACTATACGGCAACTTGTACACCAGGGCTATACGACCTAGAGGAATGTCTGAACAAAAACAATGAAAGACAGGCCCGAGGGCCACAAATTAAAAGTCACCCACCACGGACTCAAACAAAATATTGCCTTTATCTTTCTAAACCATATCTAATGAGCTATACAAAGACAACAAAATGAAGGGAATTAAGATCTACTGAGCACCTACCCTATGCTCGAATCATTTTATAAGATTTCCAGAGATTATTGCAGCTGATCCTCAACACAACCCTGAGAAATAAAGGAAGTTGTTTACACATAAGAGACTAAGTCTTTAAAGAATGAAGGCTTGATTGTAGGTGTTTGTTTCTATTTCTGAATCAGATGCCAAATTAGTCTTTGAACAGAAACTTTTAAGGGGTTTTAGAACAACTGAGTGAGCCTCCAGATGCAATTTTACAGATGAGAAAAGTAGCACTCATCAAGGTCAAGTGATATGATCACGTCGTACAGCTCGTAAGTCATTTTAATATGGTCTTTGCATCCAGTGTACCTCCCGGCTCTGAGCCTTGGGATGACAGAAATTGTCTTGTTCCTATTTGTATCACTAGCGCCTAGCACATAAAAAACTGAAACCAAACTAAGTTCCATCAAGTAAACTGTGACTCATGACCACCTCATGTAAGTAACAGTAGAGCTGTGCTCCATTGAGTTTTCAATGATAGGTTATTCTAGTTTATTAAGCCTTTCTTCCAAATAAATATCAGCCAAAGTTTATTAGCTGATGCAAGTAAGACCCTGAATAGGTCTTGCTTGATTTATCAGCCTAGATTTTTCCAGCAGAATCAAGTTCTGAAATCACCTCTTCCTTCCATCTCCATAAATATGTGGAGCTGGTCTATTCATATATAACTCCTATATGGGAAGAACCTTCCACTAAAACAAAAAGGAATATTTAGCTCCCCCTCAAGTAGCCAAGGAACAAATATTCTACAGTACCAAGGCCTTTTAATATTGGATTGTCACACACTTTCAATTATAAAACAAGAGCAATTTTGGTATTGAAAAATAGCAAAATTAAACCTTTAATGAAAAAAAATGAACAAATTGTGGAAACAATCTTGGAGCCCACAGAACTTTTTAAAATGTCATTAACAAACTGTGAAATCAGAGAGATAAAAATCAGATGGCCCCAAGGGAAACAGCAGGGCCTCTGGTCCAGCCCGTCATCCTGAGTCATGGACAGACCAGTTTCCATAATGTAGATCCAGAAAGCAGGGGGTGCAGAGCTAATGCATGTTTCCTGCTCCACACAGGCTTTTAAGAGCAGTGTTTGGAGAAAAATGTATGAGGGAATTCTTCAACATGAAACATTCAACCAATTTAAGATATAGAGGATAGCACATGAAAACATAGACTCCAGCAGGAAGCCTGGGAGATATGGGTGATTTCTTCAAGGAATTTTGGAAAATGGAGTCCATTCTCCCAGTTTCTCTTTGCTCATTCCACATTCTGCACAGGACTCAGAATTACAGAACCTATTGTTAGGGGCTTCCACAAACTCACAAGTTCACTCCCCACTCCCCAGAAGAAAAGGATTGTGGTAAAGATTAAGTGTTGAGTCTTCGCAGACATCTTGGTGGTTGTTTTTGTTACTGTTGTTATACCATTGAGTAGGAGCCAACTCATAGCTGTCTCTCTAGAGGGTTTTCAGAGATGATAAATCGCCCTGCAGGAGATTATCATGACTTTCTCCCAAGAAGCTGGTGAATTTGAACAGTATGCTTTTGGCTTGGCAGCACGACTTCTTACCACTAGACCACCGCAGTAGTGTAGAACACAAAATGTTTTAAAAGAGCCTTTATTCTAAGAATTCTAACTTATTATTCTAAGTATTCTAAGAATTTAACTTTCAGGGTAAATTAACAGATTATGTGTTCTGCTCTTTTATCAGAAAAATATAGTCAGTCATATTTGTTATTCACAGAATAATAAAAGAACATAAAATAACAGAAATATCTCAGAACTAGCGAGAAGATGAAAGAATATCTAGAGAGGAATACCCACACCTAAGTGCTGAATGTATATCAAGGTGGGACACTTCCTAAATTCCCTCTCATAGCTGCCATGCTTAAGAGTGTAGAATGACAAGTTAAGTGCCATCCAGCACACTACAGCTGATAGCGACCCTCTGAACAATGGACCTGAACTCCATCGTATCCTGGTGCCATCCTCACTATCTCTGATAGACTTGAGACCATTGCTGCAGTCACTGTGTCAATCCATGTCACTAAGGGTCTTCCCTCCAACAATGACACTCTGCCTTTTGAAGTATTATATCCTTTCCCAAGGGCTCATGTGTTCTAAAATCATGCTCAAAGTATGTTAGATGAAGCATCACAATCCTTACCTTCAATGAGCAGCCGGGCTGTAAGAGAGAGAAACCTCTTTGAGCACAGTCTCTGTATGCATGCTCAGATGCACAATGCTTGAGGAGTTTGTCTGAAAGACATTGCCCAGCTCTGCCTCTAAAAAGAAAAAAGAAAAGAACCCTCAGCTCTCCAGGAGATAACAGTCAGGAATAAGAAACAAGGGTATATTTCTATGGAAGTTCGTCCATGAAGCCACAGAATGGTCCAGCTTTCCTGAAACATCCTTGACTTTCTTGCTCTCTGATCATTGACTCAGGAATTTCTGAAAAATTTTTTAAATTCTCATAGTTCAGGTCTCCATTTTAATGTATTAAATTTCAGAAAACTTCATTGCCTGTCAAGTCAGTAGCTGATCCTTCAGTGTAGATCACTTGGGGGAAGAGGAGATTGTCCTTCTTTGTCTCACTGGTGGATTGGAATTGCCTACCTTTGAGCTGACAGTAGAACTCCTTACTCACTAGATCACCAGGGCTCCCTTAAGTTCAAAGATAGAAAGGGGTTTCTATTTTCATTCCTGGGTGTAAAACACCAAGTTCCCATTAGGCTTCCCTAGTACCAACATCCTGAATGAAGTTTTCTTTATTTATATTTCTACTGGGAATGTACTAAAGATTGCTAGCTACAGAACCACAGAATGTACATCTCTTTAACTTATTCACACATAACATAGGCATCACTCATTTTAAAATCAGAAAGAAAATGACTGAATGGTGAAAGTCACCATATTAGGAGACAAAGCATTCAGGCCAGACTGAGGTTCTAAATTTGTCCTCAGGAATGTTCTCCTGCAATCTTTACTCCAGGAAAGCCCGAAACCTTATAATGTTTTCTGGGATATTTTCTCCATACTCAAATTGTCATTGATAAGGAACACCAAATGACAGAGCAGAAACAATAGACTTTTAGAATTCATTTGTCTCATGGATATTTTTTTAAAAAAATGAATGGTAATCATATTTTTGTGCCTACCTAGTTTTAGGGACATTTTGGTCAATTAATGCTTTGTAAATAGATATCCTTAAAATGTATTTGTGCTTCAAAAGCATAGTAAATGTTATTCTCAACACTTTCACCATGCTCACCACCGTAAATACATTATACGTGCTACTAAGGAAAGAAATCCCAAATAAGCAAAGCACTTCTGAAAAACAAAAATGAAGTGGAAGGCATAGCACTCCCTGACCTCAAAACCTACTGCAAAGCAGTAGTAACCAAAACAGCATGGTACTGGTACAATGACAGGCACATAGATCAGTGGAACAGAGTTGAGAACCCGGAAATAGATCCAGATATCCATGGTCAACTGATATTCAATAAGGAAATCAAACCTATCAAATGGGGAAATGATAACTTCTTCAACAACTAATGCTTGCAAAACTGGACTGCTACCTCCAAAAAGCTGAAAAGGGATCCGAATCTCACACTACACACAACAATCAACTCAAAATGTGTCAGAGAACTGCGAGTAAAGTCCAGAACCATAAAGTCATCAGAGACAAGCTTAGATCAAGCATGAACAGCTTAGTCTATGGTATAAAGAGACTGCCAAATACACTTAGAAATGCGCAATCTGGAGAGGATGGGACCATCTAAAAATTAAATCCCTGTGTAATCAAATACATTTTCCAACAGAGTGAAAAGAAAACCTATTGACTGGGGTAAAAACATTTGGCAATATTTCAGACAAGAGTCTCATGTCAAAAGTTTACAGAATCAAAAAAAAAAATTTAAAAAAAAAGTTTATAGAATCCTCCTACAGGGGCCTTCACAAGAAAATGACTGTTAACACAATTACAAAATGGGGAAAAGACATGGAAGGAATTTTCACATAGGAAGATATTAGGATGGTCAACAGACACATAAAGAAATGCTCAAAATCAATGACAATAAAAGATGCAAATCAAAATCACAATGAGATACCATCTTACTCCAGTAGCAGTGGCAAAGTTTAACAGGACAGCCAGAAATAAATGTTGGAGACGATGTGACAAGATAGGAACTCTTATGCACTGTTGGTGGGATTGTACAATGGTACAACTACTCTGGCAGGCAGTTTGGCCTTTCCTCAAAAAGCTGAGCATAGAAATTCCATATGACCCAGTTATTCCACTGCTTGGTATATACCCCAATAAAATGAGAACTTAGGCACAGAGAGTGAACACCAATGTTTGTAGCAGCATTATTCACTATTGCAAGAAAATAGTAATAGCCCAAGTGTCCAACCACAATGGAATGGATTGAGAAATCATGGCACATTCAAGTGATGGAATTTTATGCAGCATGCAGAAGCAATGATTTTGTAAATCACTACCTAACACAGGAGGGACTAGAGAGCATCAAGATAAGTGAACTGATTCAGTCCCATAAGGATAAATACTGCATAAGACCATTATGGTAGACGACCATTACTGTAGAACATATATGAGGATCCAAAGGGGGAGGGTGGGATATGGGAAGCCACACTTTATACCAAATATTATATGAAAACCCTTGTTCAGGAATTGAAGGAATTACAGATATAAAAGTTAGGATTTCATGGCAGATCCTAGAAAATGAGCTGTTTGTTCCCTGCAAGACAGGAGACAGCAAGGGGCCCCCTACAGAGGGAGTGTTACTTATTGAGCTAGAGTTCACCCTGAGGTATCAAGGTTAATAGTTAAGGGTAAACCAAATTCTTGCATTTGTGAATCCCTCCTTCCTGAGTCAAGCAGAAGGTTTTCAATAGAAAGAGCTTGGCTTCATTTGCATTGAATTCTCTTTGTGATTTACTTCCTGATAATTTTCAATAAAGACACAGAGAAGCTTGGCTTGGGGTCTTCAGTCTAGAACTGCTGGCCCCCTGTTTATGCTCTCTGCTCTATCACATTCCTGGCTGTTTGTCTCTTTATTAATAATTATAAAATTATTGCATTCTCTGGGACCCTCGGTCTGCAACAGTGGGAGCAGAAGGGTGAAGATGGGCGGAGGGAGGGTGTTAACCATAGGGTCATACAATTTGATGGTTGGAGGGTCCAGTGAGTAAAGGAAATGAGAAAGATCCAGTGTTAAAAACAATGTATACAAACTTTGTAAGTAAGCAGTATATAATAAAAGTTTTATTAAAGAAACAAAAACATTTTAAGTACTGCAAAATACGTTTCACTTTCTTGGGTGCTATTCAAGTTTCCTCTCTCCCTAGTGCTGCGAGCTCACTAATAGTTTGGATGCACCAGTTGCTCCTCAAGAGAAAGATGAACAATCGCTTCCCATGAGATTTACATCCTCTGGAAACCTACTGGAGAGTCAGCTATGAGTCAGTTCTGACTTGGTAACACATAGCAACAACAGTCAAACTCAGTAAATTAAATCCTGCAACCTTTGGTTTTTACTGTTTCAGGCACTAGGAGACAGTGAACAGAACAGCTGAAGATCCTACCTTTACCGAGTCTATAATCTAGAAGAATAGGGAGAAAGACAATAAGGCAATCAACATAAATAAAATATCAGCTGAAGTAAGCGTCATAAAGAAAGGTAAAGTGATAAAGGAGAGAATCTCCTAGCAACTGTATAGGAGAAAAATGGGTAATCTCCACTCATGTGATTAGCTGCTTCTGAAAACCACTTGGAGGTTCAGCTGTGGTTAAGTCTTAACTTAAATGTACTCATCAACAACAACGAGGAAAGATGAATTCTGAGGAGATAAGATTTAGGCAGACACCTGAAAGAAGACAAGAATGAACCAGGGCAAGGACAGAAATTAAAAAAACTGGAAGCAGAATCAAGCATGTCTGAGTCACCACAGAAAGATCTTAGAACTGGAAAGGAGAAAGCTGGTAAAAGAATGTGAGAGAGAAGGTGAGTCAGCTACCAAGGACCAAGGTAGTGGAACTACTGTTGTTTTTGTTATGTGCTATACAGTCATCTGTGACTCACAGTGACCCTATATACAATAGCTCTGAAATCTGTCCTACCCTGAAGGAATCTCACTGTCTCTAACACACCTGCCCCTATTATGCGAATCACTGTGTGAATCCATCTCATCCAGGTGCTTCCTCTCCTGCACTGTCCCTCCAGCCTTCCAAGCATGATTTCCTTCTCTAAGGACCAGCCCCTCCTGGCAACTTATCCAGAGTATGTGAGATGAAGCTTCAAAATCTCTAGAGAGCAATTTGGTATCACTCTTTCCAGAACAGACCTGTTTGTTTTCTTGACAGTCCGTGGTATATTCAAGATTCTTCTCCAGCACTACAATTCCAAGGCATCAATTCTTCTGTCATCCTGAGTCATTGTCCATCTCTTTGATGCATAGCTAGTAATTGTAAAGACCATGGCCTGGATCAGGCACACCTTAGTTTCTCACTGACATCTTAGCATTTCAACACTCTGGAAAAGTCCCTGATGGTAGACTTTTCTAATCCAATTTGTCTTTTGATTTCCTGGCTGCTGGTTCCAAGGGTGTTGATCGTAGATCTGAAAAAGCTGAAATTGAGGACAGTCTCAATCTCTTCTCCATCTATCATGATGCTGTCAATTGGCGCCTTGGAGAGAATCTTTGTTTTCTTAATGTTGAGCTTCAATCCATATTGAAGACTACAGTCCTTGATTTTTTGCAGCAGATCCTCCATGGTCTCCTCAGTTTTTATGAGCAAGGTTATGTCACCTGTATAATACAAGTTGTTGAGGAGTCTTCCTCCAATTCTGATGTCATGTTCCTTCTCATAAAGACCACGAGGAAGTTTTTAGTAAGAAAGTTCCAGAAGACTTTGGCTGCTGCAAAGAGAATAGATTAAATGCAAGTTGAAGCAGAAAGACCAGTTCCAAGACCATCACTTTATTTTCAAGATTGTTGTTACATGCTACTGAGTAACCTGCAACTCATAGTAACACTATGTACAGTAGCTCTGAACCCTGCTCTATCTGGAGTAAATCTCACTGACTCCAACACACCTACCCCAACCACCTTAGTTACTGAGTTAACCCATCTCATCCTGGGTCTTTCTCTTTTGTGCTGTCCCTCCATCCGTCCAACCATGATGTCTTTCTCCAATGATTAGTCCTTCCGGCAATGTTTGTTGATGAACAAATTAAAAAAAAAAACCAACAACAAGCAAACCTAAAACAGGGACTAAAAATGGAGTTGGTAAGTAGTAGTTAAATTAGCCATTTCGTTTGAAGGTAGAATTAACAGAATTACCTAATGCTCAGGATTTCTGGTGAGAGAGGAAGAAACAAAGATTTAGGATTGAGTAACTAGAAGAATGATATTATCATTTCTGAGTTAGGAAGCACCAAAGGAATAAGAGCCGGGAAGAAAAATTAAGACCATCTAACATACTTTGGACATGTTGTAAGGAGGGACCGGTCCTTGGAGAGGGACATCATACTTGGAAGGGTGGAGGGACGGCGCAGGAGGGGAAGGCCCTCCATGAGGTAGATTGATTCAGTGACTGGGGTAATCGGGATGATGGGAGTGTCAGAGATGGTGCAATTGGCACAGGACAAAGCAGAGTTTAGGGCTGTTGTACATAGGGTCGCTATGAGTCGCAAGCGATTCAGCACATAACAACAACAACAACATATATAATTATGATAATAGCGAACATTCATGTAAGTGGTTGCTGGCTGTGTGTCAGGCACTTTTGTACCAACATTGGTCTAGTGGCAAGAAGCTGCACTGCAATCCCAAACGCACGCAATTCAAGGCCACTGGCTGCTTCATGGGGAAAAAAGGACATGCAATCTCCTCCTTTGTGATTAGCTATCTCTGAAAACCTGCCAGGAACTTAGTTATAGATCGATTCCAATTCTACAGTACACAACAACAACAACATGTGATTGTACTATCCTTTTTTTTTGTCTAGGTGTTTTCTCAATCTGTATGCTGGGCAAATAATCCAAAAATCGGGTTGTATGAAAAAGAATGTGACATTAAAATTACAGAAAGACTCATCAGCAATCTGTGATATGCTGGTGACACAAACTTACTTGTCCTAAGAGAACAGGACTTGAAGCACTAACTGCTATGTATAGATTATACTCAGATAAAGAAAACAGAAATATTCATAACTGGAGCAATAAACAACACCATGATAAATGGACAAAAGATTCAATTTGTCAAATATTAAATTTTACTTAAATCCACATCATGCTCAGAAAGGTGGAAGGGAAGACTTCAAAAACATAAACTGACACAATGACTGAACAGTTAATCAAAGCACAAAAGAGACTGTGAAGATGGCAAAGGATCAGGTAAGGTTTCAATATATTGTACATAGGCTTGATATGATCCAGAGTTGAGTTGGCAACACCTAACAACAACAACAACACAATCAGTACCCATGGAAGTAGCCACCAAGAATTCAAAGGACAACATATTATATTGAGTAAATCTACTACCAAGATTTTCATTAAAATTCTGAAAGGCAAAGATGTTACTCTAAAAACTAAGTGTCCATGGCGCAAGCCATGGTATTCTCAATTACTTAATATGTGTGTGAAAGTTGGAAAACAAATAAAAAAGACCAAAGAAGAATTAATGCCTTCAGATTGTTGTTGTTGTTGTTATGTGCCATCAAGTCGCTTGTGACTCATAGTGACGCTATATTGCTGAAACCTGCTCTGTCCTGTGCCAAACTTATTGTCTCTGAGACATCTAACCTCATTACCCCAATCATTGAATCAATCCACCTCATCGCCATTCCAAGCCTAATGTCCCTCTCCAAAGATTGGTCCTTCCTTGCAAAATTCCCAAAGAATGTCAGACGAAGCCTCAGATCCTTGCCTCCAAGGAGTATTCTGATTCTGCCCTCTCCAGGATAAACCTGTTTGCTTTCCTGGCAGTCTATGCTATATTCAAGACTCTTCTCCAGAACCACAGCTTGAAGGCATCAATTATCTTTCTATCATCCCTAGTCATTGTCTAGCTTTCTGACCCACATCAAACAATTGAGAAGACTATGGCCTGAATCAGGTGCACCTTGGTCTCCAGATTGACGTCGTTGCTCTTCAGTACTCTGGAGAGATCCCTGACAGCAGACTTTCCCAGTGCAATTCATCCTTTAATTTCCTGGATTCTAGTACTAAGGTCATTGATTGTGGAGCCAAGCAAACTACAGCTGTTAACAATCTCAATCTTTTCACCACCTATCCTAATGTTGCCAATTAGCCCAGTGGTGAGAATCTTTTTGTTTTCTTGATGTTGAGCTCTAATCCATATTGAAGGCCACAGTCCTTGACATGCTGCAGTAAGCACTTCAGGTCCTCCTCAGTTTCAGCAAGCAGGGTTGTGTCATCTGCATAACACAGGTTGTTGATGATTCTTCCACCAATCCTGATGCCACATTCCTCCTCCTACAGCCCAGCCTCCCAGATGATCTGTTCTACATATTGAAAAGGTATGGAGATAGGATACATACTGGCGTACACCCTTCCCAATTTTTAACCATGCAGTGTCTCCTAGCTTTGTTCTGACAACTGGTCAAAGTATAGGTTTCACATAAGCACAATCCAATGTTCTGGGATTCCCATTCTTCTCAGAGTCAGCCATAGTTTGTTGTGATCCACAGTCAAATGCCTTTGCATAGTCAATAAAACACAGATAGACATTCCTCTGGTATTTCCTGCTTTCAGTCAAGATCCATCTAACATCAGCTACAATATCCCTAGTACCACAACCTCTTCTAAACCCAGCCTGCACGTTTGGCAGTTCTCTGCTGATGTACTGCTCCAGTCGTTTTTAGAGAATTTTCAGCAGAATCTTGCTTGCATGTGATATTAATGATACTGGTTGATAATTTCTTTGGAATGGAAACAAATAGGGATATCTTCCAGTCAGGTGGTTGTCCTCCAGATTTTGTGGCACAACTTAGTGAGCACATGCAAGGTGGTGTCTACTTGTTGAAATATGTCAATTGGCATGCTGTCAACTCCTGGTGCCTTGGTTTTTGCCTGTATTTTCAGAGCAGCTTGAACTTCTTCCCTCATCATCACAGACTCTTGCTCATACATTGTTTCATGAAATTCTTCTGTGTCAGCCAATTCCTTTTGGTACAGTGACTCTGTAGATTCCTTCCATCTTCTTTTAGTGCTTCCAGAATCATTAATTATCTGCCCAAAGCATCCTTAAGTATTGCAACTTGAGGCTTGTGCTTTAATTTGTTCTTTGATTCTTTCAGCTTAGGAAATGCTGAGCTAATTCAGCCCTTTTGATTTTCTGACTCCAGTTCTTTTCACATTTCATTATAATATTTTGTTTTGTCTTTCTTAGCTGCCCTTTGAAATCTTCTGTTCAGCTCTTTAATTTTTTTCTCTTTGCTTTGGCTTCTCAGCTCTCAAATGCAATATTCAAAGTCTCATCTGACATTCATCTTGGTCCTTTCTTCCTCCTCTGCTTTTGAATGTATTATTATTAGCAAATATTACTTACTATGTTATATGCTGCCAAAAGAACAAAGAGATCTGTGTTTGAAATAGGACAGACAGAGTGCTCCTAAGAAGCAAGGATAGTATCAGTTGGTATAATATAGCCCACAGGGACAGTGCCCTACACGGTACATTGGTGAATGGCAATTGAGGACTTAAATCATTCAGCTGTTACCCAAAAGGTCAACAGTTCAAATACTCCCACTGTGTTACAGGAGTAAAAATAGACTACTTTCTAAAAATATATATTCTTGGAAACTTTAATATTCTTCACTATGAGGACACTATGATTCAGAATCCACTGAAAGATTGTAGGTGGTATGTGACTCTTACAGTATTTCACATTTATGTTGTTGTTGTTGTTATGTGCTGTCGGGTTGTTTGCGACTCATAGGGACCCTATGTAAAATAGCCCTAACCGACTGAGAAAAACTGGATGAAATATGTTTAC
>NW_006399784.1:16835846-16837283 GCF_000299155.1 Elephantulus edwardii
AGGGGTTTGTGCGGGGAGAAGGGTGCAATAATGAATAAATGGAATCCCAAAATCTCTGTAGATGTTCATTGAAATGAAAAATAAACAACCTAAATTTTAAAAAAAAAATAGCCCTAACCCCTGCTCTATCCTGTGCCAACCTCACTGTTTCCAACACACCTATTCCCGTTACCTTAATCACTGAATTGGTCCATCTCATCAAAGGTCTTCCAGCCCTGTGCTCTCCCTCCACTCTCCCAAACATGATGCCTCCTTGCAACATGCTCAAAGTATGTCAGACAAAGCTTCAGAATCCTTGCCTCCAAGGAGCAGCCTGGTTTCACCCTCTCCAGGAGAAAACCTGTTTGTTCTCCTAGTATATTCAACACTTTTCTCAAAGATCACAGCTTAAAGGCGTCAATTCTCTTTCTATCATCCCTAGTCACCGTTAGTAGTAAAAAAATCCATACAGTTGAAGTGAGCATGTGAGATTTTACCAGAGGATCATGTCTCCCCTCCCTGAGGGAGAAGATAAAGCTGAGAGGAAGCAGTCTGATTGGGCTTCTGAGGGAAACATTTGATGAAATGGCTCTGTAAGTGTTCTGGACCAGCAGTTTAGGGGCCCCAGAGGGTGGGAGAAATATGAGGGCCCCAAAGGGGCTGTAAGCTAGGCTGTGGGGGTGGGGAGTTGGAGTTTTCACTTGAGGCACATAGTAGCATGGTTGGCTGAAGCTCAGTCAGTGTGGGTTTGGCAGTGCCCAGGGAGGGATCCACTCTAGGGTGCAGGAGCCGGGGAAGCCCAAATTGACTGCTGAAGCAGCCAGAGCATCTATTAAAGTTTGGGAGCCTGGCCCCCAGGTACAAAGGAAGGAGCTCAAAATTTCTTCAGAACAGCCAAGTAGTATTGGAAAAATAGAGTGGCAGGTACTTCAACCAGGAGGCTGTGATCTTTAAAGTGGCCCCTGAATTTCAGGAGAGTGTTAAGCAGGTAGGGAGAGTCATTCTCATGGCAGTCCAGGGTCTGGACTTCCGGGGGAAGCTGTTTCTATGGTGCAAAAAGCAAATTGGTTTCTTGAGTGCAAGTGTTTCATTATGTCTAGGATACATACTAAAGGGAAGGGGTTCCAGGAAGGCGAGCAGGACAGGACTTGAAAGCATAGAAGGAGGAAGTGATCTCTCAGCACCTGCGGGTGGGAAAGGATAAGAGTGATGTGACCTGAGAGTATTGGAAGCCACTTCTCCAAAGTAGACGATGGCCTGCCAGGTCAGCCTGGACATCATCACTGAAGCTGTCTTCAGGGAGCTGCAGGCGAGTAAGCTACATAATTTATATGTAGCACTGATTATCTTTTCACATAACAACCTAGTCTTTTGAACCTAACTGTGTCCATAAGTGTGATTTTATATGATTATATGTCATACTACATATATATGTGGAAGGAGGAGTGGCATCCACTT
>NW_006399784.1:16840923-16858121 GCF_000299155.1 Elephantulus edwardii
GGTGACTGGGGTAATAGGGATGGGTGTGTCAGAGGTGGTGCGGTTGGCGCAGGATAGAGCAGGGTTTAGGGCTGTTGTGCATAGGGTCGCTATGAGTCTGAAACGACTTGACGGTACATAACAACAACAACAACATATATATGTGTGTGTGTGTGTATGTATATATATATATATAAACACTTCCATCATTTCTCCAAGTTCATAGATTTTCCAGAGGCAAGCTATTTCAGAATTTGATGCCACTTTTGCTTCCAAGCTTGTTTTAATTGGGGAGCTCCACCAAACACTGTCCACCATGGGTAAGCGCTATTACATTTGAAACATCAGTGTCACAGTGTTTAGTATGACAGCAACCATGAGTTACCTCTGTACAGCAAATGGACACACCAGTGCTAAATCACTTAAAAGAACGTTTGACCAAAATCAATAAAAACCAGGCCTAGGGGCCTCAGATGTTATTAGGTAGCATTCAGTCAACAATGACACAGCAGCTCTATGAACAGTGTGCTCATGATCTCCAACATGTTCAACTTGATGTCTCAGTCACTATGTCAAGCCACCTCATTGAGGATCTTCTCTCTTTCTGAGTCTCCACCTTTCCAAGCATGATGTCTCTTTCCAAGGATAGCTTCTCCTAACATCATGCCCAAAATATGTGAGAGTAAGTTTCACCATCCTTGCCTCTAACCATGGGATATTCAATACTTATACTCATGTGTGTATTTGTGTAGGTGTGTATGTAATATATGAGTATATACACACAAAGAGAGTCAGAGAGAGGGAACAGTTAAATTATAAAAAAATAAATTATGAATTGTTGTTGAGTCTGTTAAGTAATAATTGCTACTTCTACTTTTTTTTTAAATTTAGGTTGTTTATTTTTCATTTCAATGAACATCTACAGAGATTTTGGGATTCCATTCATTCATTGTCGCACCCTTCTCCCCGTACTTCTACTTTTTAAGGTACTGGAATGAATGGGTGACTAGATAATTGCAGTTAACAATCTGGAACCAAACATGCATTATGGATTGAATGGAAGGGAGAGGATAAATGTGTTTGAATGCATGAATGAAAGACTAATTGCTGTGAAAACTTTCATTTTTTTTTAAAAAAAGAAAGTACTGGAATACAAATGTAAGAGAAATATTAAAGGAGTTACCTTGCATCTGTCCAAATTTTTATATGATTTTTTTCAAATGGCTTGCTTTAAATTGCTTAAATTATTATGCTAAACATATCCATCATTCATAATAATCCTGCACAGACGGCCACTCATCAATGAGGCCCCACACTGAGCTGAGATTCTCTGGTGTGGATGGTCATACAAGTCAGATTGTCGGATGGCATTGTTGTTATTATTTTTCTTCAACATTTTGTAACATAGAGGTCTCATTTAGTTTTCAGTCTTTTCTCTCCAAATACTAGTATTTAACCACAATATTGGTTGTTTTGTCCAACAATTTCCATTTATGTAAATAATCTCATATAGATTGAGAGGATGGATGGTTGTGGGTCCTTACAATTCATGAAGAGGGGGGCATGTGGAGCAGGAACATAGCTGGTTTCTATGGTAACACTCTATTGATGAGCCTTGTGCAACTCTACCTGCCTTGGGAATAGCTGATTTGGGTGGAATTCTGACTGCCTGATGTTGCTATCTGATATTTTCAGGGTAAATAAGGAGAGATGAACGAATCACATCCAATTTAAAATGAAAAATCAGATGGAGGCCTCAGATCATTACTCTCCTCTAATGATGCTTAGTAAGCTCCCTGATGCTGGAATTATACCAAGGCCATCACATTCAATCAGTGTAACTCCAAAACAAATAACTATTTTTATTTTATTTTGAGAATGTAGGAAGAAACCCTCATCCTAACACAAGTCTTATTAAATGGAACTGAATAGGCCTTGGATCACATTGAGCCTTCTTAATCATGAACATTGGAACTGAAAAGTCGAGATCACATAGCCAGCTGTATTGTTTGACAGATAAGGAGGAAAGATGCCAAAAGAAAATAAGCCCATGGCCAAGAACCACAGAGAAATAAGGGGCTAAGACCCTGAGCAGAGTACCCTTTCCATCCCTAGACCATGTAGTTTTTCCGTACCTAACAAGGCCTTTGTTGGTACTCTCATAGGCTGTGCAGCGGTGTCAGGAGAGGGCTGCTGACCTGTACATACAGCTGGACCATAGACTTTGTGATCTAGCTGCTGCCGAGCTGGGCAGTCCAGTAAAAGAAGAAAATCCCACCAGGAGCCAAACCAGTGCCCTATGGCTTGAAGCCAAAGGGAGTTTCTTTGCTTTGCCCTAGATTCCAAACTAAAGATTAGGAGAAGACATTTGGAAGCACTAAAGAAATAAGACTTTCTCTCTGATCAATGGACTCACACAGCAATACTCATGAAGAGGACACAAGACAAGGCAGCATTTCATCTGTTGTAAATAAAGTTACCGTTAGTTGGAGCTGACTCCTGGACAACCAGCAACAACAACTAAATGAAGAAGAGGGAGAGGATGCCCATCAGCATGCAGGGAAACCAAGAAGGTGACAAGAATCAATCCTTCACCTTTTGAAAGCTGCTTTCAATGAAGTTACTGCCAGGGACATTGTACTAGCCTTCCGAACAATTGCTAATGTTCAGACTTCCTTGTGCATTTAAGTACCATCTTTTTTCCCGGCACGTGTCATATATTCAATTGAAAGCTTCTGTTGCGTTTCAAGACGTGTGGTTGATTATATTTAGTCCCAGAACATATCGTACATTATTTTAAAAGGGATTCAGGAATTATCAGTGAGCTAGATATGGATTACATTAGCATGATCTATGGAATCTTTAATATCTGCTCACTTAGAGTGGGGTATCTTACTGATTTGAAGCATTGTGCTTAATAGTTTCTGACACTCTGCTCACCGACTGCAGAACAAACTGTCTTCATGACTCTGTCTGATAGGCCCACTCTTGTTAAGGCACCAGAGAAGTCATCTAAGACCCTGAGTCCAGCTTTCCAATTAATCATGCCAAAAGGATTGCTGAAGGGGAAAAGTAATGAGAGTGACAGAATATACAGTTCAGCAATGTTATAACCATACTTCTGGATTTTTGTGAGGATAGCAGGTAACTGTGGGAGAAACCGTGCCATGTTTTAACGTGAAGTGTGTAGATTTGCCATGTTTTAAGCAACCTCACTGTATAACAGGCAGTGATTGTAAGTTTACAAATTATTGAGCAGCTACATAACAAAATGTATATTATTTTTACCATGAGAAGAAAAATAAAATTAATTCTAATCTGTACGTATTTGAACCCAAAATAAAAATCTTAATGATTTATCAAAAGACTCATAATAATACTAAGCTTATGAAGTGTCTGTTAGGGCTCAGACATTATACTAAGTGCCTCAGACTTCGCTCATTTAGACCTCAGAACAATCCTGTAAAGAAAGGTTATAATTTTTTTCTTCAAAAAGCAACAGATGAATTCCATTTCCAAACTCATAGAGCAAGCACAAGGAAGGATCAAGGCTTGGAACCGGACATTCTGATTCCACACTTCATAGCCTTACTTCTCTACTGTGCTCACATTTTTTTTAAATGTTGATTTTTATTTTTTTTTATTTTCATATTTTAATTTATTTATTTTTCATTTCAATGAACATCTACAGAGATTTTGGAATTCCATTCATTCATTGTTTGTGCTCACATTTTAAAATAATACATTTATTAAGTACAGATACAAATGGTTACTTTTTTTGTTGTTGGAAAAATCTTAGTTTTTAAGTCATCTACTCTAATTTTACAATACAGAATCATAGACTGACTTTTGAGAACTGCTCTTCACAAAATCCTTCAGGTCTTTGTCGGGATATGAGTGAAAGTTTAGAGATAAAAATAGTTTTGCATTCAACCATGCATACACATTTTGTTTTATAACATTAATTACAATACTCACCTTATCACAGCCCTCTTTCCATTTTTTTCACTATGAGTCTTGTTTTCATTCATCTGTCTACCCTACGTGTTCCTGCCTTTTGTGCTTTATCCTTGCAACGAATGGTTCCCTTTTTATCTAGTGTGGTTGATTTTTCTAAAAACTGAGTACTTCCCTGGTGTCATTATAGACTTGATGATATTTTACTATAAGTTTAACCACAGACATGAGCTCACCTCCAGACTTAAAGAGCAACTATGGGTCAAATCACAGACATTCTATATCAGAACAGGAAGTATAGCTATTTTGATTATTTTGACTGTGTTCCTTATTTTTCTTCCATTCTCTCTAGGACCCTCTACTGTAGCCAGCCACTATCTAGTTCCTCTGGTCTCTGAGTTGTGGAGGTTGACGTTTGTGTGATCCATTAGTCATTTGGATTATTCTTATGAAATTTCAAATGAGAGGCATATTTTTCTCATGTTTCTTACATTTACTGTGCCAGAAACACAACCTGGGTTTAATCAAAAGAAAGACTTCAACCATGGGCTTTATAAAACAAATATTGGGAGTGTAGTCAGCATCAAAGATCCCAAAGAACTCAAGAAATAGCAACAGATATTTTACTTTTTTCTTTTAGCTTTACCTTTCTCTGTCAATTAAACATTGTCGTGTGTGTGTGTGCGTGTGTGTGTGTGTGTGTGTGTGTGTGTGTGTGTGTGTGTGTAAAAAGGACCTGGCTTTGGTAACTTCACACTTACATGATTTCAATTTAGTCAGTCAGTTTAGTACCTCAGATGCAATACTTACTTTCCTCATAAAGAGAACCTTCAGAAAGGCCTAGATCTGAATCAGTAGTCTGGGGCTGAGGCTTTGACGCCAATGAAGAGGGAGGAAGAGTATTTAGATCCACAAACCCTCCTCAAGCCAATACAGTTAAATAGGAGCAATTCTTCAAGAAAAAGAGAATACTCTCAAGAGAAAAAAGGAGAAAGAGGACACTGGGATCCAGGGTGAGGACTGGGGAGTGTGGGGAGTGGGATGGGAGGGGAACCAGCAGACATTAATTTCATTCCTGCAACTTACTCGACGATAATATTTTTCCATGAAAATCCAAAGTACTATATACTTGCATGACTAAATAAAAAACACAAGAAATTATGGAATCATCTTGCAACTTGGCTTCCAGCCACCAATGGTCAAGCAGAGTAGCAGGCTTTGCAGACAGAGGCCATGTTCAAAAAAGAAGACACTCTTGATATGGGCTGGAAGAGGGAAGTACCCCTTCTCCTGAACCATCATTGAGATCATTTTAACAGAACTGTGAGAGGATTTCCCCCTTCTTCCATAGAACAGAAACACATAGTATATCCATCTCAATTATCTTACAGCGAATAGTGGCCTAGTGCTCAATTTCTGGCAAACGAATGGGAAGATGAAAATACCATGGGTTTGGGGGGAGGGGGAGGGGAAACTAAAAAAACGTGGAGAGACGTCCTTTGCCCCTTTTTTTTTCTTTCTCCCTCTTCACTTTTCTTGAGTGGAATGTAGGCATCGTGCCTGGTATGACAGCAGTCATCATAGACAGTGAGGTGATCTTAGAATGAAAACTCTACATGGTGGAGAAAGAAAGTAAGTTTGCACGGAACATTAATGAACGAAACACAGAAAAGCTATTCCAGCCCTGCACAAACTATGGCCAAATTTTACAGGACACAAATCCACTGTTTTCTTGTTAAAGCTGCTGACTTTCTCTTGCATAAATTGAGTATGTTATGAGGAGAAACTCGACTTTAAAAAGGTCATTGTACCTGGAAAAGTAGAGAGTTAGCAAAAGAGAAGACGACTAATGAGATGCATCAGAACAGTGATTGCAACACGGATCTTAACACACAGCAAAGATGTTATGGATGGTATGGTAGCCAGCAGGGGTTCTTGTTGTTGTACGCAGGGATGTTATGAGTTGAAGATGACTGAATAGCATCTAATAAAATTACTTACAGCCTTGATCATGTACCACTTATTCAGCTACTAACTCAAAGGTGAGTGGTTGAACTCAGTTGCCTCTGCAAAGAAGAAAGATGAGTAATCTGAGTCTACATAAATTTACAGCCTTGGAAATCCTCTGGGCAGTTATAAGGTGGTGTGCTGCCATAGCAAAGACATGTGATATGAATGCACCAGCTGCTCCACATGAGAAGGATGAGCCATTCCTCCCATGCAACTGACTGCCTCTGAGAACCCACCGGAGGTTCAGCTATGAGGTGGTTCAGACTATAAGCCACACAACAACAACACCAGGGTCACTCTGACTGGGGAGCAATTCAGTGGTTGCGGTTTTGGTGTGTATTACTTAGATCCAGTTTTACTTGACTGCTCTAGAAATAAAGTTATTTGTAAGCAAGCTAAATCATAGGTGCCAAGATTGATGAACAGCACTGAATAAGGATTGGGAAGTGTTAAGAAAGGAGAAGTACTTGTCCTTTTATGAAGACAATCGTGGAACCTGGCCTACACTACCTCACGTGACTTCTCAGCATTAACTCTCTGAACTCTTCATGTTGTTCCTGTTGTTATGTGCTGCCTAGTTTGGAAGCAGGAGTGACGTCTACTTCCTAAATAACATGTCTCTGAAAACTCCATGAACTTTGATAAATGTCGATAGTCGTAGAGGGGCTTCAGGCCTTTTTTTTTCATAGGGTCGTTATGAGTCATGCTTGACTCAAAGACAATCAACAACAACAGTCAATAACTTATAGCAACCCTATAAACAACAAATCTGAACTTTGCCCTCCCTCATGCCCTCCTCACAATCTCTAATATGCCCAAGCCCATTCTTCCTTTCTTTCTCTGACTTTTCGCAGCATGGTGTCTTTTTCTAAGGACCAGTCCCTCCTGACAACACGGCCAAAGTATGTGAGACAGCTTCACTATCCTTTCCTCTAAGAAGCATTCTCCTTGTAAGCAATCCAAGACAGATTTGTTTGTTCCCTTCGCAGTCCATAGTATATTCAATACTTTTTGCTCACCCCACAATTCAAAGACCTCGATTTTTCTTCCATTTTTCTTATTCATTGTCCAACTTTCAGATGCAGAGGAAGTAACTGCAAATATCTTTATCAGGCAAGGTACACCTTAGTCTTTAAGCAGACATGTTTGCTCTTTAACACTTTAGAGAGATCTTGACAGTAGATTTTCCCAATGCAATGTCTTTTACAATATACTGTGGATGGTTTTCCTCATTTCACAGCCAAATGAATAGGGTCAGGTAAGTAATTTCTTCCCTCAGGTCACATTGCTAATAAGTGCATGAGGTACAATTGGAACTCATGGAGGACTGCCTCCAAGTCTTCTGTTACGCACTCCCACTCCAATTCTCCTGGTCCAAGGGTCTTACTGTATTAAACCAATGAATGAAAACATGATGTGACATACCAAGTTTTTAGTCCTGCTTGTCATTTTACCACAAGGTTCAACACAGAAGTCCCCTCAATACCAAGCTTGCCAGTCCATTCAAAACCTCATCCAATTTTAAAAGTTAATTTACACCCCACTGTCAGGAACACTCATGTAACATAAATTAAGCAAATCTTTTACTGGCCTTTTTTAATTGAGAGACAAGCCTCACTTCCTTCTGTGAAGTGTGTGTGTGTGTGTGTGTGGGGAGGGGGGTGTTCCTGCTTTCTAAAATACCCTAGCTGTTAAATTATATTCAGAGATTAAATGTTTGTTCCCTTACTACAGAGCAGCATTGGCAAGCTTCAATCTCTGCTGCCCAGGTTTTGCTTCCTTATAAGATGCCTCCGCTCGGAAAGTCCTCTAGCGGTGCAGAAATCTTCCAAGAGTTAACGCCAGAGTTCGGTCAACCACTATTATGGGGTTGACAGATTCTTGGCTTTTCGAAGGATTTTTTTTTTCTTTCCCTGAGTGAATAAGTAGGTCTAGTTAGGTTTATTGTAGGAACAAAAGTTCCTCTGGAAAGCTAATTCTTTTGAATGGTTGAAATGAAAAATAATACCCCCACCCCAGCCCTCAGAGTCCACTCTTATTTAAGCAGATGAAAATACTAACTTTCCTAAACCCAAGGCTTTCTTTGGGATGCAGAATATAAAGTGCCTTTTCTAACCATTGTGACAGGAAAGGAATGCACAGGTTTCTCAAGAGAAGATTGCGGAGCCCATGTTGATTTAATTTACGTATCTTCCTGCCAGGAATAAAACCTCATGGACGTGGCACTTATTCAATGATTATTTGATATTTTATGTATTCAGTGGATATTTTTTGGGGAAAACCTTTTAAAAATTGGGTTTCTTAACTACCTATACAGAGAAAAAGTTCTTCTTTTTTTTTATGTGTAACTTCTGGACACATTGAAAGTATTCTTTATATGCAGAAATCAATGATTGTAGAATAAACTATGGAAACAGAACAATTGTGAACCCCATAGGAGGGTTGGTCAAAGACAGACTGAGTTTTGTGTCTTGCTCTGGTTTTTCATGTTAGTAAAAAATAAAGTAGAACCTTGACCAGGATGTGTATATACACAAGGAGATGAGTGTTTAATGGGAGAGAGAGCCGACTTTGGGGCAGCGACCAAGAGCACTGTTCAAAGTCGTCAGTGCGTGAAAACTCCCTTGTGAGAATTAATCATATTCTCAGTGTAAGGCAGCTCTTAGTTTCTGCATTGAGCTTCTCATCCTACAATTGTTAATCCACTTAGAGAATACATCAGCAAAGCAGCTATGAAAAAAAAACAAAAATCATAAGAAAATAAAATATATGTGATAATTGTTTCTTCAATTCTAAAAACGCCCTGTCATTGATATCTCACTTCCACTTTTACCACTGTATCAATGAAAGTGCCTTTTTTGCAATTCCTGAGATGCATAATCTTGGCTTCATCTTCAATTCATCTTGTTTCTGTTCATTTTCTACCCCCCCCCATCTCCTGTAACACACAGAACCACAAAAGTATCAAATTTGAATGCACTGATTTTATTACACTCTTTTCTCCATTTATCACAATGATATTTTTTGTTTTCTTGATGTTGAGATGCAAACTCATGATAGATTGAGAAAAAAATTGAAACTGTCAACAACTTCATTTTACTTGGATCCATAATCAATACTTTTGGTACCAGCAGTCAAGAGATCAGGAGATATATTGCATTGGAAAATTCTGCAGTCAGGGACCTCTCCAAATGGACTAAAGTGTGCCTAATTCAGGTAATTGTCTTTTCAGTCACTTGAGTTCACTCAGCTATACAACTGAGAGCTAGACAATGAATAAGGATGACAGAAGAAGAATTGATCCCTTTGAATTATAGTATCAGAGGAGGCTGAATACCCATGTTGTTGTTGTTGTTGTTGTTGTTATGTGCCATCGAATCACTTGCGACTCATAGTGACCCTTATGTACAAGAGCTCTAAACACCGTTCTATCCTATGCCAACCTAGCCATCTCAAATGCACTCATTCCTACCACTCCAGTCACGAAATTGATCCATCTCATCGAAGGTCTTCCAATACCCATGGACTGCCAAAAATACAAGCAATTTTGTCTTGGAGAAATTACAGCTGAGTGCTCTTTGGAAGGAAAGATGGTAAAGCATCAACTCATATATTTTGGGCATGTTGCTGGGAGACACTATTCCTTGGAGATCACCATGCCTGGGAAAGTGGAGGGTCAGTGAAACAGAGGAAGACCTTCAACTAGATGGATTGGCACAGTCACTGCAGCAATGGGCTCCAATATGTCATTGATTGTGAGGGTGGCACAGGATAGAATTCGGTTCAGATCTATTGTTTATAGGGACGCTTTGAGTTGTACTCCACGCAGATGGCTCCTAATAACAACAATAAAACGAACAACTTTTAAAAAACTGGACTGAAGTGTAGCCAATTCATGTTGGGTCAATTCTAAATCATGTGGGATGACCCATTATGTGTCAGAATAGAATTATACTGGGTTTTTAATAGTTGAATTTTTGAAAATTTATCATCATTATATCTCTGAGTGTACTCAAACCTCCAACCTTTCATTTAGGAGCTAAATATATTAAGTTTTGTGCTACCCAGGGACTCCTGAAGCAATGCAAAATTTAAAAGCAATGAAAAAATGAAATGTTATATATTCTTACTGTTGGCTTAGTTATTTTTAACCTTACTTAAATTTACACAACATAAGCATAAAGTTCTCACATAAACATAAAATGAAAACAAATCTATAAATTAATCTCAACAAAGATATAAAACTAATAAAATTCAAATGTATTAGAAAAAGTATTTTACTGTCTATTGCACACCAGGCACTGTCAGAAGTTCTAGAAACAAAGCAGTGAACAAAATAAGTAAAAAACCAGTGCCCCCATGGATTAGATTTTATTATATTAGCCATTTTATCCAAATAAACTAGGTAATGCTAGTAGATATGCCACAACCAAAGACTGTTCATAAGGTGAGTACATGAGACTAACTCCTGGTAACTAATCTAACTTGAGTCCAGAATATTCGTGCGCATGACTCTATTTTCATTACTATGCACATGACTCAACTCTCCAGCTTCTTTACTCCGTTCTAATAACTGCAAATATTTCCGCTGGTAGGAAGCAGGAGTGGCATTCACTTCCTAAAGAACTTCCTCCAGAAACTCTATGATTTGCTAATTGTCAATAGTTGCAGAGGGGCTTCAGGCCTTCTGTTCATAGGGTCTCTAGGAGTTGTACTCGATTCAAAGGCAATCAACAAAAATAGTTTTGGCACAGTTGCATCGTTTATGTATTAATATTACCCTTTCCCCCCGTCATTAACCCTGAGTAATTAAACAATATAATTTTCTACCACCCCATTCCGTTTTCTTGAATAACATATTAAAGTGTCCATATGTGAAATAATTTAAGTAACCAAATTCTTGCTCTGAGAACCTTTTTTCAAATACAAATCTCACTGCAAGCAAGAAATATTGTCTTTTAAATTAATTAAATATGTGACATTTATTGTCTGGATCTTTTTGGCATATTATAGATTAGGACTTGGTCAAGATTTCTGATATTTCTCAAGCTCTCAGTGCAGAAATGCACTCAAATCTGAACTCATTGCCATGTAGTTGGAACCAAGTCATAGCTGACCAGCCAGCAGGTTTTCAGAGGCTGTAAATTGCACAGGAGTAGATTGCCTGTCTTTCTCCCACTGAGCCGGATTTGAAGTGACAGAGAGGCACCATCTTTGGGTTAGCAGCCCAGATTCCTGTGAACTATGCCACCAACGTTCTATCCCAATATTTCACGAGTATATTATCTTGGGGTTTTTTTTTTATTATTTGGATGAAGAACTGGCTATATAAAATATATATGCCAACTTTTAATTTAACAAGTGAGCTCCATGGTTACTTGGTTACATAAACAATTCAGAGCCACCTCAATTCAGTCTTCTTCAGGAGAGATTCCTGTGGCTCCATTTTGGTCATTGTAGACATCTATAACTCTTCATTGCCATAGGCTGCGTGGGCCCCTGAATCCCAGGTCGTTCACTAGAGCAGACACACTAGAGCAAATCGTTCTGTACCCAGAGAGAGAACGTTGCATTGTTTATCTGTTTGTCTGCTTTAGTTTGAAATACTTTTAAATTGTTTCAGACAAGTTTGTTCTTAGGGCACTTTCAGTGTTTAGACTCCTGGATAAACTATCTTCTGCGGAATGTCAATGGGTAAGGAATGATTACTGTGATTTTGACGTTAGGAGCGGCCACCCTAATAACAGCTCATCGTTCTTACCAGCATAGTAACTGTCAAATGCTATCGTTTTGGTATTACCTGGTGCCAACACTCAACCACAAATACAAAGACAGTACAAATACCTACATAGCACAGCAAGGTCCAGCTAAAATGTGGTAATTCTGATGATTAGAAAGAAAATAAAGTATTTTAAAGAGCTTAGCACAAACTTGCTGAACCCTAAGAATGTATCTCCAGACCCATCCTTTGTCCTTCTTGGTAACCCTCCCTTTAGACCTCTTATCCTGATTCATGATCACACTTTCCCTTTTTGCTATTTTTCTTATTCATTCCAACTTATTCATCCCCTCACTGCAACTGTCTTCAGCTAACATTTTTTGAGATGGACTGTGTTCCAGTTGCTATCCAATGTCTTAGAAATTCAAGAGTAAAAGGTATATGATTTTGATATGGGAAGAACTCACTACTATGTGTACTCAAAGGAGTCTTCAGTTCTATAATCTCCTTCCCTCCTGAAAGCATTCCCCATGGTCTTGTCAGATTCATCTATGTAGTTTCCACTCTCCACAATGCCTTCAGTAACTCACGTATCTATTCAGTAGACCTTTCACTTGCAGGAATTTACATCCAAGTTCTTATTTTACATACACACTTACCTACATTCTTCTCTTTTTGATGTCTCTTTTCTTCAATGTGTGAGCTTCTTAAATATCAAGAACTTGGATCTTATAATCTGTAAATGAACATTTCATAGACCCAATCCTTATTTCTTAAAGAGACAAATATTTCCTCTTCTGTGCTTACAGTAGATTTCTTGTCACCCAATTCAATCTGAAAATTAGCCCAAGATAGTTCCAACATCATTGAGACAAGCATTTGAGACAAGTCCAGATGGAACTGAAACCAGAGTCTAACATTTCAGAAAATTTCCAGACTGGAGAAGTAAGCTGGGTTTTCTGAGTATCCCAACTACCACGTCTTTAGGTCCAAAGAGTTCTCTATTCTTCCAGAATCTAGGATACAATACACAGTATTATATTTGCTTCCTTTCAAGCTTAGTTAATCTTCTCATGAAATCCCAAACCCAGTCACATCCTTCAGTAGTTCTGCTTAGATCTTTCTGTTCTGTTGGTTCTTTATTCCCCACTTTTTAAATAACACATCAAACCAAAATTTACATCATGGCTCTTTAGAGTGTTTCAAAGGACTTAAAATAGTTGTAATATCTACAAGATTAAGAAGTCAAGATTGTCTCGATTACTTAGCCACACAATACATAAAATAACATAAGCATTGAGCAATGACAGTAAGAGAGAAAGAAGAGAGATAATGAGTAAGAATTAGTCACTCATGCAACAGAATTGTTGCTATCAGTATATCTGTACACTCTGACAAATGCATATATCATAGCAGCAGAGACCTTAAAAAATCTTTCAGGGTAATAACTGATTTAATTCTTATAACAACTCAATGGAGAATGTACAAGAGATATTCTGAGTCTCACCAATGATGGGAGGAAATGAACAAATCACAAATTGCATGTCACCCAGAAACATGAAATTTTACTCCCATGAAAGCCATTCATCCCATGATCTATCATCCAGACTATGGAACTAAGATTTGGAAATAGACAGAGACTAAGGAGTGTGTTGAAAGACTGGAACAATATATGAGTTTGATGCCATTACTTAATTCAAAAACTATGACATCATGAATGTGTCCCATTTTATTTTTCAAGGGCTTGGTGGTAAATGACCCACATGATCATACCATGTGTGCAAGATAAGAGGATTTTTCACATCTGATCCTAGATTCCTAGAGAAAATATGCTGTAAAAATTGTGAAACCAAGTATGAGCTCAATTTGAAAACTGAAAGACAATCAAAAATTAATCTTTTCAAGGATCATCCGGCACCACTGTAATAGTCCATGAACTCTCACAAGGATCCTTGAAAGTTTCAGGAAAAAAAAATTAAATAAATTGCCACAGTGCCAAATAAGATGTTTCAACAAATCAGTGCAGCCCTTGACATGCTTACTTATCTCTACCAAAAAATGTGGAAAATAGTTGATCCAATAAAATACAATTATTGAACAATACCATCAATATGGCACACATGCAAATCTTGCTGAAGATAATTGAAAGACATCCGGAGCAACACACAGTTAGGGAACTTGTAGAAATTAAAGCTGAATTCAGAAGAGGCAAAACTTATTCTTCTTCACATGAGATGTTGTTTGATTGGTATTAGATATTTTTTAGTACAACTCATTGTGACCCTATGAGCAACAGATACGAACCAGGTATTATTCCATGCCATCCTCACAATCTCAACCAGATAGACTGAAACATTGACTGTAGCAACGTTCTTAAGCAGATTGTAAGGATAGCATAGGATCAGTGTTTCCTTCTGTACTGCAGTAGAGGTTGTAAGTTGGACCTGACTTGATGAGTTTCAAATTTGGAACATTATATAAAACATCGTAACCATATAAATCATTATTATATTACTGTTGCTGTTATGTGCCAGCCTAGTTGCCTGTGACTCATAGCGACCCTATGTACAAGAGCCCTAAACCCTGCTCTATCTTGTACCAAACTCACTGTCTCCAACACATCTATCCCAATTACCCCCATCACTGAATCAATCCACCTCATAGAGGATCTTCCTCTCCTGCACTGTCCCTCCACCCTCCCAGGCACTACATCCTTCTCCAAGGATTGGTTCCTCCTTGCACCACGTTCAAAGTATGTCAGACAAAGCTTCAGAATCCTTGCCTCCAAGGAGAAGCCTTGTTTAACCCTCTCTAGGATGAACCTGTTCATTTTCTCAGCAGTCCATGGTATATTCAATACTCTTCTCCAACACCACAGCTCAAAGGCATCAGTCTTCCTTCTATCATCCCTAGTCATTTTCCAAGTGATTGCAAACCATTAATAGTTAATATTTTAATCAGGTCACTCTAAATTTCTCAGTGGAAGATATACAAATGAACTGGAATTTGAGCTTTAGAAAAGTCAAGGGGGGAAAAAAGGTTCATTAGGAAATATACCACATTATAACTAGTAATTAGTCCTATCAGTATTATTTGTTCAGAAAGCACCTCTCTTAAAAGTCTCAGCATTTCACTTTTGCACTCAGTTAACATCAGTTAACAGCAGACTTACAGCCAATCCATTGTCAATCATTGTAACCTCTTCTTCTAACTCCACAGAACACAATATGCTTAAAACAATCTGAAAAGCGACTTTGTTGGCTGGATTTCGGCCACAGTTTCTCAGTTTGCACTTTACAGAATGTTTAGTTGGTAAGGAGAAATCCCCTCTAAAACCACTGTGACAAAAGTTATTTTAGAGCTTCAGTAGTTTTTCTTTCTTTAAGCTACTTTAAAAAAAAGTTACCCTTACACTCTCACTATTTATTTATTTTGGCCTTGGTGGACTAGACCACAGCTCAAACTTTATGGACCTAATAAAATTCCCAACATTCTCAGACATGGGTCGTGATGTTTGTGCACTGGGCAGAAAACAAAGGTGCATTTATGAGGAGAATGGACATGCTCACAGATAAATGAACTGAGGTCAGTTGTACAGGATTAGGCTGCAGCTCACACAGAGTGAGATGTGTCTTAGCTGAATTCCCTCACTTTCTGTACTCCATCTCTTCTGTCTTCTTTTCCACAAATGCCTTGTCTGATTCACAGGAGCACCCCCGATAACATTGCAAGATCTGTCCTATTCAGAATTAATTCATTCTCCAGCTTCCCATCTTGCTCTCAAACCAAGCCTTCAAACACTACCTATCCTGTGTTTCCTTCCCTCACAGTTAATCTTTCTTTTAGGTAGCAGTTGGTCAATATGATAAAGCAATTCTTTACCTCTGCCAAGGCAGAAAGGCCTTCAGTTCAATCTGAAGAAGTGTTTCTATTGTGGAAATGCACAGAACTTCTGTCACTTGAAATTGATCCTTAGCAATGACTGCCTAATTTGCCCCTCTGCAGAATTAGCTCTCAAAGTTTGCCATTCAACATAAACAGATAATAATGTAGTTCCTTGCAATTCTGCTCAGTTAATTATGCACCATCATTTCATCTTGCATTTTATGTGCATTACAATTTTTAAAAAACTTTTTATATAAATTTATTTTCACAATACCTCCTTCCTGCTAAGTAAAACAAAGCACTCTTTCTATTTGTCGTTTTTGCCCCATGGTAAACAGAAAGCATCCCAGGTGGCATAATGGTTAAGTTCTCAGCTGCTAACCAGAAAGTTAGATGTTCAAACCCACCAGCCAACCAGTGGGAGAAAGATGTGACAGTCTGCGTCCTTAAAGATCACAGCCTGGAAGCCCTGAAAGGCAATTTTATTGTTTTATACTAAAAGTTAGAATCTATGCAACAACAGTGGATGTCGAATTTGGTTTTATGTCAAACAAAGTCTGTTACTGAAATAAATGCTTGGCATTAATTACTTATGGAACTATGTCATGTCTTCTAACAGATACAAACTTCTGAATACAGAAAAGAAAAAGGAACGATGCTTAGTCCCTTCCGAGGGTTTAATGTTTTTGAGTCCCTTAGGTAAGATTGACTGTTTCTGCAAGGGAAATAAAAATTCTCATGCAACAGATGAAAACAGTTTTTCCATTTTTTAAAATCTGAAATCTCACTGCAAAT
Source organism: Elephantulus edwardii (assembly GCF_000299155.1). Taxonomy (NCBI): domain Eukaryota; kingdom Metazoa; phylum Chordata; class Mammalia; order Macroscelidea; family Macroscelididae; genus Elephantulus; species Elephantulus edwardii. The sequence goes on from NW_006399784.1 coordinate 16,857,269, forward strand.
ATATTACAAGATTAATTATGCCCAGAACAAATAAACACTGCTGTCAATCTTCAGATAATCTTGCTCCAAAAAAAAGAGTTCATCTGTGCACTTTCTATCATGCGTGATGTTTTTAAAAACTGCTTTTAGCCCTAACGTCTTGCCATACTTCCTGTCACTATGTTTTCTCTCTTGTTCCTTGCGTCTGCACAAGTTTTCAATTTAGGTTGTATTTCCAACAGATGTTATATCTTTTAGAGTGTTTGCTTTCTCTTTCATTAAAAAGCACGTGTAATACATTTTATTGTTTTGAAAGAAAATAGCCTAAATTAAGATGTTCAGAAATCCTGAATTATTGCTCCTTAATAGGGAGAGTGTGTATAGTCCCTCTTATGACGGAGAATGAAAGAATTAAAGAGAAGAAAGTTTGCTATAGGGTATGATAAAACTTTATGGTTTACAGAACTATCCTCCACTAGTTGGGTTGACAGTACAATACCTTCCCACTAAACTACTAGACATCTATCTCTATCTAATTCTCTCACTCTCAATCACTCTCTGTCTCTTTCTCTCTATGTCTTTCCTCCCTTTCCTTCCTTGTACAACAGCTCTGAACCCTGCTCTATCTTGTACCAACCTTATTGTCTCTGACAAACCTACCCCCATTACCCCAGTCACTGAATTAATCCACCTCATCAAGAGTCTTCCTCTCTTATGCTGTCCCTCCACCCTTCCAAGCATGATGTTCCTCTCCAAGGACTGGTCATTCCTTGCAACATGCCCAATGTCAGATAAAGCTTTAGGATCCTTGCCTCCGAGGAGCAGTCTGATTTCACTCTCTAGGACGAACCTGTTTGTTCTCCTAGCAGTCCAT
>NW_006399784.1:16859576-16867693 GCF_000299155.1 Elephantulus edwardii
AGTATATATATTATATATAGGGTATATATTGTGAGCATATATAGTGTGTACATATATATTCTGTGTACGTATATTGTGTATATTTGTATACGCACACACACACATATATAGTATGTACAATAGAGTCAGAACCAACCCATAGGTGACCCTCTGGCAGGTTTTCAGAGGCAGTTAATTACACTGGAGGAGATTGCCCATCCTTCTCCCACAGAGCATCTGGTGGTCTCGAACCTCTTGCCTTCAGGATTGCAGCACAGCTTCTTGCCACTAGAGCTTTGAAGTAGTCTCTTATGTTCAGCATTAATTAGCCAATTATTCTAATAAGCAACTCACTAGGGATTTTTAAGTATGTGAAAAATCTGCATCTAACTATATTATTGTGGTGGTTATTGTTGTTAAGTACCATTAAGTTGAGTATAACTCATAATGACCCTATGAACAACCCATCTGAACCATGTCCTATCCTGTGTCATTCTCACAATCTCAGATACTCTCAAGCCCATTAGTGACAATTCTTTTTAAGGCTAGTATTATTTGGACATAGTTTTTACTTCAATAAATTATTTTTCTTTTTCCTTTCTAGGTAGAAATTCTTTATCTAAATTGCCAATGCCCTTCAACCTTCTCTCTTTCTGAGATGGGAAATATTTCCTTCATCTTTAATACCTGTCATGCCTCAATGACCAAAGTATGTGAGGCAAAGTGTCATCATTTCTGCCTCCAAAGAGCAATCTGGCTGCACCCTTTCCAAGACATAGATCATTGTTCTCTTGGCCGTAAATTGGATGTTCAATGCTCTTCTCCAACATCACAGCTCAAACAGGTGGATTGACACAGTGACTTCCACATTTGGGCTCATGTGTGTCAGGAAGTGTGAGGATGGCTCAGGATAGAGCAGAGTTCAGATCTTTTGTTCATAGGATTTCTGTAAGTCTTTGACTTGATATCACCAAACAACAATAACAATACCTGTAATGTCCTGTGTTTCTAAAAGAGACAACTTCCATATCCACAAGGAAGTAGAGATGCTGGAAAGGAAGTAGAGTCCATTTTTGAGATAACCTGAACTACTTCTCATTTTCACAGAAATGTCCTTATTAATTGTAACTCAAGTAAGGGTGACAATTTCAAAATTACAAAAGAATTTCTATGATACTTGGAGGCTATAAAAGACTCTGAGTCTGTGAAAGCAGATTGTATTTCGTCATATCCTGTTTTTTCTAGATGATCTTTGAGGTGTGGGTAGTTCTGAAATTCTAGAGCTGTACTCATCCTGATGACCCCAGTGACAAGGGATGACACTCACTAAATATTAACTTCTTCACTAACTGAAGTAATTGCTGCAGAAGGTCAAGAACTGAAGCCTTCAATACAGATTGAAGCTCAACATCAAGAAAACTAAGATTCTCACCACTGGGCCAACAGTATGTATGGTGAAGAGACTGATAGTTAACAGTTTTAGTTTACTTGGCTCCACAATCAACACTCTTGGTAACAGCAGCCAGGAAATCAAGAGACGAATTGCATTGGGAAAGTCATCTGTGAGGGACCTCTCAAAAGTGCTGAAGAGCAATGGCATCAGGCTGGAGACTAAGGTGCACCTGATCCAGGCTATAGTCTTCGCAGTTATGTGCTATGCACCAGAGAGTTGGACAGTGACTAGGGATGATAGAAAGAGAATTGATGCCTTTGAGCTGTGGTGCTGGAGAAGAGTGTTGAATATACCATGACTGCTAGGAGAACAAACAGGTTTGTGCTGGAGAAGGTGGAGCCAGAATGCTCCTTGGAGTCAAGGATTCTGAAGCTTCTTCTGACATATTTTGGGCATGTTGTAAGGAGGCACTGGTCCCTGGAGAGGGACATCAGGTTTGGGGGGGGGGCTGAAGGGAAGGCGCAGGACAGGAAGACCCTCGATGAGATGCATCGATTCTGTGATTGAGGTGGTGGAAATGAGTGTGTCGCGGAGACGGCGAGGTTGGCACAGGATATAGCAGTGTTTAGGGCTCTTTATGAGTCACAAGCAACTCAATGTCACGTAAAAACAACAGCAACAACTTAATGAATGTTCTAATTTCTTACTAAGCTGAGGTTTAAACGGTAAGATACAATAAGAATAGAACTAATAGAGCCATTTAAATAACTGAAAGAACATTTCCAAGACTGACGTAATCTGTAGTCTATTATCAGCACTAAAATGTTCTGTGATGATGCTGTTGTTATTATTGAATCGAGTACAACTCATAGGGACCCTATGAACAACAGATCTGAACTTTGTTTTATCCCGTGTCATCTTCTACATCTCTGACACACTTGAGCCCATTGCTGCAACCACTGTGTCAATCCATTTCATTGGGGGTCTTCCTGTCTTTCACTGACTCCACTTTTCAGAGCGTGATGTCCCTCTCCAAGATACAGTCTCTCCTAGCAACATGTCCACAGCATTTGAGAAGAAGCTTTGTTATCTTTGCTTCCAAAGAGCACTCTGGCTGCATCCCCTCCAGACATATCTGTTTGTTCTTTTGGCAGACCACAGGATATTCGTTACTCATCTCCAATACCACAGCTCAAAGGCATCTATTCTTTTTCTGTCACCCTTATTCATTGACCAGTTCTTAGATGCATAGCAAGTAGATCATGCCCGAATCAGGTACACTTTGGTCCTCAAAAACAACATTGTTCCTCAATAATGTGGAGACATCCCTGACTGCAGACTTTCCCAGTACAATACATCCCTGATCTCCTACCTGCTGGTATCAACGATGTTGCTTGTGGAACCAAGTAAGATGAAGTTTTTAGCAGTCTACATCTTTTCACACCTGTTATGTTGCCTATCAGTCCAGTGATGAGGATTTTATTTTCTTGATGTTGAAATACAATGTATACTGAAAGCTGTAGTCTTTGATCTTCTGCAGCAAGTACTTCAAGTCCTCCTCACTTTGAGCAAGCAGAATTGTGTGCTTTTAGCAAGCAAGATTGAGTCATCTGCCTAGTGAAGGTTAGTGATGAGTCTTCCTCAGATCCTGATGCCCTATTCTTCTTCAAAGAGTTCATCTTCTCAAATTATTTGCTTAGCATATAGATTGAATAGATATGGAGAGAGAGTACAACTCTAATGTGTACCTTTCTTAATTCTAAGTCATGTATTTTTCCCTTGCTTTGTCCGTAAGACAGCCTTTTGGTCTAGATATAGGTTTCACATGAGTCCAATTAAATGTTCTGAGATTATCATTCTTCTCAATGTTAGCTATAACTTGTTATGGTCCACATAACACAGTTATGTCACAAGTACAGAATTGGTGACAGAAATGAGGCTGGGATGTCATTGGTATGGTGAGTCAGCCTCAATCAATGAATATTTTTTTGGAAATAGCAATAATGAATTTGATCTCTTTACTGCAGAGTCCATGCTGTTTCTGAATAAGGAGTGTGTAGTGTATGAGAAGAAAGAAGACAAAGAAACGTGTAATTGGGACAAGCTGAACTGAGATTTTTATGTTTTGCACAGAAAGGCCCTGATTAACCATAACTCAGTTTACCCTGTACTACAGCTCGAATTCCATAAGCATTTCATATATACACTAATGTGCAACATTTTCAGGATATATCCTCGCTCTGAGTTCAATCTTCTCCCTAAATTAGATGACATGCTTCCTCCCCTGGAGTAAACAAAAAAAAAATTTATACACAATCAAATCTCTGGAGCCTATGAATGTACATTTGTTTAGGAAAACCGTCTTTGCCAATGTGATTAACTAGAAGATCTTGAAATGGTTCTGGATTATCTGGGTGGATCCCTAAGTGCCATCACAAGTGTCTTTTATCAGAGAAAGAAAGAAGAAGGCAATGGGACTTCAGAATGAGAAATTGAAGCACCAGATGTGAGAAGAAACTAGAAGAGATATATTCTCTCCTAGAATTTCCAAAGTCAGTATTGTTTTTAACAACACCTTGATTTTTAACTTCTTGGCTTCCGATCTGTGAAAACATAAAATTTCTGCCTTTTAAGCTACCATGTTCTCGTAATTCACTGCAGCAGCCACAGGAAACTAATACATTTCCATAGATACTCCTTCCCTGATTTCATTAAGAGCAAAGGCTTTCATTCCTCATTGAAATATAAAAAAACAAAAACAAATTACTGTTGTTAAATTCTTTCCTGATACTCCATAAACTAAACACGAAGGAGAAGATTCCTTGCTGGAATTTGGGGGAAGAAGTATAAAAAGGAGAGTTTTTTTAAAATTTGAGCAATAAATCTAAGACAAAAAGAAGGGAGCCTGCTTAGCCCTGAGTTAAAGGAGTTACTATGAGTGCATCTCAGCATTCTTCTTTCCCTGGAATGATAGTCCACAACAGGAGAGCCAGCAAGGACCACCCTGTCAACATTATTGTCTATGTTTGCATTAAGCCATGACCTTAGTTCTCTCTTCCATTCTAATTCATTCCCATGATCACAACAAAGTAGATAAGACAAAGTTGTGAGAGTTTTCAAGGGGAATCAAAGCACTCCTGATAAGCTATCCAAGATCTTAAATGCTGCCTTTGCTGACTTCAGGAGTCAGCACTTTAAAGGACAGGAAGACGAAATGCTGAGCACCTTCTCAGGAGACCCAGAACCCCACAATCCCTCATACAGGCTTAATATTGATGAAATAATCCTACTTCATGGACTTTTCCGTTCTCTTGTGCTTTTATTTGCTCTCAAGTGAAGCAACATATAAAAGATCAGTGACTATTCTCAAAGCAGAGGGAAAAAAATTATTTTTCAGAAGAGTTTGATGGTTGGCTTGATTTGAGAAGAAATTGTTTCTGATTAGTTTATCTTGAAATTCTTAACTTTAAATTAAGCATTAATGGATTGCTAGTAGAAGACAGTTTTCCTTTACTTACATGGTATAATAAATTCACTTTAATAAAATAAATATTAATATTTTGAACAGAAAAGTTTTCAAAATATAAAGTAAGGTTTTCTCCTTGTATGTAAATGTATCCTGCATACCCTGTGAGAGCAAAGGTTTGTATATTCATATTATTATTGGGGGTTTTTAAAAATATTTTAAAGCATTAATATCCTGCTTTTAAGTAAACATACATTAATAGACCGTTATACGGAAAGGAGAAAGGTTATTTAAAATTTTATAAGGTAGACAAATATTAATTAATTCATAATTATTCAAATCATATAACCAAAGTGTTGAACAAAAGCAATTTCATGGATATGGTTATTATCTTTAAATACTGGCTTTATCTTTTGTTCTAAGGTTAACAAAACTAAAATTATTAATTTGACTCCTGCTTTTTTACACGTGTGAAGTGTGTGTGCTTGTGTGTGTGTATTTAAAGTCAATCAAAAGCCATTTCAAGAGTTTTACAAGTATATCTCAGTAATATTATATTCATCATGTTGCATAATCACCGCCACAAGAGATTTTTCAATTTTCCCATATCTCTTAATATAATCTCTGCATGAGTTCTTTGACAACCTAATCTCCAAACTTCCGCTCACCATACCATACCACAGCTTTGCTTCACTCCCTACTGTAGTTTCCTCTACATAAACAAAAGTATTTGAGACTTTTCCTTATGATAAAATCTATTACTATTTAAATAAGTGAGGGTAAGGTGTAGAGAAGTCACAACTGATGCTCTAGTTAATAGGCCTCCATAAAAGACATATATATTTATGTTGTTGAGTACCGTCATGTCAGAACTGCTCCAAAGCTGACTCTCTAATAGATTTCAATCACACAGGAGGAGGTGGATTTGAACTCCAGGCCTTTCGGATTGCAGAGCAGCTTCTTGCTACTAAGCCACGAGAGCTGCTCCCTCTTCCACAATCAATGCTTTTGGCACCAACAGTCAGGAAATTGAAAGATGAATTGCATTGGGGAAATATGTCAGGGACCTCTCCAGAGTGCTAAAGAGCAATGGTATCAATCTACATACAAAGGTCCTCTTGATCCAGGCCATGGTCTTTGCAATTACTTGTTATGCAGCAGAGAGCTGGACAATGACTAAGGATGACAGAAGAAATGATGCTTTTGAATTGGGTGGTGCTGGAGAAGAGTATTGAACATACCATGACTGTGAAGAGAACAGGTCTATCCTAGAGAGGGTGAAATCAGGTACTCCTTGGAAGCAAAGAATTTGAAACTCCTCCTAACATACTTTGGGCATGTTGTGAGGAGGGAGCAGTTCTTGGAGAAGGACATCATGCTTGCAAGGGTGGAGAGACAGGATAGGATAGGAAGATCCCAAATGGGATGGATTGACACAGTAACTGGGGTAATCGTGGGTAGGTGTGTTGGAAGCTGTAAGACTGTGTATAATATCACTAAGTTGTAGACAACTCAATGGTGTATAACAACAACAACATATGTATAAATATATGTAACTCAAATTAATTCACTACTGCCATGCTGGGCTGTAAATTACAACAGGATCGTGTTGTTGATGATTGCTTATCTTTCTGTCTTAGAGAAATGTTGTATTGGAACTGTCAGGGATGCTTGGGTGTGACGTGCTACGCTCTGCATCATCAAAGTTAGTCATAGCTGAATATACTGTTGCTGTGTGCTGCCAATCCATAGCTACCCCTCCAGTGGGTTTTCAGAGGCAGCATATTGCATGGGAGTAGACTGCCCATCATTTTTCTGTGGGTGATTCAAATCATGTGACTTTGGGGGTTAGAGCATAGTTTCTTACCACGAGCACCCTATAGTTATATGTTGTTGTTGATATTTATCATTGAGTCGAGTACAACTCATGGTAACTCCATGAACAGCCAACCTGAAATCTGCCCTATTCTGTGCCATCCCCATCATTTCTGAGACACTAGAGCCCAGTGCTGAAGTCTTAGTATCAATCCATCTTGCTGGGGGGTCTTCCTCTCCTTTGCTGACCCTCCATCTTTCCAAGCATAATGTTCCTTTCCAAAGAATAGCCTTGCCTAGCTACATGTCCAAAGTATGAAAGATAAAGATTAGTCATTCTTACCTCCAAGGAGCACTCTGCCTGCACACTTCTCAATACATATCTGTTCTTTTGCAGTCCATGGGATATTCAGTACTCTTCTCCAACACTACAACTCAATGGCATCAATTCTTTTTCTTGTCATCCTTATTCATTGTCCAGCTCTCTGATGATTGAGAAGATCATTGCCTGAATCAGGTGCACCTTAGTCATAGGTATAAAACGATGTGAAAAAAAATAAAATCTCATAAGTTAACCTTGTTCAGAAAGGCATTTATCACAGCCTACACTCATTATTGTCAAGTTAGAACAAATTTGATCCTTGCTTTCCATGCTAGAAGTAGTATCCACAATGTAAAAATTACTTCAATTCTCTTGCTTGGCAAACGTTTTAATAAGCCAGGTTTTTCTATTGTTTTCTAACACTTGATACCTCTGAACACCAAGGAAATATTCTGAGCTTTCACTCATGGTTTCTCCAGAAGCACTTTCCAGTTCCACGTTCTCTTTCAGATGCAACTCCCTTATACTTAAAGGAACATTTACCTGCTATCTCTGAGAACTCTGGAAACCAACTCTTACACCATTTCTAATTCTTCTTTTCTTTGCTTCAGAAGAAACAAACATGAGTTCCCATTTTGGAAGCACTTAAAAGTAATTTGAATTTTTCTTATTTGCTCATTTTTTAGTTGATTGCAAAACTTGTTATTGTTGTTGTTGTCTTTCCTTTGATTTTCCTACTATTCTATATTACCTTATAAGAGAAAAGAGGGAAAAAAATAGAATAAAATCTTCCCCACTTTCATGCTAAAACAGAACTCTCCAAAATGGGTATTATAATAATCAGCACAATCTCTATTAAAATAAATATTTGGTTACCCAATAGAGTGTGGAAACTAGAGAACAATATCATTGATTTCACACACAAGCAAAATTCTACTGAAGATTATCCGAAAATGACTGGGACAGCACATCAGCAGAGAACTGCCAGAAATCCAGGCTGGGTTTAGAAGGGGTCGTGGTACTAGGTATATTGCAGCTAATGTTAGATGGATCTTAGCTGAAAGCAGGGAATACCAGAAGAATGTATATCTGTGTTTCATTGATTATGCAAAGGTGTTTGACTGTGTGGATCATAACAAACT
>NW_006399784.1:16867793-16868378 GCF_000299155.1 Elephantulus edwardii
GCACAGGAGAGGAAAACCCTCTCTGAGGTGGATTGATTCAGTGACTGGGGTAATGGGGGTAGGTGTGTCAGAGACAATAAGGTTGACACAGGATAGAGCAGTTTTTAGGGATTGTACATACAACATGTTGTTGTTATGTGCTATCAAGTCTCCTGCGACTCATAGAGGCCTGTTTGCAACTCCTAAACCCCCCCCATATATGTGTGTGTGTATGTATATATGTATGTTGTGTATATATGTATGTATATGTATATATAAATATGTATATGTATACATGTTTGTAGTATACATATGTATATGTATATATATATGTGTGTATATGTGTATATACATGTATATGTGTAAAGATATGTATATGTGTAAAGATATGTATATGTGTAAAGATATGTATATGTATATGTATGCATATCTATATTATGGTATATATATTACATATATTGGAAGCAGGAATGACATCCACTTCCTAAACAGCATGTTTCTGGGAACTCTATGAACTTTGCTAAATGATGATAGTTATAGAAAGGCTTCAGGCCTTTCTATAGGGTCGCTGTGAGTTGTGCTTGACTTAATGACAATCAACAACAA
>NW_006399784.1:16881168-16915709 GCF_000299155.1 Elephantulus edwardii
TAAGGAGGATAGAAGGAGAATTGATGCCTTTGAGCTGTGGTGCTGGAGAAGAGTATTGAGGGTACCATGGACTGCTAGGAAAACAACAGATTCATCCTGGACTGGGTTAAACTGGGAGGCTCCTTGGAGGCAAGGATTTTGAGGCTCCGTCTAACATACTTTGGACATGTTGTAAGGAGGGACAAGTCCTTAGAGAGGGACATCATGCCTAGAAGGGTGGAGGGACAGCAAAGAAAGGGAAGGCTCTCTATAAGGTGGATTGATTCAGTGACTGGGATAATAGGGATGGGAGTGTCAGAGAAAATGCGATTGGAACAGGACAGAAAAGAGTTTAGGGCTATTATATATAGGGTCACTATGAGTTGCAAGCCACTCGAGGATAGATAACAACAAAAACATGTGTGTTGTAGACAGTGCGATTGGCACAGGACAGAGCAGGGTTTAGGGCTGTTGTACATAGGGTCACTATGAGTCATTGTCAACTCGATAGCACACAACAACAATATTAAAAAGAATAAAATTAGTTTTATCAAAATGCTAAGAAGTAATAGTTGGCAAATATACATTTGTAGTTGACTTTATAGCTTATTCTTGACTTTGCTATCTCCTATATTTTTATCATGAACTATCTTATAGCTACAAAAATAAAGTGGTATATAAATTGCATTTATTATTATTTATAAATAAAATCAAAGTTTCAATAAATAAACATTTATTAATAGGAGAGTTACAGATCGACCAGTTTCTCCTTGAAAGAAGGATGAATAATTTGCTCCTGTGTGATTAACTTCTTCTGAAAACTTTCTGGTGGATCAGCTATGAGTCAGTTCCAACTGGATAGTCCCACAACAACAACATACTCAGCACTGGAGAGGGAAGAAAACATGTATAAGACAGACTACTGTCATGAGGGATCTGAGTCTCTGGTCAGGTAGAATGAGACAAGCAAACAGAATTTCATGAAAAAGAACACGAAAATGTCTAAGCTTCTAATAATGCCCTGTGGAGGGCGCTCTGGTGGTCTCGTGGCAAGAAGCTGTGCTGCAATCCCAATAATGTCTTATGAGATTTTAGAGAAGATGCTAGTATGACGAAGAAGAGTTTGCACAGGGAGAGTTCTTGAAGATTTTGACTGACGGAGATGGTAGGAAAGGAGAAAAAGAAAAACAAGCTAAGTGATGGATTTAGTATAAAATAAGGTGGAAGACAGAACTTTTGTGTCTTGTGCTTGCCCTATTTGACTTCAGAGTGGAGGCAATGGAAGAAGAGGTTATAAAATGAATGCCAGGCAGTCCTTGAATGCCAAGCCGAGGTATTTGTGCTTAAGTCATTAGTAATGGTGATGCTTTTTAAAATATATAAGGAGAAATGAACATAAAACTACCATATTTTTGGAAAATTAATACAGCAGTGGTGAACTACAGGATGATCAATAAAGGGCACTATAGAAATGATTCAGACAAATGGTTAGAATGTCAGTGAAAACAGAAATCTGGTCTACTTATTCAACTGCATTGTACAATTTCTGTTCACAAATCCCTTCCGTGAGGAGCTCTTTGATTCATAGAATGCATAGGCACAAGTTCTCAAGCAGTCTAAGGGAGATTGAAGCTGCAGAAAATCGAGTTGATTTCTATTGTATTTACCTTGACGAAGTGTTTGCTAAAAGCTGCTGCATTTCTAAGTTGTACACTGGCAAGAGCATTCACATCCACAGCCTGTGGTCATGCCCTGAGCTCTGGGACTCAGGAAATTTTGAAGGAAGATTTAGAAACCTGCTTTGAATTACAGCACAGCTAGGCAATATTTTTCTTCTCCTAGAGGTTTTTCTCTTTATTGTGCTTTGGAACATATTGGATGAAAAGGATGCTGGAACATTGGAAGCAGAGGAGGTCTCCCAAGTTCCCCTGTCCAAGTTTAATAACTCAAATATATTCTGGTTAAGTCATCTTCAATAACTTGTATTCAGTTTGATTATGATATTTATTTTCTGTAAAGCCATTTTCCGAATTTTGTACTCCTCATAATAGTGTGACCCTCAAAACAATGAACTTGGATTTTGTTATTGACAATAAGCCTACATCACCTCCGAGTTCTAACAAGTCCAAGTTGGAAATCTTAATAGAAAATGGATTGTGTGGAACACTGAAGATTTTAATAAAAGCCGAATTTCACAGAACATCGAAATGTTTACATGGAACGTTGGAAAGGCCACTGTGACCCTGTTCTTCAGAGTCTGTAGAAGATGTTTATTCAGAAGTCCTAAGTAAGTCCTAGGTCCTCAATAAATATATAAATGTATAGTCAGTTGAGACGATAAATGAATATGGAAACCATCCATACTGTAGGAGTGATCAATGACATGGAAGGGAGCAGTGGACCAATGGAGAATGTATATAACAGCAATTTCCACACCGACTAGTTAAACTGGCTTCTAGAATGTGAGCTTACGAGAGCAGAAAGCTCTTTAATCATTTTAACACTGTGTCTCAAAATCTAAAACATATTAGAGAAAATGTAAGAGCTCAATAAATAATATAGTGAATGAGTAAACTAAGACACAAAATGTAACAGCTTACAAAATAATTTATAAAATTTTATTTTCCCAAATACAGAGAAGGTTCAGGATATAACTTTAACAGTAACAAGTGTATGTTGTTGTTATTGTTAGGTGTCAATAAGTTGGAATTGACTCATAATTGACCCTCCAGTAGGTTTTCAGAGGCTGTGTCTCACAGGATGAGATTGTACCTCTTTCTTCCTTAAAGAAGCTGGTAGATCCAAACCATCTGCCTCTGGGTTGACAATGCAACTCCTTACCACAAGACCACCAGAGCTCCCTTAACAAGATGGATTTAAGGGAAGGAGTTTGAATAGAAATCAACATTTCTCTCTTTAGTACTTTGTCTATTCTGGAATTTATAATCACCAAGTTAAATCCATACCACACTTCTTTGAAGGAGTCCCCTTGACTGTGGTATCCCAAACTCCTCCAATCAGAAGGATTATAAGATCCTGGAACAAATTAGCCAGGCCATTTGAGATATGCTTTTAGTCATTGATATGAAAAATCATTCCAGGAGTTAGTAAACTCCAACTTCTATGCAATTCTTACAATTCTATTTCACTGTTCAGTTTAAGACAAGCAAATCAAGGTAACCACAGTTGAGTTGTCCAACGGGGAGTTAAAACTTGAAATCTTGGAACAGAGACAGGCAGAAGTACAGAGAATTAAAGCCTTGTCTTTGAAAATGTTCAACTAAGGGAAATCTGAAAGCGTATATATCTCTCTGCTGGATTCCACATGTCAGCATACACAATTTCCATGCAATTATGAGGCTATTCTACTATGGTATGCATAAAATCTAGTAATGTTTTTATTGCCCAAGAAAACCAGAAGTGTATCCCCATGTGATGATGACTTCAGGACGTGAGGGGAGCTGGTTATGACCTACATATGACACAAACAACTCCTATCGCCACCCCTTCCCAATTCTGACATTTCCTATGGAAAGTTCACCGTTGTTGCAGTTAGATTTTATCATTTCATTGTTTTCTTCCTGCATGATACCGATAATCACTGACATGAAAACATGGATGTGCAGAGCAAAACAGTACCAGATGGCCCATCAGAATCTATACTTATCAACTCCAAGAAATGCATAGCAGCCTGCATTTTCTCCATTTAACCACATAAATCCAACTGTGCCTGTATCTCAGGGTTTCTTCATTGATATGCATAGCTTTTAATTGCTGGATTAAGCAGGTTTTCTTTCCATTTATATGCATATGAGAAATCTGTATGCATTAAGAAAGCTCACATGGCTTATTGGCTATGGAGTTGAGCTGCTAACTCAAGACAGGCAGTTTGAATTCACCAACTGTTCTGTAGGAGAGAGATGTTCCATCACCTCCTGTGCAATTCACAACATCTGAAAACCCACTGGAACGTAGGGATGAGTTGGTTCTAGCTCAACAGCACATAACAACAATAACATGCATTAAGGATGATTTCCTTTGCACTTGCTATATCTAAGGTAGTTCCCTTCATGAACCTTGAACTTGTTACTTTTTCAAGAGATACAAAAAGATGTATTGCACTAATTATCTGCTATTTCCAGGCTCTTTATAAGCACAATCACATCCATCTATACTTCAAGGAAGCCTGTGTTGTAAATGCTATTGGATGGCTCAAAAGATTAACTCACAAACATTTAAATTTATAATATCATATATTATCTGGAAGTTGGGGAATAAATAAGAATGACAGAGAGAAGAAGGATCGATGCTTTTGAATTGTGCTGTTAGAGAAAAGTATTAAATATCACATGGCCTCTAAAAAAGAACAAACTAGTATATCTTGGGGGAAGTGCAATCAGACGCTCCTTAGAAGCAAACATAGTGACAGTTGGTCTCACGTAATTTAGACATGTTATCAGGAGGGACCAGTCTTTGGGAAAAGTGGAAGAGAAAATTGGAAATGAAAGAGAAAGGAAGATCCTCAAAACGATGTATTGACACAGCAACTGTAACAGTGAATATAATATCAAATATCTTGACTATATTCAAGATTTTTTCCCCATAGTATCTCTCAGTATTGCAACTCAAGGCTTCAATTTGTTTTTCCTTTCTTCCCATTTAAGAAATACTTAAGTGCTTCCTTTTTTTAAAATTCTCTCATACACATATACACTTGTTCGTAAGTGGCACTGAGTCAACTAAAACTCATAGCAACTCTGCGAAAATCACATCTGAACTTTGCCTCACCTTGAGCCTATCTCATTGTCTCCGACACATCTGCCCCCATTGCCACAGTCACTGTGTCAATCCATCTCATGCAGGGTCTTCCTCTTCTGTGCTGACCCCCCACTCTTCCAAGCATGATTTCCTTCTCCATTAACTGTTCCCTCCTAGCAACATGTCCAAAGTATATGAGACAGAGTTTCAAAAGCTTTACCCCCAAGGAACAACCTGGTTTCACTCTTTGCCATACAGACCTATTTCTTTTCCTGGTAATCCGTGGTATATTCAGTACCTTTCTCTAGAACCATAACTCCAGCATATCAATTCTTCTTTTGTCATTCTTAGTCATTATCCTGCTCTCTGAGCAAGTAATTGAAAAGCAGGAGTGGCATCCACTTCCTAAACAACATGCCGCCAGAAACTTTATGAACTTTGATAAATGTCTATTGTTATAAAACGGCTTCAGACCTTTTGTTCATAGAGTCACTGAGTCATGCTCAACTTGAAGACAATCAACAACAAGAACAACATGGCTTGAATCAGGCCCACCTTACTCTCTAGACTGACATCATTGCTCCTTAGCACTCTGTAGAGGTCCTTGATAGTGGACTTCCCCAAACCAATTAGTCTTTTGATTTCCTGGCTGCTAGCGCCAACAGTGTTGACTGTGTACCTAAGAAAGATAACTTGTTAACAACCTCAATCTCCTCTTCATCTATCATGATGCTTCCAAGTGGCCCCAGTGTTGAGAATCTTTGTTTTCTTGATGTTGAGATACAATCTTTCTGCAACAAATATTTCAAGTCTTCCTCAGTTTCAGCAGGAAAGGATGTGTCATCTCTATAATGTAGGTTGTTGATGAGTCTTCTTACAATCTTATGCCACATTTTTCTTCATATTATCCAGAATCCTGAATGATCTGTTTCACATATAAATTGAAAAGGTATGGAGGAAGGATGCACCCTTTTCTTAATTTTGAACCATGCAGTATTTCCTTGCTCTGTCTGTACAACTGCTTCCTGGTCTAAGTAAAGGTCTGACATGAGCACAATCAAGTGTTCTGGGATTCCCAATCTTCTCATTATTGTTACAATTTGCTATGATCCACAAAATGAAATGTTTTTACATAGTCAATAAACACAAAGACATTCTCCTAGTACTTTCTGCTTTCAGCCAAGACCCATCTGACATTGACAATGATATTCCTAGTGCCACAGCCTTTTCTAAATGCAGCTGGAAGTCCTCTGTTGATGAACTGTTCTATTTGGTTTTGGATAATCTTCAGCAGGATCTTGCTTGTGTCTCAAATTAATGATATCATTCTATAATTTCCACACTGTTGGATAACCTTTTTGGGGAAAGGAAATAAATATGAATCCAGGTAGCTGTCCTCAAGATTTCTTGGCACAACTTGGTGAGCACATCCAGAGTACTGAACTTGTTTGTTGAAATAGGTCAATTAGTATTTCATCAACTTCTAGGGCCTTATTTTTTGCCAATCCTTCAAAGTACCTTAAATTTTTTACTTCATCACCATGGCTTCTTGATGATATGATATTTCATTAAATTCTTCTGTGTCAGCCAATTCTTTTTGGTACAGTGACACCATGTACTCATTCCATCTTTGTTTTATATTTCCTAGATCATTCAATATTCTAACCATAGCTCTTTACTTATTATAACTGGAGGCTTGAATTTGTTCTTCAGTCCCTTCAGCTTAAGAAGTGCCTAGTGAGTTTGTCCCTTTTGAGTTTCTAACTCCAGCTCTTCTAACTCTGCACATTTTGTTATAACACCTTTTCTTCCTGAGCTACTCTTTGATGTTTTCTGTTCAGCTCCTTAGATTCCTGATTTCGTCCCTTTGCTTTGGCTTCTCAGTGTTGTGGTGAAATATTTAGAGTCTCTAGTAATATCCATGGAGAAACAATGAAAGTTATACAAGTGTTCAAGTCTTCCTTTCATAGGGTGGTTGCCTACAACTCAATGGCATTTAACATTAACATCCATCTTGGTCATTTCTTCTTCCTCTGTCTTAGTAAATGCCCTTTTGCATTCTTCATGGATGATGTTCTTGATATCATCCCACAACTCATCTGATTTTCATCCATCAGCATTTCAGGCCTCAAACCTATTTTTGACATGGTTTTTTAATCCAAGTAGGAAAGAGCAAGGTCAAATTTTGGCTCACGGGTATTTGTTCGAATTTTCTTCAGCTTTAGTTTGAATTTGCACATGAGTAATTGATGGTGTATTACACAGTCAGCTCCAGGCCTAGTTTTCACTGCTGATATTATGCTTCTCCAGTGATTCTTTCCACAGCTGTAATCAGCTGATTCCTTTCAGAGAATATAAGAACATAAGAAAAATGTCTTTTTGTGCTTTATTGAATGTGCAAAAGCATTGAACTGTGTGAGTCATAGCAAATGATGGCTTACATTGAGAAAAATGGGAATTCCAAAACATTTTATTATGCTTATGTAAAATCTACACCTATACCAAGAAGCCTTTGTCCTAACAGAGCAAGGAAACATTTGAAAGTTTAAAACTGGGAAAAGTTGTCTCAAGGATATATCCTTCCTCTATACGTATTCAACCTGCATTCTGAGGAAATTATTAGACAATCTACACTTTATGAAGAAAAGAGTGTTATCTGGTTTGGAGGAAGACTCATCAACACTCTGTATTATGCAAATAATACAGTCTTGCTTGCTGAAAGTGAAGAAGAACTGAGGGACTTGGTACCGGAGACCAAAGGCTGCTGTCTTCCATATATGAACTATATGAGCTATATTTAAATATATGGACTATATTTCAGCATTGTTTTTGTTGTGGTGTTAAGCTGGAACTAACCCATAGCTGACCCTCTAGAAGGTTTTCAAAGGCAGTTAATCATGCAAAAGGACTCTATCCATCCTTCTCCCATGGAACAGCTGGTGACCTCAAACCATTGTGCCTTCAGGATTGCTGTGCAGCTTCTTGCCACTAGGCCACCAGTGCTCCCTACATCTCGGCATAGAGAAAACAAAAATCTTCACCACTAGGACAACAGGCAACATTATGATGGATGGAGGGAAAAGTTTAAAGTGACAATGATTTCATCTTGTTTGACTCCACAGTTAACACCCTTGGTACTATCAGTCAGGAGATCTGGAGAAGTATAGCATTGGGAAAGTCTGTTGTCAGGTATCTTTCCAAAGCCCAGAAAGGCAATAATGTTAGTTTAAAGACTAAGATACTCCTAATGCAAGACTTTTCAATCATGTGCTATACATCTAAGTTTCACAATGGTGAAAATACAGAAGAAAGATCAATGTCTTTGAGTTGTGGTGGTGCTGAAGAGTACTGAATATCTCATGGACTGCCAAAAGAACAAACAAATATATCTTGGAGAAAGTGCATGAGGGAGCATCTTGAAAAGGGACATCATGTATGGGAAAATGGAGGGTCAGTGAAGGAGAGCAAAATTTTCAACAAGATAGATTAATACAGTGTCTACTCCAAAGGCTCAAATGTGTTGA
Organism: Elephantulus edwardii; assembly: GCF_000299155.1. Taxonomy (NCBI): domain Eukaryota; kingdom Metazoa; phylum Chordata; class Mammalia; order Macroscelidea; family Macroscelididae; genus Elephantulus; species Elephantulus edwardii. The sequence continues at coordinate 16,889,430 of NW_006399784.1, forward strand.
GGATGATAAGGTTGTTGTAGGATAGGACAAGGTTCAGATTTGTTCTTCATAGGGTCACTATTAGTCGTACACAACTCAAAAGCACTTAACAACAACATTTTGTTAGTTTTATGTTGTTATGTGCTGTAGACTCTACTAAAACTCATAGTGATCCTGGATGAAATGGCTCTGAACCTTGACCAATCTTATCATTGCTGGCACATCTCATCCCATTGCTGCATTCACAATGTCAATCAATCTTCCTCTCCTGGATCCAATTGAGGATCGTCCTCTCCTGCACTGACCTTCTAAACTTCCAAGTGTGATATCCTTCTCCAAGTACTAGTTCCTCCAGGAAACATGCCCACATTATTTGAGACAGAGTTTCAAAATCTTTGCCTCCACGGAGCAACCAGGTTTCAACGCTCTCCAGGACAGATCTATTTGTTCTCTTGGCAATCCATGGTTACTTTCCTCCAGCATCACAAATAAAAGGCACCAATTCTTCATTCTGAGTCATTGTCCAGTTCTCTGGACAATTAAGAAGACCATGGCCTGTTTGAGGCACACTTAGTTTCTAGAGTGAAATCATTGCTTTTTAGCACTCTGTAGAGGCCCCTGACAGCAGATTTTTCCAAAGCAGTTAATCTTTTGATTTTATGACTGCTAGAATCAGGATGGGGAGACGGATGACGGAAATTGGAAATCTGTTCTGATTCTAGAAATTATATATTCAAATGTATATTATGCATTTTATGATTCATAGAACAATGCAAACTAATTTTGTAAATAAACTAGTATTTTAAAAAATCAGGATTGAAGGAAGACTCATAAACAATATATGTTATATAGTTGACACAACCTTCATTGCTGAAACTGAGGCTGACCTGAAGCACTTCCTACAAAAAGTCAAAGACTGTAGTCTTCAATATAAATTGAAACTCAACATTATGAAGACAAAGATACTCACCACTAAGCCAACTGGCAGCACCATGATGGATGGAGAAGATATTGAGGTTGTTAACAGTTACAGCTTGCTTGGCTCCACAATAAACACTCTTGGTAACAGTAGTCAAGAAATCAAAAGACAAATTGCATTAGGTAAATCTGCTGTCAAGCAGCAATGTCAGTCTAGAGACTAAGCTATGCCTGATCTAGAACATGGCCTTCACAATTATTTTCCGTACAATAGAGAGCTAGACAATGACTAGGGATGACAGAAAAAGAATTGATGCAAGGGGAGCTCTGGTGGCCTACTGGCAAGGAGCTGCAAATACAATCCCAGAGGTGCACGGTTCGAATCCACCAGATGCTCTGCCGGGGAAGGAGGAACAATCTCCTCCTGTACCAGTCAGATCTGATTTGACGGTACACTCACACTAAAATAATAATAAATTTTAAAAAAAATTTTAAAGAAAAGAATTGATGCCTTTGTGATGCTGGAGAAGAATCTTGAACATACCATGGACTGCCAAAAAAACAAATAGGTCTGTCTTAGAGAAGGTGAAACCAAGTTTTTCCTTGGAGGCTAGGATTTAGAAGCTCTATCTCACATGCTTCGGATGTATGGCCAGGAAGAACCGATCTTTGGAGAAGGATATCATACTCACAAGGGTGGCGGGACAGAGCAAGAGAGGATGAGTCCAGATGAGATGAATTAATACAGTAACTAGGACAATGGGTGTAGGTGTGTCAGAATCAGTGAGACAGCTCAGAACAGGGCAAGCTTCAGAGCTATTGTGCATAGGGTCGCTATGTGTCACAGGCAACTCGATGGCACTAACAACAGTGTCAAGAATGTTGACTGTGAATTAGAGCAAGACAAAATTGTTAAGAACGTCAATCTTTTCTCCATCTATCAGGATACTTCCCATTGGCCTGGAAGTAAGGATTTTTGTTTTCTTGATGTTGAGATGCAATCCATATTGGAGACAGCAGCCCTTGACCTAATGCAGCAAACATTTCATACCCTCTTCAGTGTTAGAAAGCAACGCTGTGTCATCTGCATAATACAGGTTGTTGATGAGTCTTCCTTCAATCCTGATATCACATTCACTTCATAAAGTCCAGCCTCTTGAATGATTTGCTCCACATATAAATTAAAAAGGTATGGAGAAAGGAAATATCCTGATGCAGCACTCTCTTGATTTTGAACGAAGCTGCATGCAGTATTCCCATGCTTTGTTCAGACAACAACTTCCTGGTCTAGATATTGGTTTTGGATGAGCATAATCAAGTCCTCTGGTATTCTAATTCTTTTCAATGTTTTCTCCACAATTAGTTATGATCTACACAGTAAAACTCCTTTGCATAGTCAATAATAAACAAATATATATCCTTCTCAAATTCTCTGCTTTCAGCCAAGATACATTTCCATCTGATTTAGCTATAATATCCCTAGTGCCACAACCTCTTCTAAGCTCTGCATGTATTTCTGGAAGTTCTCTGCTGCTGTCTAGTCAATTTTGGATAATGTTCAGGAAGATTTTGTTTGCATGTGATATTACTTGATAATTTCCAGATTATGTTTGTTCTGTTGGAACAACAACAACAATATATATGAAGGGAATAAAATTTACAGCAATTAAACAATTTACTAAAATATGTTGTTGATTTTCTTGTAATGGCTCTGTGCCATCAAGTCACCCGTGACTCATAGCAACCCTATGTACAACAGTTCTGAATACTGCTCTATCCTGCGCCAATGTTTTGGTCTCTGAACACACCTAACTCCATTATCCCAGTCACTGAGTCAATTCATCTCATTGAGGGTCTCCTCTTCCTGTGCTGTCCATCCAACCACCCAAGCATAATGTCTCTCTCCAAGGACTGGTCTCTCCTTAAAACATGCCCAAAGTATGTCAGACAGAGCTTCAGAATCCTTGCCTCCAAGGAGCTGCATTGTCTCATCCTTTCTAGGATGAAACTGTTTGTTCTCCTAGTGGTCCATGGTGTATCCAATACTCTCCTCCAGCACCACAGCTCAAAGGCATAAATTCTCCTTCAGTCATTTCTAGTCATTGTCCAGCTTTCTGATGCATAGCATGTAATTGCAAAGACCATGGCTTGGATCAGGTGCACCTTGGTCTCCAGACTGACATCATTGCTCTTCAGTCCTCTGAAGATATCCCTGACAGCAGATTTTTCCAGTGCAATTCATCTTTTGATTTCCTGGCTGCTTGTACCAGCTGTGTTGATTGTGAAGCTAGGCAAACTACTTAACAATCTCAATCTCTTCACCATCTATCATAATGCTGTCACTTGGCCCAGTGGTGAGAAGCTTTGTCATTTTTGGTTTTTTTTATGTTGAGCTTCAATCCATATTGAAGGCTGCAGTCCTCAACCTTCTGTAGCAAGCACTTCAGGCCCTCCTCAGTTTCAGCAAGCAAGGTTGTGTCATCTGCATAACGCAGATTGTTGATAGATCTTCCTTATGCCACAATCCTCCTCATAGAGTCCAGCGTCCCAGATGATCTGTTCCACATATAGATTGAAAATGTATGGAGATAAGACACATCCCTGGAGTACACCCCTCTCAATTTTAAACCATGCAGTGTTTCCTTGCTCTGTTCTGATGACTGCCTCCTGGTCCAAGTATAGGTTTCACATAAGCAAAATCAAGTGTTCTGGGATTCCCATTCTTCTCAGAGTTAGCCACAGTTTGTAGTGATACACATAGTCAAATGTGTTTGCATAGTCAATAACACGCAGATAGACATTCCTCTGTTACTCTCTGCTTTCTGCCAAGATGCATCTAACATTAACTATATTATCCCTATTACCATGACCTTTTCTAAATCCAGCCTGCGCATCTGGCAGTTCTCTGTTATGTGTTGTTCCAGTTGTTTTTTTATATTTTTCAGCAGAATCTTACTTGCATGTGATATTAATGATATCGTTCTATAATTTGCACACTCTGTTGCATCACCTTTCTTTGGAATGGGAACAAATACGGATCTCTTCCAGCGAGTTGGTCAGGTGCTTGTCCTCCAAATTTCTTGGCACTACTTGGTGAGTGCATCCAGGGCAGCATCTGTTTGTTGAAATATGGCAGTTGTTATGCCATCAATTCCTGGGGCTCTTTTTTTTCCCCAAATTCTTTCAGAGCAACTTGAACTTCTTCCTTCATCTCCACAGGCTCTTGCTCATTTGTTGTTTCATGAAAGTCCTCTGTGTCAGCCAATTCTTTTTGATACAGTTACTCTGTATACTCCTTTTATCTTCTTTTAATGCTCCCTGGATCACTTAATTATCTGCCCAAAGCATCCTTATGTACTGCAACTCGAGGCTTGAATTTGTTCTTCAGTTCGTTCAACTTAAAAAACGTTGAGCGAGTTTGGCCCTTTTGATTTTCTGACTCGAGCTGTTTGCATATTTCATTATGATACTTTTCTTTGTCTTCCTGAATTGCCCTTTGAAATCTTCTGTTCAGCTCCTCATTTTCTTGATTTCTTCCCTTTGCTTTGTCTGCTTGGTACTCTAGTGCAATACTCAGAGTCTCTTCTGACATACATTTTGGTCTTTTCTTCCTCCTCTGCCTTTCTAATGATCTTTTGCATTCTTCACTGATGATATTCTATATATCCTCTCATAGCTCATCTGGTCTTAGCTCATTAGTGTTCAAGGCCTCAAACCTATTCCTGAGGTGGTTTTGAAATTCGAGTGGAATAGACTCAAGGTCAAATTTTGGTTCCTGTGGATTTGATTACGTTTTCTTCAGCTTCAACTTGAGCTTGCATATGAGTAGTTGTTGGTCTGTTCCTCAATCAACACCTACCCTAACATCACCTTGCCGCTGATATTAAGCTTCTCCAGCAATTCTCACTACAGATGTAGTCGATGTGATTCCTATGCATATCATCAGGTGAAATCAATGTGTATAGTCTACATTTCTGTTTCTTATAAGTATTTGCAATAAATAGGTAAATACAATTATAAATGGTGGTATGGGATATAACTATACCTGAGATCAAATCAGTTGATCCAAGTAAAATTAAATCATTGACAAATTTAATTCCCCCCCCATCTATCATAACACGTGGAAGGGAGAGCTGGGTGTGGAATAGGACTTTCAGAAGGGAAGAGAGGGGTAAGCAGGCAGGGATTCAGCATCCCCCACTCAACAGGTAAACATGACCCAGAGGCCTGGCAGGTAAAGGCAGAACCTGAAATGATTCTATACACCAGATCTACAGGACACCCTTGCTTGGGAAACATTACTCCTAAACTCAAGAGACACCAGCCACAGCATAAGAAATTGTCAGCAGCTGAAGTGTTTGGAATCACAGAAGCCCATAAAACTTGAGATATAAGCTATCAGATCAAAGGCTGGTCAACTGGAGATAGGTGCAAGTTCAAGCTGAAACTAAGAAAAATCAAATCCACGAGAAACAAAGTCTGTCCCACTTGAATTTCAAAACCATCTAAAGTTTGAGGCCTTGAATACTAATGAGTGAAGACCAGATGAGTTGTGGGAGGATATCAAGAATATCATCCAGGAAGAGTACGAAAGGTCATTACAAAGACAGAGGAGGAAGAAAAGACCAAAATGGATGTCAGGAGAGACTCTGAATATTGCATTAGAGCCGAGAAGCCAAAGTAGAGGGGAAAATTCAAGATATTAAAGAGTTTAACAAAAGATTTTAACTGGCAGCAAAGGAAGACAAAGTAAAATATTACAATGAATTGTACAAGGAGCTAGAGTCAGAAAAACCAAAAGAGCAGAAATTGTTCAGTATTTCTTAAGCTGGAGGAACTGAAGAACAAATTCAAACCTTGAGTTGCTATAAACAAGGATGCTTTGGGCAGAATATTAAATGATCCAGGGAGTATTAAAAGAAGAGAGAACGAGTATGCAGAGTCATTGTATGGAAAAGAATTGATAGACACAGAAGAATTTCATAAAATACATATGATCAAGAGCCTATTGTGATGAAGGAAGAAGTTCAAGCTGCTTTGAAGGAATTGGCAAACAATAAGGCCCTAGGAATTGACGGTATACCAACTGACGTATTTCAACTAAGAAATGCTGCCCTAGATGTGCTCACCAAGTTGTGTCAAGAAATCTGGAGAACAACAACTTGGCCAACTGAATGAAAGAGATTTATATTTGTTCCCATTCCAAAGAAAGGTGATCCAACAGAGTGTGGAAACTACAGAACAATATCACATGCCAGCAAGATTCTGCTGAAGATTAACCAAAAATGACTGGAACAGCACATCAACAGAGAACTGCTTGAAGTGCAGGCTAGGTTTAGAAGGGATCATGGTACTAGGGATATTGTAGCTAGTGTTAGGTGGTTCTTGGCTAAAAGAGGGGAGTACCAGAGCAATGTCTACCTGTGTTTCATTGATTATGCAAAGGCATTTGACTGTGTGGATCACAACAAACTGTGGATGACTCTGAGAAGAACGGGAATCCCAGAACACTTGATCATGCAAATGTGAAACTTGTACTTGCATATAACTGTACTTGTACCAAGACACATTCCTCAGAACAGAGCAAGGAAAAACTGCATGGTTCAAAATTGGGAAGGGTGTACTCCAGGGATGTATCCTATCTCCATGCTTTTTCAACCTATACGCAGAACAGATTATCCAGGAGGCTGGACTCTATGAGGAGGAATGTGGCATCAGGATTGGAGGAAGATCCATCAACAATCTACGTTATGCAGATGACACAACCCTGCTTGCTGAAACTGAGGAGGACTGGAATCTCTTGTTGCAGAAGGTCAAGGACAAGAGCCTTCAGTATAGATTGAGGCTCAATATCAAGAATACAAAGATTCTCATCACTGGGCCAAGTTGTCAGCATCAGGATGGAGGTTGAAGAGTTTGAGATTGTTAAGAGCTTTACTTTGCTTGGCTCCACAGACAACACTCTTGGCATGAGCAGCCAGGAAATTAAAAGATGTATTGCCATGGGAAATTCTGCTGTAAGGGACCTCTCCAGGGTACTGAAGAGCAATGGTGTCACTCTGGAGACTAAGGAGTGCCTTATCCAGGCCATGGTCTTGGCAATCACTTGCTATGCATCAGAGAGCTGGACAATGACTAGGGAGGATAGAAGGAGAATTGATGCCTTTTAGCTGTGGTGTTGGAGAAGAGTATTGAATATATCATGGACTGCTAAGAAAATGAACAGGTTCACCCTAGAGAGGTTTAAACCAGGCTGCTCCTTGGAAGCAAGGATTCTGAAGTTTTGTCTGACATACTTTGGACATGTTGCAAGGAGGGACCGGTCCTTGGAAAAGGACATCATGCTTGGGAGGGTGGAGGGACAGCACAGAAGAGGAAGGCCCTCTATGAATTTGATTGATTCAGTGAATGGGCTAATCAGGTAGGTGCGTCAGAGACAGTGAGATTTGCACAGAATAGAGCAGGGTTTAGGGCTGTTGTACATAGGGTCGCTATGAGTCCCAAGCGATTCGACGGCACATAACAACAACATTATAATATTGTTTGTAAGTGCAATTGTGAGGATTGTTGTATTCTTTAGTTGTAAGTCATATTGAAGGCTGTAGTCTATCAACTTCAATAAATACTTCAAGTCTCTTCATTTTCTACAATCAAGATTGTGTCATTTCTATAACATAAATTGTTGACGAGTTTTGAACAGGCTTCTGCAGAATTTCCAGATGAAACCAGACTACGAATCAGAATTGGCCATCCACTTCTGAAATAATAGTCCCTCAACAACCTCATATAGCATTTAGACATTCATTCATTCATTCATTTATTCATTCACCATGTACCATAAACATTCTATGTAGATCAGAAAAAATAATAGTTACTCCCTTTCCCTCCATTTCCTGTAAACTTGAATCCAAAATTAAGAAAAAGAACAGAATCAGAGACTAAAGAACAACAATGATATAGAATTCACTCAAAAATGATGCTACTTTCAGATAGACATAATCGTAGAAGATTGATGGGGACAAGAAGGTAGGGAGAGGAGAGCAAAGATTAGTGGATGCGTGAGTAGGGTGAAGGAAAAGCTAAGAATACTCAGAGTGCATTGATTAATTGTGATAAATGCTATAAAACAAAATGTATACGAATGATTGAATTAAAACAATTTTTTTTAAATGCTGCTTTAAAGTGCTAAAAAGGACTTAGTAATGTTATTTGGGAAAGTTTGCAGATGAGCATGGATAAAACCCAAAAATAGAAGACAAAATATACAAAAATGTATGTCAAATATGCCCTATTATACTTCCCTTGAAGGCTGCCTAGTTTGGGTCTGAAGATGTATGTGGATTCTAAATTTAAGCAATGGACTCATTTCTTCTCCAGACAGCTTGCAATGATCTTCATTGTATGCTTGTTGAGTCTAAACTCATTAGAAACTCACAAGAAAGTAAAAAGTTTATCTGGGACCCATGTTTTTTCTCAAAAAGAAGACTTTAATTAGGAATGAAAACATTCTCTACCTCCCAGTATATTTTTCAATTTTTAAAAAAGAATAGTTTTTATAAATCTCCCAAAAAATCTAGCTAAAGAATTTCTAAACCATCAAAGATTACTTTTCCTCCCTGAAATATTGTTCATACATAGTTTTTTAACAAAATAAACAAGCCATTAAGATTTTTCAAAAGTATTTTACATTCTGGCCAAAGAAACAATTTATTGTCACCACAAATTAAAAAAATTTTTTTTAAAACCATGCACACACACACACAAAAAAAACCCCAAAACTGTGCTGTAGAGAATTTCTTTACAAAGTGGGAACAAAATTAGTTAAAAATTTATTTTCAAAGTGCATTTATTTTGTTCTAAATCACAGGCCTCCCCCAACACCTCGCACTCTCCCTTGTTTTCAAATGCTCAGGCCTGGCCCAGGGAGGTGCCCCACAAGGTCACTGTCCTCAGCTAGAGGCCAGGGGCAGGTTAAAAGGTCAGATTCTCTCCATTGATGAGTGAGAGCTACCTCCAGAGAAGAAAGGATACTCATTCAGGCAGCATCAAAAGGGACTGACCACTGAACTGACAACCTTTCGCAATTCTGATCAGTCATCTCCACAGCTGACAGTGTTTCCCCCCAACAGCTCGGAAGTAATACCTCTGTATTAACAGAAAGGTCTAACAGAAAATTCTAACATAGAAAAACATATAGTGCTTAAGCCTACACTTTAGACAGAACTGAACGGGTGCTCTATTAGCCGACGAAGTGGGCAGCTTCCCTCGGAGCTCTCTTAAATTATAATATCTAACTCCAAGGGAGCCATCTAGGTCTCCTAGTGCTATAACCAAACCTTGACCCTAAAAGAACAACCTTGAGAACCACAAACAGCATCTCCTTACCTGTTTTGTCAGCTGCCAGGGAGTCTGTCCCCCCACTCACAGTAACTCTGTACATGACAAAATGAAACAGCACCTAGTCCTGCACCGTTCCCTTTGTGGGTTGCAGATTATACACACACTTGTGATCCACAGGGCCTCCTTTGGCTGATTTTTGGATTTTTCCTCCAAGTCTCTTTTAGTCTGGAAGTTCTATTAATGCTATTCAACATTACAGCAAGATGCAAGCTTCCACTAGTGAATCAGAGCTGTCTGATTATATTTGCCAGGTACTGAGTCAGTATATCCAGAAAGGAAGGCAAGAATTTGACCATTGAACCATCACTGTCCTTATTTCTTGTTTCTGTTGTTGTTAGGTGCCAAGAAAGGAGGACCCTGGATGAGATGGATTGACACAGTGACGAGGGCAATAGGGTCAGGTGTGTCAGAGACAGTGAGATTGGCTCAGGTTAGGGCTTAGTTCAGAGCTATGTTGTACATAGGGTCACTATGATTCACAGATGGTTCTAGGGCACATAACAATAACAACAATATGACCTTTGAATACAGCTTGAATTTCTAGCAGTTCCATGCCAATATACTGCTCTAGTTATTTTTAAAATAATCTTTAGCAAGATTTTACTTGCATAGGATATTGTTCAATAATTTTCACTTTTTGCTGGATCACCTTCTTTTGAATTGGAACAAAGATTAATCTCTTCCAGTTAGTTAGTCAAATAATTGACTTCCAAAATTTCTTGGCAGAGAATAGTGAGCACACCCAGAACTGCACTAGTTTGTTAAAGCATGTGAGTTGATATTCCATCAATTTCTAGGGTCTCTTTTTCTTGGAAGGGTGGACAATGTCTTCAGTGCACCTTGAACTTCTTCTTTCATTACCATTGATCCTTAGTCATGGACTAATTTCTGAAATGGCTCAGTGACTTGAAGCACACACTGATGAATCTCAAAAAACATAACTTCAGTATGGATTAAACATCAAAAGATCAAACATTTACTGCACCCATAAACAGTAGATTAAAGCTATTAAGAAATTTATTTGGCTTAGATCTACAATAAACAGCAATGACAATGGGAGTCAAGAAATCAAACAATGTATTTTATTAAGCAGATCTGATGTCAAGGACCTCACAGGAGAGTAAACAACAAATACTGGTGAGGATATAGAAAGATTGGAACTCTCATTTACTGTTAAGGGGAATTTAAAGTTTTACAACCACTATGGAAGTCAGTCTGGTGCTTTCTCAGAAAGTTGGAAATAGAAATGCCATTTGATCCACCTATCCTAGTACTACGAATATATGCTAAAGAAACCAGAGCCATGACATAAACAGATGTATGCACACTCATTTATTACAGCATTACTCACAAAAGCAAAGAGATGGTAGGAGCCTTGTTGTCTATCAACAAATAAATAGAAAATTTATGGTCACATAATGGAATACTATGCAGCACCAAAAAACCAATGAACTTGTACTACACTACACAACATGGATAAGTATGGAATATATTATACTGAGTGAAGTAGCTCAGTCACAAAAGGACAAATGCTGCATGAGATCACTGTTATAAAAATAGAACGGACACAGAGGAAAGGGGAGAGCTGTAAAAGAATGGATAGGTAATGAGCATTACTGGAATGGGTGAAGGAAAGGAATATCTGAAAGGAGGGGATGATTTGACATGTATAGGACAATTAACAATTAACAGTCTGCAACAAGACATGTTTAACAACAGTAACTAAGGGAGAGGAGAGAGGAAAGTGTACATCAAAGAATGAATGAAAACTCATTTCTTCAGCAAACTTTCACTAAAATTATAGTAAAAAAAAATAAAATAAAGTGCCAAAGAACAAAGATTAAAGATCAAGGTTTGCCTAGTCCACAGTCTTAGCAATCACTTGCTATGCATCAAACAGTTTGACAATGACTTAGGAATGATAGAAGGAGAATTGATGCCTTTGAGCTGTGGTGCTGGAGAAGAGTAATGAATATACCATGGACTGCTAAGAGAACAAACAGGTTGGTCCTAGAGAGGGTGAAACCAAGCTGCTCCTTAGAGGCAAGGATTCTGAAGCTTGTCTGACATACCTTGGACATGTTGCAAGATGGAACCAGTCCTTGGAGGGGGACATCATGCTTAGGAGAGTGGAGGGACAGTGCAAAAGATGAATACCCTCAGTAACTGGGGTAATGGAGATAGGTGTGTCAGAGAATAAGATTGGCATAGGATAGAGCAGGATTTAAGGCTGTCTGTTGTACATAGGGTTGCTATGAGTCGCAGGTGAGTCAATAGCACATAGCAACAACAACAGTCTAAGTCATGGTATTTTTCATTATTTTATATACATATGAAATTTGGGCAATGAATAAAAAGAAGTGAAGGAGCATTAATGCCTTTAAATTGTGATTTCAGTGAAGAATGTAGAATATATTATGGATTGCCAAAAAAGCAAACAAATCTCTGCAGGCAGAATGTTCCTTCAAGGATCATCCCACATACCTTGGTCATATTATCAGGAAAGGTCAGTGCGTGAGCATTCCCTAAAGATACCATGTTGTTGTTTTTTGATGCTGTCGAGTTGTAGACAACTCATAGCGACCCTGTGAACGAACAGCCTGAGCACTGTTTGTACATAGAATAAATTAGACTGTCTGTAAAAATGAAGAAAAGTCTTCAATGAGAATGATTGGCATAGTAATAGCTACAGTAGTGAGCTCATGATAGCACTGATTGTGAAGATGTCACAGGGTTGGATAGTGAGTTTTTTTCTGTTTTACATAGGGTCAATATGAATTGGAGCCGTCTCAGTAGTACCTAATGTAATAACAGCAACAATGAGCTAACTGTGTCCCTGGGTGAGGTAGAGTTAATGTACTAATCTGTCGAAAAAAAGATTGGTAGTTCCAGTCCACCCAGAGGTATCTCAGAAAAAGATCTGCCAATCTACTTTTGAAAGAAAAAAAAGAGTCAGCCATTGAAACTCCCACTCAGGTCTGCTGATGAAATAACATGGAGCCAATAAAAAGAAACAATAAACCCATTGGAAGTAAAACAAGGAAAGGCAAGAAGTGGGTGGAGGTGTGACTTGGTGCAGCTTTTCTGAAAGGCAGTATGTCTGCAATGGAAAAGCTTTAAGCATATTCATGTGCTCTAACTCAACAGTTTCACTGCTAGGAATTTATTCTAAAGAAACCAATATGGATAGACTCAAAGGTTTGTCTACAACTGTGTTCATGAGAGCACTGTTTATACTCTGAGGATTAGAGTTTGGATGAATGCCCAAATAGGAACATTGGTTACATTGTGGAAATTATATAGAATAAAATATATTTTAATAATAATTATGAATATAAAATTATCAGTTGAGAAAAAATTAAAAATTGGTGACTGAAACAAACTCAAACTCATTGCTGTAGAGTCTGTTCCCACTCAGGTCCACCCTACATCATCTTCCTGAAACTGTATATCATCACAAGAGGAGACTGTTCATTTTTCCCAAAGAATCACTGGTGGACTCTGACTTTTGAAGACTTGAAACTTTTGAGTTGGCAGCACAACTTGCTATAGACTATGCTACTGGAGCTCCCTATTGTGAATGTTGTTGTTATTATGTGCCATCGAGTCACTTGTAACTCATTGCAACCCTGTGTACAGCAGCTCTGAATTCTGCTCTATCCTGAGCCAACATCATTTTCTCTGACACACCTACCCCCATTACCCCAGTCACTCACTGAGTCAATCCATTTCATCCAGGGTATTCCTCTCTTGCACTGTCCCTCTACCCCTCCAAGCATGATATCCCTCTCCACGGATCAGGCCCTCCTTGTAACATGTCCAAAGTATATCAGATGGAGCGTCAAAATCCTTTCCTCCAAGGAGCTGCCTGCTTTCACCTTCTCCAGGCCAAACCAGTTTGTTCTCCTAGCAGTCCACGGTATATTCAATACTCTTCTCCAGCACCACAGCTCAAAGAAATCAATTTTCTTTCTCTGATCCCTAGTCACTATCCAATTCTCCGATGCATAGCACATAATTGCGAAGACTATGGCTAGGGTCGCTATGAGTCACAAGCGACTCGACGGCACATAACAACAACAACAACAATGGCCTGGATCAGGCGCACGTTAGTCTCCAGCCTGATGTCATTGCTCTTCAGTACTTTGGAGAAGTCCCTGACAGATGACTTTCCCATTGCAATCCGTCTCTTGATTTCCTGGCTTCTGGTACCAAGAGTGTTGATTGTGGAGCCAAGCAAACTGAAGCTGTCAACAATCTCAATCTCTTCACCATCCATACTGATGCTGCCAATTGGCCCAATGGTGAGAATCTTTGTTTTCTTGATGTTGAGCTTCAATCCATATTGAAGGCTGTAGTCTTTAACATTCTGCAGCAAATGTAATATCCAAATTTATTTTTAAATCCAGATATTTGAAGATGTGTGTTATAAAAAGTTAAATGTGAGGATCCTAAATCATTCACAACTACTAGATGTCAAAATGTTTATAAGAAAAAAACCGTACTAGTTTTTAAAGACAATGAGGAACAGATTACAGAAGAAATAGCCTTACATGCCATCCTCGCACTTCATTGTTCAAAAATATAATTTAGGTGGCCAAAGGTTGGTTTGGTTTTGTTTTTTTTTTAAATAGGTATGAAAAATAAATACAACATTAGTGAGATAAATCATTTTAATGTACAATCCGGAAAAAAAAAGTGGTGAAGCATCCCAGAGGCATATTCAAGCTCTAGCTATCCACTCACATGAGAGCAGTTTAAATGAACCAAGTCCAGCTTCGCCCTGTGTCAGCACCATTAGTCTTCTTTTCAGGCGTTTAACTGTCTGAAATCACTACCAACCACACTTAGAATTATGGCTTTATCAAGACGACCGCTAAGTGACTTAATAAAAAATAAATGAGCCGTAACACTGACGGACTCTGAGCCCACTCTACTTGGAAGTGGTCATGCAATCACTCAGCTGTGAACTGTAAGGTCCTGTTCAAAACGACTACGTCCTGCAGTTTATAGGCAAATGAAAGCACATCTTATGATTTAATAGACCAGCAGCATTTCTTGCTGATATAATAAGCACACAACAAGGAATCAGATTCCATTCTAAGCACCAAGGCTTGAGGTATGGAGTCCTCAAATTATATAAATGGTTATCAACTTGACTACTAACAGAAAGGTTTGATATTCATGTCCACTCAGAACTATCTCAGAAGAAAAGTCAGTAATCCTGAAAGGTCACAGCCATTGAAAACTCTGTAGAGCCCAGTGATTCTCTGGTACCTTGGGGGGGATGAGCCTGTGTTGGATTTCACATGCCATCAGCCACCATTTTGCAGCCTGCAGTTGTTTTTTGTTGCTGTTGTTATGTGCCGTCGAGTCGCCTGCAACTCATAGTGACCATGAGCCTGCAGTAGAATGATTAATCCTCAGTCATCAACTCATTTTTGTCCCTAAAGAAGGAATATTCCAAAGATCAAGTATAGGAAAACATTATTTGGAAGTTGATGCCTTTGGGTAAATCAGAAAATTCTCTTTTTGTTCTGTTCTAGTTTGTTCAGTAAGTCCAATAAAGAAAATACTTGTTCTCATTGCTATTGTCTCCTGTCCCCCAGGAAGACTTAACCATGAAATAACTTATGTCAGCATATTTTTACATACTTATTAAAAGTCATATTTATTTTCTTTATGAAGGAAGCGTGAGCTGACTTAAGCTTTACTTTCCTTTGTGGGTGGGGGAGGGAGTGGGGAAGCAGCCACTTTGATGATTTGAGATCAGATTCCCATGAAATTGTTTTCAAATGAATGAATAGTGCAAGAATTTGATCCTGCGGCTAAAGCATCATTTAAAAAAAATTAAATATCCATATAAAATAAAGCAGGCAAATTAAAGAGGAAGGAACTGTGTTTCCACAATCCTAATTAATAGTAAAAACATGGAGTTTCCAGACTTAAAGAAATGTAAGGATTTTAACCTAGCAACTTATATTTGATAAACTCAGTAGGAAATTCTCTTCAGATTATAATGTTAGCCTGGAAAGGTTTATAAAATAAAGGTCATTCGAAACATTTTACTTGACTCCAAACAAGTTGCTATGTAACAACTTCCTTTATTTCCTCATTTGCTTGAATTTACTAAAAAAATTGCTGAGTAGCAACTTATTTTGCTCTGAAGTTAGCAAACTGATTCACTCTTCAAGGTCTCTATTTAAGTTTACTGTATATTGCCTTTCCCTTCACCTACCTTAATAAGTTTCAATTATCTATTAACTTTTACTCCTCTCTCCATCCTTTCCCACTCCCAGTAACCATCCAAAAGCATTTCCATCTTTATGTAAACTTTCCTTTCATTTTCTATATTAGAGGTCTTATGCTTTATTTATCCTTTTGTAACTGACTTACTTCACTTGGCACAATATTCTCTAGATTCAGCCATGTTCTCATTCTCTGCTTTCCATAGTCAACTATTCATCTAAATCATTTCCCCTAAGAATATGTAATTCAGGTATAATCAAATAGAATTCATATATACAAAACTGAAAAGAAAACAAACACAAACAAATGAAGCAATACATACAAGTGCTTGTGTGTTGGTAAACGGGGGAGTGTGAGGGTGCCAGGAGCCCAAGACAGAATATTTGCTCTGAAGAAGAATATATTGCACTGTATCGAATATGTTGCAACTGAAGACAACAGTTGGATCTCTATTTCTGTCTGATGATAGTTAATCTATTGCTGCAAAGGAAAAATAGCTAGTTCCATGTGTCTGGTCTTCACACAAATTAATAAGAAAGACAAACTTCAGAGCATTCAGAGACATTCAGTTCTCTTCCTGAGACAAACCTTATGAAAGCAGTATTTTTGTTGGCCAGAGCCACTGCTCGCTATGATTAAGAAACTGCCATCACCTCAGAAGAGATCCAGCCGGATGGAAAAGTTAATAAATCAGAAGTCACAGGTCTTTTCTTTTTTGGCAGCCTGACCCTTGACCTCCTTTCCTTCTGCCCAAAGTCTTTTAAAATTTCTTTTCGTTTTTGTTCTGGATCACTGCTTCCATTTTTTTTTCCCTTTTTTCCTGACTACAGAGTGGTTGAGCTTATTGCCAAATCGGGACAAAAGCCTGAAACATCTCTAGACTTAGGGATTTCACCACAGCCACCTCTTGGTGAAGGAATACCCCCTCCAAAACCTTTTCCTTATCGAAATATTGTATAATCTATTGTTTTATTTAGAAACAACAAAGATTATATTAAAGACTCCAAAGAGGCAGCTCATAGAAAACTTGAGACAGTCTTGCCAAAGAAGGAAACAAACTTTTCCTAAATTGAAAACAACCCCTTACAAAACAGACACATATACTGACATACAAGCACACACACATAAACACTTCAAAAAAAGATTTATCTGTTCCCTTCCAAATGCTGGCGTAGTTTGGGTTTTTTTTCTTTTTATTTTATATTGGCTTGCTTACAAAGTTTGTATGCCTTGTGTTTCACACTATCCTTCATTCACATTGTGTTTCATACAATCATTTCCATTAATTACGTCTTATAAAATTAATTATCATGAACTATACCCACCCTTACCCTATCTTTCCAGATCCCTTGCCAGATCTTTCTTTTACTCACCCCTTCCTCCAACCATAAAATTGTGTATCTTTGTGATTTTCTCCTGCCCATCCTCACTCCTCTGCTCCCAACAACCACTCCTTGGATCCTCATACACATTTTACTAGTTATCTTTCTACTTCTATAATAATGGTTTTATGTGGTGTTTATCCTTATGAGATCTAGTTACTTCACTCTTCATAATACTCTCCAGTCTCTCCCGAGTTATGTAGTCATTTTCAAAATCATTGCTCCTGAGTGTTTCATAGTAGTTCACCATGTGAGTGTATCATAATTTCTTAATCCATTCAAATGAAGTTGAAAATTAGGGCTGTTTCCATGATCTTGTGATGGTGAATAACACTGTTCTGAACATAGAACTCCGTATGACTCAGCTATTCCACTGCTTTTATTTATTTTAATTTTTTTATGTTCCGCTTTTTGAGGAAATGCCAAATTTCCTTCCAGAGTGCTATCCTGTTAAATTTTTAAATGCTTAATTAATGAGTATCTTAAGATAGAATTCAGGGTATCTATAAGTTTGAAAGGGGAAAAAAATAATCCTTACTTTCAACTAATTTCCAACTGGAATTCAGCCTTCAATTATTAGAATTCTGGTAGTTTTATCCCCAAAATAACATCTTTTGCTTATCACTACTTCAAAATTATAACCGTTGTGAAACACACTGTTAAATCTTATTATCAAATGTCTTAAAAGACAAATACAAATATTAGCCTAGAACAAATTTGTTTCTCTTCATGCTTTGATAATTCTATTTCAAAACAATTTGCTTCTTTTAAAAATGTGTACATTATACAGAAAGGGTCCAGGGGCTCTATCGTACTGACAAAGGGGTCAATGACACAAAAATGAAGCACAAAGTAGTAATTCTGGCAGTACAGTTTCACACTGAATGTACTGGCAGGGTAACTGGTGCTGAAACTGAGATGAGTTCCAGTCATCTCCACTTAATCTCTCTCCTCAGTCATGCCCTGTGATCACTGTGATTTCTAGTCAAGTCCACAAGTCCCATGTATTTTCTGGCAAAATACAGGAAACACAAGTAGAATTTACTTTCCCGGAGTTTAAAGTAAAACAAACAAACAAACAAAAAATTGTTTCCTTAAGAAAATACTTCAAGCCACGCCTGAGGAAAGTACAACATTGACGGTAACTTTACCGTGGGTTCCTTCTCTGTGTCTCCAGTTTTCCTCTCAAAATCAGGGGAACTAAAAGTCCTCAAAGTCATTTTTCACCCCTGCTCATACAGAGCTATTTAAGAAGCTTTTGGGTGCCCAGCACAATGCAAAGATGTCCTGATCAGCCCTATCTGAACAGACTTGGCCTTTCTGATTAAATTCACTGGTTATTGGTGGCCTAGTAGTAAGAAACTGCACTATAATCCCAAAAGCATGCAGTTTGAATCCACCCGTTGCTCCATGGGAGAAAGATGGACAATCTCCTCCCATTGTGATTTACTGTCTCTGAAAACCTGCTCTAGGACCAGCTATGGATCGGTTCTGACTCTATTGTACTCAACAACAACCTTCCTTGTATGGGTTTATGAAGGTGGTATATATGGATTTTCTTTCTCAACGCTCAGGCCCAAGAAATCTCAAATTCATTTCTTTCTCTAAATCAAATTAAATCTGTTCTCACTTCTCACCTAAAAAGCCTAGAGGCAAATAATAGTCAGCATTATCCAAAGGAATGATTGAAATCTAAGACCTCCTTGTGCCCCAAAACTTGAGTGGAACATCATGGTCTTATTCTATTGGTGTTGCCATCATTCCTATTGTGTTCTCTTCACCACTGCCTATACACTCCCAGGAAACACTTTCTCTGGACACCATTCCAACCACAGCCTCTCTACAGAGAGCCTCCTCCTTGTTCTCAATGCCGAAGAATCCACTCTCCCCTATGCTTCCTAGCCTCCTACAGAGAAGAGGTTGTATCAAACACACTTACCTTCCAAGCCAATTCTTTCCTTTCTTTTATACCAGGGAATCTAACCTCCTTAGAAATGGCTTGTCAAGGCCTCTTTCTCTCGTATTACATGATTCAATCCTCTCTCCCAGAGGGAGGTCCCAACATAATTCCTCTCAGTGAGTCTTGGTTTTTAAAAGTCAAAGACTTGGTGGGCCTTCAGGATGCTGGTAATTTCTCTTTTTGATGTGCAATGCTAGAGTTTCTAGGCTAAGGGGATATAAATGCTTACCTACATTTAAAACAAAACAAAACAAAAAATCAAACATTCAAACTCATTACCATAGAGACAGAATCAGCAACTTATCCTCCATTTTCTATTTGTAAAAGGAATAGATACAACATAGGGGTGGCTAAATCTGACGTCCATCCATTTAATAAAGAAGAATTGTTCCCATCAATCATATCCATAGCAGCAAAATAGCTACAAAGTAAGACACATCACCACTTCTCGTGATCCTACACCTTTTTCTACCAATCAAGTCTAATGTTTGTTGAATGACTCATGGAAGAGTGAGAGAAGCAAAGAATATCACACAATACAAATGCAAGTTTAGTCCAGCAATTCCTAGCCAGATTAATAAGGCACAATTCCTCAGGTCTGGGTTCAGTTCAGCAGCACAGATGCAAAAAGCCTCTGGTTTCCTTTATCATCCAGTGAATTCTATCTTAGAACAGTTATAAGTCAACTTTTCCTTCAGTTATCTGTCAAGCAAAACTTTACTTGTGGACTTTAACTTCAGCTTTCCTTGGATTACACCTTGCCATGTCTCTTCAAAGTAGTGCCACAGTCTCCAACTTCTTTCCACCATCATCACAGGATACCCTACACTGTGTAAAACACTCTCTCTCTTATCTTGGTGCCACAGTTATTGCTGATCTGCAACATCATGTGTACGGTTAAGGTAGCTGGAGACCATGCCCCCTGAATGGGGGCTAATTCAATGACTAGAAAAGCTAATTTTCAAGGGTTCTGACACCCCATCATCTTTCTCCCAAAGAGAGCTGTTGGAGAATATGAACCACTAAAGAAATTAGTTAGCCTTTGGGGTAGCAGAACAACTCCCTTCAGATTCTACCACCAGAGTGCTCTGCAACTACATTAGAAGGATAAAAGTAAGACTGTACATTAATAGAAATGAGACGGAAATTAATATTCCAATCGTATACCCTTCATGTAAAAGAAACACATCTGCTATAAATGCATTGTTAAGAAAAATAAATTCATTTAGGTATTAATGTGATAGCAACAGAGAGAAGTTCTTAGGGTAACAAAGAGTTAAGCAATGGGCTGGTAATTTAAAAGGCTGGTGGTTCAAATCCATTCCGAGATACTTTGAAGGGAAGAGCTGGCAATTTGTTTTGGAAAGGTCATAGCTTTGAAAATCCCATGGCTCACACTTCTATTGTGTCACTTGGGACTGTCATGGGTCAGAATCTATTTAATGGCAACTAACAACATCAAGAAGACAAGATTCTCACCACTGGGCCAATTGGCAGTACCATGATAGTTGGAGAAGAGATGGAGATTGTTACCAATTACACCTTGCTCAGATCCTTTTTTTTTTTTTTTTTTACAATTTTTAGTATTTTATTGGTAACCAGTCTGTCCTTTTTTTATTTTTTTAGGGTTTTGGTTTGGTTTTTTAAAATTAATTTAAATAGACATTTACAGAGGTTTTGGATTTCCATTCATTCATTGCCGCACTTTTCTCCCTGCTCACCCCTCCCCACCAGTTCGCTCCCCTCTCCAAAAGGAAAAGAAAAAAAAAATTCTTCATTAGTATACAATTCCCCCATCCCTTTCCCCCCACTCCCCACCCCGAGTACACTACTCTATGCAACCTTAATTCTGGATTCCTGTGCCAACCATAATACTCAATCATATATCACCTCTAATCTGTTCTTTCCCTCATCTGTTCAATCTGCTCATCTTGCTCAGCTCCTTAATTAACACTCAGTCAGGAAACCAAAAGACAAATTGCATTTGGAAAATCTCGTGTCAAGTACTTCTCCAGAGAACTTAGAAGCAATGATGTCAGTCTAGAGACTGGAGTGCACCTGGTCCAGGCCAGGATTTTCACAATTATTTGCTATGCATCAGAGAACTGAAGTGTGACTAAGTGTGACAGAAGAAGGACTGATGCCTTTGTGTTGTGGTGCTGGGGAAAAGTCTTGAACATACTATGGACTGCCATGAAAACAAGTAAGTCTAAGTCTGCCTTGGAGAAGATAAAACAAAGTTTCCCTTTGGAGGCTAGGATTTTGAAGCTCCATCTCACATACTTTGGGCACAAGGCCAGGAAAGTCTGGTCCTTGGAAAAGAACATCATACTCAGAAGGATGGAGGGACAGTGCAGGAGAGGAAGACCACATGTGAGATGGATTGATACAGTAAGTGGGGCAATGGGGGTAGGTGTGTTGGAGTCAATGAGACTGACTTAGGACAGGGCAGACCTCAGAGCTCTTGTACAGGGGGTCATTATGAATAATGGGCAACTCAACAGCACCTAACAACAACAGCAGCAACTTAGCATTAGAACTGTATTTTATGGCAACTGTAAGCTTCACACTTAGGTCTGTTCATTTATCATTGATGGAAAACACACAGAAATTTTATGGAGTCATTGCCAATGAATTATACGGTATTTCTTTCAAATCCATGACATGCCAGAATTTCTCATCAGGTAACCAAAAAAGTGCTTTACAGAGAACAGCAACAACCAGAAGAAACTTCTACATACTGCATAGCAGGTCCACAGATCTCTGTTCTTCTGGCCAGGCCACAGTGAATTTCTAAACTGCCTCTCTACTCACAGAGGGGAAAAATATTCCAACTCTTATGGTCATTACTCACTCTTAAAAGATTAATTTAACAAAAATGAATACCCACCACAGCAACGAATGTAATTCACTGGGAGAGTGGTTTGAGAAAGCTAGCCACACTGGAAAACATTACTTTTTAAATTAATGACAGAACTGAAGATTATTTTCAGATTTGGTCAGCATTTTTTGAGAAGTAATGATTAGCCAGGGTGGGAAAAATCCAGATTAGTATTAAGTGTTTGCATGTTATGAGACTGAATAGGCTCAACCCAAAGCTGGGACTTATTATTGAGCCTCTCACCAACCTCTTTACTAGCCAAAAGGGACATACAAGGTCAGACTGTGCTGTAAAAGTTGGAGGATTCATAGAGCTAGTATGTTAAAGCCCTAGTTACATATATCCATCATAAATAAGAACTAATAACAATAGCCAGCTAACATTCATCGGATGCTTTCTGTGCCCAGCCACTAGGAAAAGCACTATATATGGATTATTACAGTTACTCCACAAAACTACACTAGAAAATTATTATTCTCATTTTACAAATGAGGATATATAATATATTTAGGTGCAGAGAAGTTGAATAAGCTATTGATAGTATACAGCTGATACTTAGTGGATTCAGGATTTGGTTCTAGGCAAACTGGTTACAGAGTCCATATTTTGAACTACTAATCAACACTGCAATAAACAATAACAGCAACAATCAACATAATTACAAGGATCCTCATACATTTGTAAAATGTGGTCAATCTCTTCCATATGTGCTATGCATCAGAGAGTTGGACAGTGACTAGGGATGATAGAAAGAGAATTGATGCCTTTGAGCTGTGGTGCTGGAGAAGAGTGTTGAATATACCATGGACTGTTAGGAGAACAAGTTTGTCCTGGAGAGGGTGAAGCTAGAATGCTCCTTGGAGTCAAGGATTCTGAAGCTTCTTCTGACATACTTTTGGAATGTTGCTAGAAGGGACTTCATGTTTGGCAGAGTGGAGGGGCAGTGACGGAGAGGAAGACCTTCGATGAGATCGATTGATTCTGTGACTGGAGTGGTAGAAATGAGTGCATTTGAGATGGCTAGGTTGGCACAGGACAGAATGGCATTTAGGGCTCTTGTACATAGGGTTGCTATGAGTCACAAGAGACTCAATGGCACATAACAACGACAACATGTGATAAACCTCTTTCATAATAGTCAGTTATAACCAAATAATAATAATGATCACTAATATCAGATGAGACTCTGAATATTGTCTTAGAACGCCAAGAAGCCAAAACTAAAGGAAAAAACAAAGACAGTAAAAAGCTGAGCAGAAAATTTCAAAAGGCAACTCAGGATGACGAAGCAAGATATTATAATAAAATGTGCAAAGAGCTGGAGTAAGAAAATCAAACTGACTCAGCATTTATTAAGCCAAAGGAACTGGGGGGCGGGGGGAATCAAGCCATGAGTGGCAATACTTAAGGATACTTTGGGAAGAATGTTAAATAATCTAAGAAGCATTAAAAGAAGATGGGAGGAGTACACAGAGTCACTGTACCGGAAGGAATTGTCTGACAGAAGAATTTCAAGAAACAACGTATCAGTAAGAACCTGTGGTGATGAAGGAGGAAGTTCAAGTTGCTCTGAAAGAATTGGCAAAAAACAAGGCTCCAGGAGTTGACTGCATACCAATTGACATATTTCAACAAACAGACGCTGCCCTGAATGTACTCACTAAGTTGTACCAAGAAATCTGAAGGACAGCCAGCTTGCCAACTGACTGGAAGAGATTGATATTTGTTCCCATTCCAAAGAAAGGTGACCCCACAGGGTACGGAAATTATGGAACAATATCAATAATATCACATGCAAGCAAGATTCTGCTGAAAATTATCCTAAAATGACTGAAGCAACACAGCAACAGAGAACTGCCAGATGTGCTGGCTGGATTTAGAAGAGGTTGTGGTACTAGGGATATTATAGCTAATGTTAGATGGATCTTGATTGAAAGCAGAGAATACCAGAGAAATGTCTATCTGTGCTTCAATGACTATGCAAAGGCTTTTGATGGTATGGGTTGTTGCTGACTCTGAGAAGAATCCCAGAACATTGAATTGTGCTTATGTGAAACCTATCCTTGTACCAAGAGTCAGTCATCAGAAAAGAGGAAAAAGACACTGCCCGTTTAAAAATCAGAAGAGTGTCTGCCAGGGATGTATACTGTCTCCATAACTTTTCAATCTGTATGCAGAACAAATCATCCAGGACACTGGGCTGTATCAGGAGGAATGTGGCATCAGGACTGAAGGAAGATTCACCAACAACCTGCGTTATGCAGATAACACAACCCTACTTGCTGAAACTGAGGAGGACCTGAAATGCTTGCTGCAGAAGGTCAAGGACTGTAGCCTTCAATACGGACTGAAGCTCAACATCAAGAAAACAAAGATTCTCACCACTGAGAATTTGCAGCATCATGATAGCTGGGGAAGAGATTAAGATTATTAACTGCTTTAATTCGTTTGGATCCACAATCAACACTCTTGGTAACAGCAGCCAGGAAATCAAGAGAACAATTGCATTGGGAAAGTCAACTGCCAGGGACCTCTCTAAAGTACTGAAGAGCAACAACATCAGTCTAGAGACTAAGGTACACCTGATCCAGGCATACTATGCATCTTCTCAATTGCATGCTATGAATCAGTGAGTTGGACAGTGACTAGGGATGATAGAAAAAGAACTTATTCTTTTGAGCTGTAGTGCTGGAGAAGAGTGTGAAATATACCATAGACTACTAGGAGAACAAACAGGCTTGTCTTGGAGAGGGTGAAATCAGACTGCTCCTTGGATGCAAGGATTCTTAAGCTTTGTCTGACATCCTTTGGACATGTTGCAAGGAAAAACCAGTCCATATAGAGGGACATCATGTTTGGAAGAGTGGAGGGACAGCACAGGAGAGGAAGACCCTCAATGAAATGGATCAATTCAGTGATTGGGGTAATGGGAGTAGGTATGTCAGAGACAGTGAGGTTGGCACAGGATAGAATAGGGTTTAGGGCTCTTGTACATAGGGTCACGATGAATCGCAAGCAACTCGGCACAACAAATAACAACAACCTGTGGTGGACTAATAAGTAAAGAGTTGCACTGCTAACCCAAATAGAAGTGATTCCAATCCGCCAGCTCCTTTAAGGGATAAAGAAGGGCAATCTCTTCCTTCTCAATTTAAAGCCTCTGAAAACTCACTGGAGAATCAGTTATGCATGAGTTCCAACTCAATAAGGTTGTGTTAACTCTTACATAGCAGAGTTACGGTGGCACAGTCCATAAAGAATTGGTTGCACTGTTAGCCCAAAACACAGCACTTCATTGAGTTTGAATGCACCAGTAGCTCCTCAACGAGAAAGATCTACTATGTTCTCCTAGGTGATCTACAGCCTCTGACAACCCAGTGGGGATCGCCTATGAGTCTGTCCTGATTTTATGGCAATGAATTAGTACCCTTACATAGCACTAGGTGCCAGTCTCTGTTTTAACATTTCTCATGCATCTACTCCTTTAACTATTACAACTCTGTGAAATACTAATTATCATTCTTTTGAATGTGAAGAAACTGAGACACCAAAAGCCTACATTAATTATCCAAGTGTACACATCTAGAAAACAGAAAAGCCAAAATCTGAACCCAATGGGTTATATATACTGACCCTTATACCAAACTGAGAAGGTCGGTTGGTATTATTCTTGCTTGCTTTACAGGCGAGTACACAAATTCGGTACCCTTCAGAATCATTTGTCTTGCAAAGAGATTTTGTCTTAAATACCTTCTGAAACATCCCCTTACTCTTCCCATCATCTCATGGAGAGCACGTAGTAGTCACATACAGAAGAGTAACATAATGAGTTGTTAACATGTGGCAGAATTCAGATTCACATGAAGGTAGCAGCAAGTATAAAATCCATTTAATTGGTGTTTCCATAAACAATGAACAAAGTGATGCTCCCGTCCTCAGGAAGCTTGTATATTCATTCCACAGAAGCACAATAGGTAATTAAATGATAAAGTGAAGAGACCAAAACAAAACAAAACAAAACAAACTTGCTTGCCACTGTTTTTAACAATCCGAGATAATTATAACTCAGACTGCTTTTTATATGTTGTGAAAATAAAATTCTCTTATTCAAAAAGGAAAAACAAATATGAATAAGATGTGATACAAAAAATAAGGAAGTTAATATCTCTTAATAGGATGGTGTAAGAGCTGTGAAAGAAAAACACCAGTGGTTAGAAAGGCCTGGGAGGTAGCTCTGGTGGCTTAGTGGTGAGGAATTGCACTGCCAGTTCAAAGGTAAATGGTTTTATTGTATTAGTTTCTCCATCAGAAAAGATGAGCAATCTTATCTTCTGTGATTTATTGTCTCTGAAAACCCACTAGAGGTTCAGCTATGGTTCAGTTCTGACTCAGAGTTATATAAGAGCAATAACAATGAAATAATGATGGTCACAATACACATAACTTAAAGGAAAAGCACTTAGAATAGACCTGGCCCATGTTGCTGTTGTTTTTATGTGCCATCGAGTCCC
>NW_006399784.1:16916379-16926822 GCF_000299155.1 Elephantulus edwardii
CGTTGAGTTCAAACCATATTGAAGACTACCATTCTTGGGCTTCTGCAGCAAGTGCTTCAGGTCCTCTTCGGTCTCAGCAAGCAAAGTTATGTCATCTGCATAATGCAGATTGTTGATGAGTTTTCCTTCAATCTTAATGCCAAATTCCTCCTCATAAATCCCAGCCTCCCAAATAATCTATTCTGCATATATATTGAAAAAGTATGGAGACAGAATGCCTCCCTAATGCACTCATTTCCTGATTTTGTACTATGCAGTGTATCCTTGCTCTGTTCTCAGTACTGTTTCCTGATTCGAGTATAGGTTTTGCATAAGTACAATCAAGTGTTCTGAGATTCCCATTCTTTTCAACGTTAGCCATAATTTGTTGTGATCCACATAGTCAAACACCTTTGCATACTCAATGAAGCACAGATAGACATTCCTCTGGTACCTCTATACTTTCAACCAAGATCTATCTGACATTGGTTATAATGTCTATAGAGCCATGACCTCTTCTAAACCCTGCTGGTATTTTTGTTAGTTCTCTGTTTTTGAAAAATATCCAGTAAGATTTTGTTTGTGTGTGATACTAGAGATATTATTGTTCAATAATTTCCACATTCTGTTGACTCATCTTTTTATGGAATAAGAATAATTATGGATCTCTTCCAGTCTGTTGGCCAGGTAGTTTTTCTCCAGATTTCTTCGCACAATTTGGTGAGCATGTCCAGGGCAGCATCTGTTTGCTGAAATACTTCAATTGGTATTCCATCAATTCCTGGGGCTCTATTTTTTCTTTTTCAAGTCCTTCAGAGTATTCTGCACTTCATTCTTCATCACCATTACCTCTTGATCATATGTTATTTCTTGAAATTCTTCTGTGTTGGTCAATTTTGTTTTGGTTTGGTTTTTTGTACAGTGACTATGTACACTCCTTCCATCTTCTTTTAATTCTTCCTGGATCACTCAATATTCTGCCCATAGCCCTTAAGTATTGCAACTTACAGCTTGATTTTGTTCTTTAGTTCCTTCAGCTTGAGAAATGCTAAACGAGTTCAGCCCCTTTGATTTTCTGACTCTAGCTCCTTGCACATTCCATGATAATACTTTGCTTTGTTTTCCTTAACTTCTTGATATTTTTTCCCTTTGCTTTGGCATCTCAGCGCTCTAGTGCAATATATAATGTCTTTTCTAACATCCAGCTCAGTCTTTTCTTTCTTTGTAATGACCGTTTGCATTCTTCATGGATAATATTCTTGATATCCTCCCCCAGCTCATCTGGTTCATTACTGTTCAAAGTAGTTCCTGAGTTGACTATTAAATTCAGGTGAGATAGACTTATGATGAAATTTTTATTCCTGCGGATTTGTATTGACCTTCCTCAGCTTTATTTTGAACTTGCATATGAATATTTTATGGTCTGTTCCACAATCAGCACCTGGCCTAGTGTTCATTGTTGGTATTAAATGTCTCCAACCATACCTTCCACAGATATAATAGGTCTGATTCCTATGCATCCTATCAGGTGAAATCCATGTACATAGTCTGTGTTTATGTTTCTTGTTAAAGTTATTTGCCAAGAATAAATCAATGACTGGGCAGAATTCTATCAATCTGTCCCCAGCCTCATTTCTGTCACCAAGTCTATGTTTTCCGACTACTCGTACTTCTTTCTGGTTCCCAACTTTTGCTTTCCAGTCACTCAGTATTATTAATTCACTTGGGTGCATGTTTGATGGATTTTTTACTGCACAAGTTGGTAGAAATAATCTATTTCCCCTTCTTTGGCTCTGGTTGTTGGCGTATATATTTGAATGATAGTGGTATTCATTGGACTTTTTGGTTTTGCTGTTGTTGTTGTTGTTGTTGTTATTGTTGTTGTTAGGTTCCGTTAAGTTGAGTATAACTCATAACGACCTTATGAACAAAAGATCTGAACTCTCTTCAGTCCTACGCCATCCTCACACTTCCTGATACACAAGAGCCCATTGCAGCAGTCACCATGTCAATCCACCTGGTCAAAGGTCTTCTCTTTCATGAACCCTCCACCGTTCCCAGCATCATGTCCTTCTCCATGATTAACTAAATCAAAACAGTCAGTCAGCTTAAACTTGATTGTTAATGAAATCAACACTGACCAAACAGTTTACATTCCACTTTCAATTAAATCAAAAGAACCTACCCTCCAGAATCCAACTGCTTCACATAGGAGGCTCCAAAACTGAAGACTCTTAAGCAGGACCCAACAGAGTTTTAAATACAAGTGCCCACCCACCAGGTCCTGATGGACTTTCTTGTATGTGTACAGATATTATTCTGTCACTCACAACATTGTATTTCAAGATAGATGTAGAAACAGGTTTTTTTAACTATGAAAGTGACCCTCGTTTTTTTCCTCACCTTTTCATCTACTGAATGATAGATCATACAATTGTCTGATTCAAAATGTCCCATGCCAATCCATCTCATTTCACCAACAACTAGTATGTAAATATTTATACGTTCCAGTTCTTTCTTAATGATGTCAAGTTTTCCTACATTCATGTTTCTCACATTTCATGGTCTCCAATCCTTAGTTTCTGCTTACAATTCTTCTTCATCCTTTGTGTTTCCAAATTTGAGGGTTCAGCCTCAGTTTCCATATCTGTTAGTCTACTCTAAGTGTGCTCTATTGTACCTAGAGTTTTCAAAGGCCTGTTCTATTTCAGAAGTGGATGGTCAATCCTTCTTCCTAGTCTGTCTTGATTTGGATACTTAGCTTTAGAACAATCTTTTACTGAAAGGAGCAGATAGAAGACACTTCCCCTTAAAAAACTAACCAATGTATTCAGTGTCATCCCCACCCCACCGCCTCATGTGTGTCTTGTCTTTCCCTTCCTTTTCCTTGCTGCATTAGCATCCCTTGCACTCCCATCTACCCCTTCCAGCAAAGACTAGACATCAATATTAGGACATCAGAGGTCAGTGAAGAGACAATGAATCTCAGTGGGCTGTAATGGCACAGTGGCTGCAACAAACACAGGTGAGATTGTGAGGATGGCACAGAATCGGATAGGGTTTTATTCTGTTGTTCATGGGATCACTGTGCGTCAGAGGCCACTCAATGTCACTTAAAAACAACAATTTTACAAAAAGGACCTGGCCTGTAGTCATTTCTTATTACACCTGAGGGAAAGCATTTGACGCAGAGGGATTAGCAGGTACAATGACTCCAGATGTGAATGTGTTCAACCTCTTTAAGAACTTGCAAGGAATCAGCATGACTAGAGCTGAGTGAAAGAAGGAAATGGTGCACTCAACAAGGAAATGGTCTCAAGGTGTGAGAAAAGGATTCTAGAACTTAGAATCCCACTGTAAGGAGCCCCTGGAGAGATTGAAAGTAAGCAATTGCATGACCTGGCTTCTAATTTAGGGACAATTCTGTTTGCAACATCAAGTTAGTTCTGACTCATAGCAATCCAATAGTGAAAAGTAGAACTATTTCATCAGATTTCCAATGTTGTAATCTTTATAGGATGGATGACAGGAAAAGAGTTGACACCTTTGAACTATGATGTTGGAGAAGAGCACTGCATATATGGTAGATGGCCAAGAGAACAAACAGATAGTTTTGGAGAGGGTGCAACCGGAGTGCTCTTTGGAGGCAAGAGTGATGAGGCTTTGCCTCATGTACTTTGGACATGTTGCTAGGAGAGGCTATTCCATGGAGATGGACATGATGCTGGGGAAAGTGGAGGGTTGGTGAAGGAGAGGAAATCTCTCAACAAGGTTGTTTGATATGGTGATGGCTGCAATGGGCTCTTGTGTGTCAGAAAGTATGAGGATGGCACAGGATAGAAGAGAGCTTGGATCTTTTGTTCATATGGGTTGCTATGAGTTGTACTCAACTCAACAACACCTAACAACAACACAACAATCTTTACAGGAGCAACTCACCAGGTCTTTTCTGGAGTGTTTAGAGAGGGTGGAAACAACTTCTCCTTGGAGGCTAGTATTTTGAAGCTCCATCTCATATATTTTAGGCATAGGGCCAGAAGGGACTGGTCTTTGGAGAAAGACATCATGCATGCTCAGAAGGTTGGATGGACAGTGCAGGGGAGGAAGACCCCTCAGGAGATGAACTGATACAGTAATCTGGGCAATGGGGGTTGATGTGTCAGAATTAATGAGACTGGCTCAAGACAGGCAAGGTAGGCTTCAGAGCTGCTGTACATAGGGTCATTATGAGTTGCAGGTGACTCAACCACACATGACAACAACAACACAAAAATAAATTCAAACCATCAACCTTTCAATTAGCTTGACCATCGTGCAACCAAAACTGTGTCTGCCTGCTGTACTACAACAAACCAAGTGGTAAGCTATGGTCAAGGCCAACACAGATGCTAGGAAGTAAAGCAGGTGGTGACAGTAATAATCATGGTGAGAAACTGATAGAACTGCTGCCAAAAGTGATGAAAAGTTATTGTTTATTTTGTTATGTGCCATTGAATCAACTGTGACTCATAGCAACCCTATGCACAATAGCTCTAAATACTGCTCAATCCTCATCCAATCTCACTCTCTCTGACATACCTACCTTCATTACCCCAGTTACTATATCAATTCATCTCATCAAAGGTCTTCTTCTTCTGTGCTTTCCCTCCACCCTTCCAAGCATGATGTCCTTCTCCAAAGACTAGTCCCTTCTGGTCATATGCCTAAAGTATGTGAGACTGAGTCTCAAAATCCTTGCCCCCAAGAAGCAGCTTGGTTTCACTCTCTCCAGGATAGACCTGTTAGTTCTCTTGGCAGTCCGTGGTATGTTCAATATTCTTCTCCAGCACCACAACTCAAAGGTATCAATTCTTCTCCTGTCATCCTGGTCATTGTCGAGCTCTCTAACACAAAGCAGTTTAGATTAGGTAAAAATTTGTAAATTATTTGGAGAGGATGTGGAGAGGTAGGAACTCGTGTACACAGTAGGTGGGATTGTAAAATGGTACAACCATGCTGGAAGGCAGTTTGGCATTTTCTCAGAAAGCTGAACATAGAATTCCATATGACTTAGCTATTTCATTGCTTGGAATATACCCTGAGAAAATGAGAACTGAGGTACAGATGGAGACTTGTACACCAGTCTTCATAGCAGATTTATTCACCATTGCAAGAACGTGGAAACAGCCCAAATGTCCACACAATAGATTATGGAAACAACCCAAATGTCCACACAATAGAATATGGAAACAGCTCAAATGTCCACACAATAGAATACTACACAGCATGCAGGAGCAATGTTTATGTAAATCACTACCTAATTCAGGAGAGACTTAAGAGTATTTTGCTAGGTAACTACTCAGTAGGATAAGTACAAATACTGTCTACCTTCATTATTGCAGGACATGTATGAAAGGGAGGGTGGGAGCAAAGGGATGAGAATGGGTGTGGATGAAGGGTGGGGAGTCTTAATCATAAGGACACACAATTTGATGGGTGGATCTCCAGAGGGGTGGGTAAAGGAAATGGGAAAGATCTGGTGTGAAAAATAATGTATGAGAACTTTATA
The DNA here is from genome assembly GCF_000299155.1 of Elephantulus edwardii. Classification (NCBI taxonomy): domain Eukaryota; kingdom Metazoa; phylum Chordata; class Mammalia; order Macroscelidea; family Macroscelididae; genus Elephantulus; species Elephantulus edwardii. The sequence continues at coordinate 16,921,907 of NW_006399784.1, forward strand.
AGTAAACCAATATAAAATAAAAATTGTATTTAAAAAAATAAAAACTAAATTTAATAGGATTCATTAATAGATGAGCTTATCAGGATGGGGAAATTAAAGGATATTTCTAAGGGGTTTTTGTTTTACTCAATGGCATACATAATAACATACAATGACAGGTTTCAAAGCAGGATTGTCATCCACTTCCTAAACAACATGCCTCTAGAAACCCTATGAACTTTGATAAAAGTTGATCGTTGTAGAAGTGTTTCAGGCCTTTTGTTCGCAGGGTTAGGTTGCTATGAGTACTACTCAACTCAAAGGCAATCGACAACAACAATTCGTCTTTCATACAGACTACTGGAAAGAGCCATCTGTGACACAGAAGACACATGTCAAAGATAAAGTGCAGAATTAAAATCAGGAGTTGGATTTGGGACATACTAAGTTCAAGTAACTATTAGCCTTACTTTGGAGCTCTAGCCTCCTTGTCTGAGGGCTTTACACTCCTGACTCAAAGGCCGCATCTCCCTGGTAGTTCAAATCCACTGGTTGTCAGTGGAAGAAAGATGGCACTCTCCAGCCTCGTAAGTCCACTAGAAAGTCAGTTAGGAGTCAGCTCTAACTAGATGACAATGCATTTGAGTTGTGTTGATTTTACTGTCAGGAGAAAATATTTAGTGAGTGGTTGGATACACCAGTATCTAATGTACAAGAGGGAGGTACAGGCTCAATATACACATTAAACTGTTACTAATCTATTGGCTTATTGTTGTGTACCACAGAGTCAGAACCAAACCATAGCCAACTTACTGACATGGGTTTTCAGAAGCAGTTAATTGCATGTGAGTGAATTGCTCATCTTTTTTTCCCAAAGGGTAGCTGGTGTATTTGAATCGCATACCACTGTGTTGGGAGGACAATTCCTTACCTATAAAACACTGACTGCAGCACTAGGCTCAAGTGTATCAGAGATGATGAGTATGGTACTGGATAGGACAGTATTCAGATCTGTTGTCTACAGGGTCATTATGTGTTGTTCTTGGCTCAATGGCACCTAAAACAAGACTTGCCAGAGAGCTTTGTTGGCCAAGGAGATGAAATGCCAACCCAAAGACAGATAGTTTAAATCTGCAAATTGATCTGAGAGAGAAAGATGGGAAATCTCCTCCCATGATGTTTATAGTCTCTGAGAATCCACTTGAAGGTCAGTTATGAGTCAATCCCAATTCAATGCCAATGAATTGACTTTGTTAAATTAGTCTCTTGGTGACACATAAAGTCTTGTGTGAAGAATAAGTTAGAGAGAGAGAGAGGAAAAAAATTGACAAAATTGGACACTTAATGGTTCCGAATCAGAAATGAGGTGGGATTATAAAATGTGGGAAGATAGAGATCATTAGTACAAAAAGTGCAAATTTGTTTTTGTCTTGTTTTGCAAAAGGACAGAGGATTGAGAAACAACTGAAGGGAAATTTGTTTCTCTGTGGGGTCAGAAACCTCAGGGAAATACAGGGGCCAAGCCAGGCTCATTTCTTTCTGGATTAGGTGTACTTGAGAAGCCCCTGGAGAGGAAGATCATTTATCAAGCCTCCTATCTCTAAGACAAACACTCAGACTGGTTATTTCCTATGAATGTATTCAATCCTGAGCCTAACCATTAAAAACAAAAACTAAACAAAGAAAAACATTACCATGGAGTCAATTACACCTCATGGGGATCCCATGTGCACAAAGTAGCTCCAATAAACTGATTTTTCTGAAGAGTATCACCAGGATATTCATCCTGTGAATGTATTGATGGATTCAAATCACTAGCCTTTCCATTGGTAGATGAGAGCTTAATGATTTTCATCATCTAGAGTCCCTTGTACATACACACATGTTCGTCAGAACAGAGCAAGGAAACACTGCATGGTTCAAAATTGGGGAGGGCATTACGCCAGGGATGTGTCCTGTCTCCATACCTTTTCAACCTGTATGCAGAACAGATCATCCGGGAGGTGTCAGGATTGGTGGAAGATCTATCCACAGTCTGTGTTACGCAGATGACACAACCCTGCTTGCTGGAAATTGAGGAGGACCTGAAGCGCTTGCTGCAGAATGTCAAAGACTGCAGCCTTCAAAATGGATTGAAGCTCAGTGTCAAGAAGACAAAGATTCTCACCACTGAGCCAATTGGCAGCATCAGGATGGATGGTGAAGGGATTCAGATTGTTCACAGCTTTAGTCTACTTGGCTCCAAAATCAACACTCTTGGTACCATCAGCCAGGAAATGAAAAGACATATTGCGATGGGAAAGTCTGCTGTTTGGGACCTCTCTAAAGTTCTAAAGAGCAATGGTGTCTCTCTGGAGACTAAGGTGTGTCTGGTATAGGCCATGGTCTTTGCAATCACTTGTTATGCATCAGAGAGTTGGACAATGACTAGGGAGGATAGAAGGAGAATTGATGCCTTTGAGCTTTGGTGTTGGAGAAGAGTATTGAGTATACTATGGACTGCTAAGAAAACAAACAGATTCAATCTGGAGAGGGTTAAACCGGCCTGCTCCTTGGAGGCAAGGATTCTGAGGCTTCGTCTGACATAGTTTGGTCATATTGTTATGGAGAGGGACATCATGCTTAGGAGGGTGGAGGGCAGTCACAGGAGGGGAAGGCCCTCTATGAGGGAGACTGATTCAGTGACTGGGGTAATCAGGATGGGTGTGTCGGAGACAGTGAGATTGGCACAGGATAGAGCAGAGTTTAGGGCTGTTGTACATAGGGTAGCTATGAGTTGCAAGTGACTTGACAGCACATAACAACAACAACAACAGAACCCCTTGTCTAGCCTGACCTGCAATAGATGCTAAATAAATGTAAAAGTGACTGGAGAAATGGAAGAATATATCATGCTCTTGGAAAGGAAGATTCAATATTGTGAAAATGAGAATTCTACCAACGGCAATCTACATGTTCCAATACAAATATCAACTCCATTCTTCAATGAGATGGAAAAGCCAATCTCCGATTTCATTTGGAATGGAAAGAGACCTCAAATAAGCAAAGCACTCCTTAGAAAGAGAAATAAGGAGAAGTAAAAGAAAAAATTCCTTTATCGGTATATACTTCCCCCTTCCACACCCATGCAAGTACACTCCACAATGCAACCTTCATTCTGGACTCTTGTCATAATCATAATACCCAAACTGGGGGAGGAACGGAGGGCAGGCAGACAAATGCAACAATGGATGTATGGCAATCCAAAATCTCTGTAAACCTTATTTAAACTTAAGAGAGAGAGAGAGAGAAACAAGGTAGGAGGCATCTCACTCCCTGTTCTCAAATTACTATACAGCCGTGGTGGTCAAGATAGGATGGTACTGGTACAATGACAGACACATAGATCAATGGAATAGAATTGAGAACATAGAAATTAGCTCATCTACCTATGGTCAACTGATTTTTGACAAGGGCATGAAATCAATTAAGTGAGGAAAGGAAAACGTCTTTAACAAATGGTGTTGGCAAAATTGGAAAGCTACCTGTAGAAAACTCAAGCAAGACCCACAATTTACACGATATACCAAAAACAATTCAAAGCAGATCAAGGACCTACAAGTAAAACCAAGGATGATAAATTTCATCAGAGAAAAGCTTGGAATAACTCTAGAAGCCTTAATCCACAACATAAAAAGTCTCCCCAAGCATCCTGAAAAACCTACAACCAGGATAGAATAGAAAAGATGAATGGGACCTTCTAAGAATTAAATCCCTATGCACATTAAAAAACTTCCAGCAGGGTGAAAAGTAAAGTCACAGACTAGGAAAAAATACTTGGTAATGACATGTCTGATAAGGGACTTATATCTAAAATATATAGAATACTCCAGCACCTCAACAAGATAAAGGTAAACAACCCAATTGCAAAATGGGCACAGAATATGAACAGACACTTCACCAAAGAAGACATTCAGATGGGAAACAAACACATGAAGAAATGTTTAAAATCCCTAGATCTAAGAGAGTTGCAAGTCAAAACAACTATGAAATATCATCTCACCTCAGTAACAATAACAAAAACAAATTCAACAGAACAGGAAACAACAAATGCCAGCGAGGTTGTGGAGAAATTGGAACATTTATTCACCGTTGGTTGGAGTGTAAAATGATGCAACCATTCTGGAAGGCAGTATGACACTTTTCCAAAAAACTGGAAATACCGTTTGACCCAGAAATTGCACTACTGGAAATACACCCTACAGAAACCAGAACTTTGACCCAAGCAGATATATGCACACTCATATTTATTGCTGCATTGTTCACAATAGCAAAGAGATGTTAGCAACCCAAGTGCCCATCAACAAATGAATGGAATGCAATACTATCCAGCACTGAAAAATAAGGACCTCATAAAATATTATACAAAATGGGTGACCCTGGAGAACATATGGTAACTGAAATATCTCAGTCACAAAAGGACAAATACTGCATAATGCTACTTTTATAAAACAAGACTGATATGGGGGTCGGGAGAAACTAAGAAAAGAGGGGACAAATAATGAACACTGCATTGAAACAGAAGAGGGAAAGAACTATCTAAAAGAAATATATGATTAGATATTATTTGTGTGACAATAGTCCAGAACAAAAGCTGGAAGCAAAATGGACTGAGGAGCAGGGGAGGAGAGGAAATTGTGCAACAATGAAAGAATCTTTTTAAAGAGAAAAGCTAATAGCTAACAGAGGGGTGAGTAGGGAGGAAAATGTGCAACAGTGAATGAATGGAAATTCAACTTTTCTGTATTTTTTCATTAAAATATCAATAAAAAATTGTTATGTAAAATGTCAAGATGTGGTAGCTTTACGGTTGAGAATGAAGCTCTGGGGTCAAATTACATTGGATTCTAAGTGAAATTAGAATCAGCACCTCTCAGTAACTGAGAGATCTTGAGCTT
>NW_006399784.1:16927648-16951033 GCF_000299155.1 Elephantulus edwardii
GTCAACACTCTTGGCACCAGCAGCCAGGAAATAAAAAAACGTATTGTGATGGGAAATTCTGCTGTTAGGGACCTCTCTAAACTACTCAAGAGCAACGGTGTTTCTCTGGAGACTAAGGTGCGCCTGATACAGGTCATGGTTTTTGCAATCACTTGTTACACATCAGAGAATTGGACAATGACTAGGGAGGATAGAAGGAGAATTGATGCCTTTGAGCTGTGGTGCTGGAGAAGAGTATTGAATGTACCATGGACTGCAAAGAAAACAAACAGATTCATCCTAGAGAGGGTTAAACCAAGCTGCTCCTTGGAGGCAAGGATTCTGGGGCTTCATCTGACATACTTTAAACATGTTGTAAGGAGAGACAGGTCTTTAGAGAGGGACATCATGCTGTGTAGAGTAGAGGAACAGCGCAGTAGGGGAAGACCCTCTATGAGGTGGATTGATTAAGTGACTGGGGTAATCGGGATGGGTGTGTCAGAGGCAATGAGATTGGCACGGGATAGAGCACGTTTTAGGACTGTTGTACATAGGGTCACTATGAGTCGCAAACGACTCGATGGCACATAACAACAGCGACAGTTTTCTCATCTGTAAAGTGGGGATAATACAATCTATATCACAGAGTTATTCAGAGGATTTTTTTTTAAAGTGAGATAGCAATAAAAGAATTAGCAGTGTTGGTACATAGTTCACATTAGATTAGAATGTCAGATATGATTACTACTCCTGTTTCTTGTATTAAATAGACTTAAGACATAGATGATTAGCATAGCTCTTTATTTCTGTGTAGGTTTAAAATTAATCTTAGAAAGTAAATGCATAGCAGAGGGAATCCATGAATACCTTTCATTCAATGTATGTGACACGCTCTCTTCCCTCAACTCATGTCCACTTTCAGCTTAAGAAATAAAATATAAAAGAAAAAAAATCACAATATGAATGCAAGAGATTCTAATTTGCTGGGGGAGGAGGGGAGAATAGATGGCCTTTTAATGCCATTACAGGGATATATGAAAACAAATTTAAGTCTCATGTTGCAATATTTAACGATGCTATAGGCAGTATATTGAATAACTCAAAAACACCAAAAGAAAATGGAAGAAATACAGTCACTGTACCAGAAACAATTGATTGACATTGAAAAATTTTAGGAAGTGCCATACAAACAGGAGCCAAGGGTTATGATGGAGGAAGTAGAAGCTGCACTGAAGGCATTGGCAAAAAAATAAGGCCCCAGGAATCGATGAGATACCAACTGACTTGTTTCAATTAACAAATGCAGCCTTGGATGCTCACACCAATCTACGCCAGGAAATTTGGAGGATGGCTGTCTGGACAACAGATTAGAAGAGGTCCATATTTGTTTCTATTGCCAAGAAATATGATCCAACTAATGTGTAAATTGTTGAACAATAGCATTGATATCACATATAAGCAAAATACTGCTGATGATTATTCAAAAACAGGTGGAACAGTACATAGATAAGGAACTGCCGGAAGTTCAAGCAGGATTTAAAAGAGGCTGTGGAACCAAGAATACCATTGCGGATGTCAGATCCTGGCTGAAAGTAATGAATACCAGAAGAATGTCTATTTGTGCTTTATTGACTATGCAAAGGCTGTGTGGATCATGACAAGTTGTGACTGACATTGAGAAGAATGGGAATCCCAGAGCACTTGATTGTACTTAGGTGGAACCTATAACTGGATCAAGAGGCTATTGTATGACTGGAGCAAGGGAGTACTGCATGGTTTGGAATTGGGAAAGAAGTGTGCCAGGGTTGTATTCTCTCTTCTTATCTATTCAATCTGTATGCTGAACAGATTATCCAAGAAGCTGAACTCTTTGGAGAGGAATGTGGCATCAGGATTGGAGGGAGACTCATCAACAACCTACATTATGTAGACAACACAACCTTGCTTGCTGAAAGTGAGGAGGGCTTGAAACACTTGTTGCAGAAGATCAAGGAGCTCAGTCTTCAGTATGGATTACACTCAATGTTAGGAATACAAAGTTTCTTACCCCTGGACTGATAGGCGATGTCATAATGGATGCAGAGGAGATTGAGATTGTCAAAAGCTTCATCTTGCTTGTATACACAATTAACACTCTTGGTACGAATTGTCAGGAAATAAGGAGATGGGGATATCTGCACTTAGAGACCTTTCCAAATTATTGAGGATTAATGATGTCAATTTGAGGACTAAGGTGCATCTGATTCAGGCCATAGTCTTTCTTATGACTAGCTATGCATCAGAGACCTAGACTACAAATAAGGATGACATAAAAACAATTGTTGCCTTTGAGCTGTGGTGTTGGAGAAGAGCACTGAGCATCCAAGGATGGCCAAGGAAACAAACAGATAGGTCTTGGAGAGGTTGCAGCCAGAGTGCTCTTCGGAGGCAAGAATGATGAGGCTTTACTTCACATACTTTGGACATGTTCCTTGGAGAGGGACATGATGCTGGGACAGATCGAGGGTTGCCAAAGAAAAAGAAGACACTCAACCAGATGGCTTGATATGGGCTCTTATATTTGAGGATGGCACAGGATAAAGCAGGGCTCAAATGTTTGTTCATAGGGTCACTGTGAGCTGTGCTCGACTCGATGGCACCTAACAACAACATGGTTACTATGGACACAAAAACAATATAATATGTAAATATGATGACACTGGCATAACAACTACAAATAAACATTTCAGAATACAACAGATACATCTGCTCGTTTTCTATTAAAGTATGTGGGAAAGAACAAATATACTCCAGTCATCAGCAAAATGTGGACAATGCACAACTTAATAAATTAGATAAAGATGCTTCTTTTCTATAGTAAACTAGAGTGGTTATAAAATGTTAAATATGTTGTCCCTAGTGCACCATATTTACAAGCTTAAGACAAGTAGAGAAAAGGAATCTGCTTCTTTCTTGTTATTATTTAATTGCTTTTAATGACTAAGACTGGCGATGATGAAGTCTAACCTTGGTTTGATTATAGGGGCTAAAGAGTGACAAAAATTAAACCATTTTCTTTTTGCTTTATAAGTACTTCATTTGTCACCATTTTAAAACGTCATGGTGGCACAATTTCAATGCTTATAAAATACTAGTGGGGATTCTGATCTTGCAGAAAGAGATTCTTTTTAAAGAGCAAGGCTGGAAGAGAGGGTTTACATTACTATTACTTTTTCTGATCTGTAAAATTTTATATTGAAGAGTGTTGTCAAGATGGTGTGTAAATTAAATGAGTAGGTCATCTTAACTCACACAAACTGTTAAAATATTCAGCTAGAAGGAAAAAAATGTAGGAGCTTCTCAGCTTCAGCCATTGATATGTTAGCTAAGATACTCTCTATTTGGTAGAAAGAATATCTTAGGTGTAAGAGGATGATTCCCATCATCCGGCCCTGTACTCATTTGAAGCCATTAACACCTCCCCAACTCCACTCAAGACAACAAAAAAGCTCTAGACCTTGCTAAATGTCACTGGTGAGAATGACAGAAATAAGCAGTTAATCATTTGAAACTTACCTTTTTTCTAAGCTATTGTGGAGGGAAAGTCACTTCTTTTTTTGCAAAAAGCAATCTCTCCATATATGTTATACTAGAGAAAGTCTTCCTACATAGTTCATTGCCATTAATACCGGCAGATTTTCCCCATTTCTGATTTTTTATTTCATCCATGGCTTCACAAAAGTTTACGTTATTTTGCTGCAAAGCCCAGACATTTTGGTACTCCTTGAGCCACTCACCTTTGAAACTGGATGCCTGTGATTAAAAAGGAGGTAAGTGCTACATGTTTGAAATTTGGACTGTGGGGCAAGGATTATAAAGATGAATCTTAATATGTTTATTCAATTCCACAGAGCAATCAGTGAGTAAATAAGCTCTGTCAGCTCTTTCCAAAGAACAATACAGAGTTAGGAAGTAAAGGAAAATTCTGCATCATCAACTCTGGTGAAGAAGCCCCTTAGGTGCCTGTGGGGTCCTGGGATGTGCAGAGGTTCTGGACAACTGACACATTGCATTTCCTTTCTGTTTTGGAATAATCAGTGTCTTTTTAAATAATTCATAAAAATTCCTAATCAAACACATAAACTGGGAAACTTCTTGAAAGAAAACAATAGGCTGCTTTGTGCCATTGTTCCTTGTCCTCAGGTTGATCCTAATTTATAGTGACTCCATAGGAAAAAGTAAGACTCTGCCATAGAGTTTCTGTCATCAAGTCCTTCTCCTGCTGAGGCACTGGTGGCTTTGAAATTCACCAGGTTAGCAAATGAGCATTTAACCATCAAAGTACAAGAACTCCTTATTGTGTGATTTCTCTAGGCTTCAATTGTTGTTGTTATGTGCATCAACTTGCTTGTACAAGAACCGTAAACGCCGTTCTATCCTGTGCCAACCTCGCTGTCTCTGACACACCCATTCCCACCATCCCAATCACAGAATCGATCCATCCCATAGAGAATCTTCCTCTCCCGCACCTTCCCTCCACTCTCCCAAACATGATGTCCCTGTCCAATGATCAGTCCTATCTTGCCACATGCCCAAAGTATGTCAGATGAAGCTTCAGAATCCTTGACTTCAAGGAGCATTCTGGCTTCACCCTCTCCAGAACAAACCTGTTTGTTCTCCTAGCAGTCCATGGTATATTCAGCCCTCTTCTCCAGTACCACAGCTCAAAGGCATCAATTCTCTTTCTATCATCCCTAGTCACTGTCCAACTCTCCGGTGCATAGTATGTAATTGCGAAGACAATAGCCAGGATCAGGTGCACCTTAGTCTCCAGCCTGATGTCATTGCTCTTCAGTATTCTTGAGAGGTCCCTTACAGCTGACTTTCCCAATGCAATTTGTCTCCTGATTTCCTGGCTGCTGTTACCAAGAGTGTTGACTGTGGAGCCAAGTAAACTAAAACTGTTAACTATCTCAATCTCTTCACCATCCATACTGATGCTGCCAATTGGCCCCATGGTGAGAATCCTTGTTATCTTGACCTTGAGCTTCAATCCATATTGAAGATTGCAGTCCTTGACCTTCTGCAGCAGGCACTTCAGGTCCTCCTCAGTTTCAGCAGGTAGGGTTGTGTCATCTGCATAATGCAGTGTTGATACTTTTCCACCAATCCTGATGTCACATTCCTCCTCATTCAGCCCAGCATCTCGGATGATCAGTTCTGTATACAGATTGAAAAGGTATGGAGACAAGATATATCCCTGAAGGACCCCCTTCTTGATTTTGGACCCTGTAGTGTCTCCTTGCTCTGTTCTAACGACTGCCTCTTGGTCCAAGTATATGTTTCACATAAGCACAATCAAATATTCTGGGACGCCCGTTCTTCTCAGAGTCAACCATAGCTTGTTGTGATCCACACAGTCAAAAGCCTTTGCATAGTCAATGAAGCACAGATAGACATTCTTCTGGTATTCTCTGCTTTCTTGCCAAGATCCATCAAACATTAGCTATAATATCCCTAGTACCACAACCTCTTCTAAATCCAGCCTGCACATCTGGCAGTTCTCTGTTGACATATTGTTCTAAATGTTTTCAGATAATTTTCAGCAGAATCTTACCTGCATGTGATATTAATGATATTGTTCTATAATTTCCGCACTCTGTCAGGTCACCTTTCTTTGGAATGGGAACAAATATTGATCTTTTTCCAGTCAGTTGGCCAGCTGGCTGTCTTCCAGATTTCTTGGCACAACTTAGTGAGCATATCCAGGGCTGTGTCTGTTTGTTGAAATAAGTCAATTGGTATGCTGTCAACTCCTGGAGTCCTCTTTTTTGTCAATTCCTTCAGAGCAACTTGAGCTTCCTCCTTCATCACCACAGGCTCTTGCTCATATGTTATTTCATGAAATTATTCTATATCAGCCAATTCCTTCTGATGCAGGCTTCAAGTACTCAATAGTAATTGTTAGTGGCTTGATAACAACAGTAATTGTTGATGGCCTAGTAGTAAGGAGTTGCCCTATCAGCCCAAAAACACATAGTTCTTCTTTGAGCCCAGTTTGTCTCTGATGAACTTTATGGTTTGGGGCTTTAGTCCCAGGTTTCTGATCCATCTTGAGTTGATTTTTGTGCATGGTATGAGATTTGGATCCTGCATCAACTTTCTTCAGGTTTTGTCAGCACCACTTGTTGAAAAGGTTGTCACTTCCCCTTTTGATAGGTTTTATTTCCTTGTTAAGTATCATTTGAACATAGTGGGGTCTGTTTTTGGGTTCTCAATTCTTTTCCATTTGTCTACGTATCTGTCATTGTGCCAGCACCATGATATTTTGTTGATTATCACTGTAGCCCCAAATTGAGTTTTAAAAAAAGAATTATAGCAATAAAATTCACTCAGAGTAAAGTAGTATGTCAGAAAGCATATTTTAGAATAAGAAGGTGTCAGATCTAGTGTTGGTTACACAAGTAAGCTAATATGTGATCTTGGAGAAGTCTACTGTTGGTTTTCTGGTTTGTTTGGTTGGTTTTTTTTTAAGTTTTGCATTTCAAAATAAATTACACTAAATATTATCCAAGGTTCTCATGAAGAAAATGATAGAAAATATAGTAAATATTTTAATATTGAAGACAAATATTTATGTGAATAATTTTTCAAAATAAAATGTTATATGTAATAATAGTAGAAAAAAAACCCACATAGTTCGAATCCACCAGCTGCTTTCCTGTTGGAAGCTAGGCAATCTCTTCCAGTGTGATTTACTGCCTGTGAAAACCTGCTGGAGGGTCAGCTATGATTTGGTGGGCAGACACAATCAGAATAGATTACTTTACAGAGATCTGGTGATACCGTGGTTAAGTCATCAGCTGAAAATTGCAGCTCAAAGTAAAGAACAAGAGTGTTTCTATAAAGTTTTAGAGCTTTGGAATTCCTAGAAGGAAATTCTACTCTATCCACATGGTTGCTGGAAAGTGAAATGACCTCAAAGCTAATGGGGATTATGATGGGTATATTTCCTCTTATCTTTCTTTAGCTCTTTGTCATGCATTTTGTGCCAAAATTATAAGTCACAAAACAGAAACTAATGGGAGTGGTAAAAACTCTTGAGATCATTCTCCACATACTGCTTTGTTCCTCTTATTTGTAGTTAGATGTATTTGGCCTTGGAGATATGAGTTTTGATGGTTCAAAGTTAGAATTTTCATCTGCTGTGCAGAAGACTCAGGTTCAGTTTGTGTCCAATACATCTGATGCACAACACTATCTGTCTGTGGAGGCATGAGTTTTGCTACGATGGTGACCAAATTTGAGTAGATTTCTATAATAAAATAAACTAGAGTGATCTGGAAATCGATTTGCAAAAATAGTCAAGACAAACCACTTAAAGGTTCAATCTAAAACTTATCATGGAGATGACATTGGGCCATGCAGTACCCCATTCCTTTTAGATGGGGTCTTCATAAATTTAGGCCCACCGAAGGGCAGCTAACAACAACAGACCACGTAAGTAATCACACAGTGTTTCAAACATGACAAAATTCTCGCCTGAGAGCATTGGGTCACCAAACATCTTCTCTCATAGGATAGGCAGACAGTCTCAGCTTCCATTATGACAACACAACAAGTGCATGATTCACGAGTGGTGGATGTGGACCATCAACTTTGGTTAGCAGCCAAGAGGTTAACCGCTGTACCGTGAGAACTCTTTCCATTCAATATTCAAACTCACTGGCATTGAATCCATTTTTGACTCATTGGGTTTCCAACGCTGTTTCTTTATTGAAGGAGACTATCCATCTTTCTTCCTTGGAACAGCTGGTGAATTTGAACTTCTGACCTTTTGGTTAACAATCCAAAACATTATGCAATCAGTACTCCTTTTGTCATTTTATAGGGAGGGAAGTTTAGAGATAATTACCTTTAAAGTGACCTAGCATTTTTTCCATACTTTAGATTCACTATCTTAAATTACAACAGCATATGACACTTTACCTCTTTATACTCTGTCCACACCTGGCCAGATGCCCTATTGCTCTCAGAACATCATCATAACATGTGTATGCATATAACTGCATATTTTTATTAAAATCTTTCCGTGTGCTGAGTTTTGTTTAGAACTCTCCAGTTTTCATTGTCTGGGTTAGGATTTTACTTTTATGAGGTGTTAGAACAGGAAAGGGGCATGTTTTATTTCTATTTTGTTTGCCACACACCCTCCTAGCATTTCCCCTATGTTGACCTCTCTCAGTTGATGATAATCTCATTTTCTACCTCTCAAGAGAAGTTAAAAAAAGTTGAGCTTCTGGACCAGGTTTAGGCTGATATTTAATCTGCCTTTTCTTTCCCACCAACTTTAAAGTCCAAGATGAATCAAAATGTGACTTGTTACTTGATTTATTTCTAGTATACTTGGTTTTAATTTTGTTCTTGAATAATCTGTTCCAGAATGTATTGTAGCTTTCTGGTCCTTTTCTTTGAAAAAATGAACTTGACTAGAAAGTAAAATGATCAAAATTTTATGTAAGAAACTCCCAAATTTTCCTCCTGAGATTTGAGTTGTTTTTTGTTGTTGTTTTTTGTTTTGTTTTAAAAAGGGGGACAAAGACAATCATATTATGAAAAGTATTTTCAAAGTATTTGTTTCTAGGTCCAGAATGGAAATCCAATACTTTTTCTGATTGAGGAGCAGGAGAAAAGAACCAGTTTAACTGTGTAATCTTCTACTCTGCCCTTATGGTTGGACCTGAACCAGTGTGATATGTAAAAAGTCTCTAAGGAGAGCAGAACAGTAGTGTTCTTTATTCTTGAAACACCTGTTAAGACATTATAGAAGTTTTTATATACAGCAAATAGAACTCCAGTCTTCTCTCTCAGGGGAAAAAAACTCTCTCATTAAAACATATCCTTTGCCAAAATTTCATTGCTCCAAAGAGTCAACGTAACTTTCAAGCCTTAGGCACTCTGCAAATTATGCTTTCAACCTTTCCAAGAACTTCCTTGTAAATTCTCAGCTTAAATATATGTCCCATTATTTTCTAGGTTAAAGTAGTTTCTGAATTAATATTTTACCACAATAGTGGTTAAGTGAGTTATTTCTTAATTAGCCAATACATTTTACACATAGTTTTCTATTATTGGGCATATACTGTGATATATATATAGTGGCTTAGTGGTATGAATCTGTGCTGCAATCTCAAAGGCACATGGCTTGAATTCAGCTGCTCTGTGGAAGGATGGGCAATCTCCTCCCATGTGATTAACTGCCTTTTCCAACTAAAAAATATACAGTAACAACAAATACACACACACACACACACACACACACACACACATACATGCACATATATATATATATAATATCCTATCAGATGTCCTCTCATAAGTCTCATAAGTGTGCCTAAAAAGTTATCATAACAAATTTCATGAAAGCATCAACAGGTAATAAGAATGCTTAAAGCACAGTAAAAATATCATATGGTTAGTAATAGGAAAGTTCTAATCTGTACAGCAGATTGAGTTGACACAGAGAATTTCTCAATTCTATTCCAAACACATGGAAATATGGAATATAAAATAACTTTGTATTTATATACTAATAGAATTAAGCTGAAACTGAAAACAAGAAAGATCTACTTCCATGTTCCAGAAGCAAAGAATTAAAACCTAGAATGATGAGCTGAAGGTAATTATTCAGTCTCATGTATAGACCCAAGAGGTTGAAATCTGAGTTTTCATATACTCAAAAAGAATTAAAGAATGCGGGGAAAGGAAGAATGGAAGTTTTAAATGAACCTTTTGAATAATATTGAGAATGTAAATCCTGTCTAATAGTTAGAAGTAAAGGCTTTCTGGTGGTGTCAAACATCTGGAGTTGCATTGCTAACCCTTAGGTGGCCTCTCTCTGGTGGTTCAAATCCACCAGCCATTCCAAGGAAGGAAGACAGGCAGTCTCCTCCCATGTGATCTATAGTACTCGAAATCTGTTGTATTTGGTCCCAACTTGAAAGTAATGAGTAAAAATGTTAATATGCGTGAGATATGAATCCCTGGTATATAATATATATCAGTCTGCTAACCAGAAGGTAGCTAGTTCAAATTCATTAGCACTTCCAATGGAGAAAAACAGAATTATCCCATCTGGAAGGATTTACAGCCTCAGAAACTGATGAATGGACTGAACAGCAGTGGGTTAGTATGTGAGAGGACAAATAGGACATCTCTGCCCATTGACCGAGCCAAGCTGAGAGGAATTTTACCTTCCTTCTACGTATGAAATGAGAGTTACGAGTCATCAGTGACTAAATCTTAGCCCTCTGTCATGAACAAGATCAAAATTGTCTCTCAAGTGGCTCAGAAACCCAGGAGTGGCACATAACTATTAGAAACTGAAACATGTAAATCTTTAAGAACCTAACTGATTCCAACATCCAAGCACTCTCTGTAACACTTCAGACATCCAGGATGCATGACAATCCCAAAGCAATCCTCTCTGATGATGAGTCAACACGAAAAACATAAAATCCATGAAAAGCAAACCACAACACAATAGGACAATTGGTACCTTAAGAATAAGCCATATTACACCTATTGCAGAAAAGCAAAGGACACTCTTGTTGGCAATAGGCCATAGAGGGTCGCACTGTGAACTCAAGGGCCTCCACCAACAACTTGTCAGGAAAAAGATAAACAATCTCTTCCTGTAAGACTTGATTGCTATGGGTTTTTTGAGGAAAAAGAAGAAAGTGACAATGATAACACACACAGATTTGAAGTATCATTCTGTTCCTGTAAGGACAGAAGAGAATAGGAATAGATTAGCTTTGGGGAAAATGCATAAAAGATTACTTGTGAAAAGTTTACTTATCTAGTCTGGATAAGCATCTGTTTTCAGATAATGGAATACCCATGTTAGGAAATGTTGCTATTTCACGTGAGTGGCATCAACAATTATGTTCTTAAATAGTTTTGATTTTTGAAACATACAGTGACATTGTATTACATGAGTGAAAATGCAATGCAGTTATCTTCCCCTTCTTGGCAAACGCCATACTACAGTTATATTTGCCATGTGCCAGCTCTACTTCTCTTCCAAAGGTGAAATGAAGTTCCTCAGGAGACTTGTTTTATTCTTCACTCTTCCTCTTTGTAAAAGTACTCAATTGTTGCATTTTTTTCAGCTGATAATAACCTCTACAAATTGATTTTTCAAACCATGATAAGCAAGTCATCTCCCCTTTTCTTGTTTCTGGTACTTTTCAAAGTAGAAAGAAATTTCTCCAAATAAAGCTAATATTTTTAATCCTAAACAAGGCATCCTGTGAAACCAGTCAACAATTTCAGTCTTGCTCCTAACTGACCTTGGCAAATTATCACTGTTTTATTCATCTGTGACACACAAAAAAATAACACTTTTCCCCAAAAGATTGTTGGACAATTAAATGATACAATAATCACAGTAAATACTGGTTTCCAGCTTTCCCGCCAGCTTTCTGTCGATGGTCTTGAATTGTTTTGGCTGAGCTAATCTATGAATCATAAACCATTTTTCACCTAAAGCACAGTCCAAAATATGAGATAGAGTAATCGGCTGCCCAATCACCTTTGACCACTTCAATCTGTAGTTATTTCTTTATATTAACTGTTTATTATCTCTCGAACACTAGGCAATTTTCAGTTTGGCCATTTTTTAGCAAGATGTGCAGAAAAAAGACTCTAGAAAAATCCCTAGGCACAACTGCACTAACCACTCCTGGAGAGCACTGGGATATATTAAAGAATGCTTTATTTTCATGTTTTATGGGCAAAACATAACTATATAACATTGAAGATTAAATTGGACAGAGTCCCTAAGAGAATAACTCAGTCAACAAATGTTCTTTCCCTGACACCATAAAACTTACTCTTTTCAATACTACAGGGAAATCTACCCTTGAATAACTCAAAACCCAAACTCATTGCTATGGAGTCAGAATGGATTCATAACTGACTCTCCAGCAGGTTTTCTGAGGTTGTAAATCAAACGCAAAGAGACTGCCAATTCCAGCCAAGAGTATGTTGGATTTGAACTGCTTGAAAGAAACTGCCTTTTACTTTAGTAGCACAACCCTCTGTGTACTATGCTATCAGGGATGTTATTGTTGTTATGTGTCATCCAGTTGACTGTGACTTGTAGTGACTCTGTACAGCAGCTCTGAGGCCTGCTCTGTCTTAAGCCAGTCTCACTGACTCTGATAAACTTAATCCTATTGTCCCAGTTACCATGTCAACCCATCTTATTCAGGGTCTTCCTCTCCTGTGCTGTCGCTCCACCCTTCCAAGTATGCTGTCCCTCTCCAATGACTGGTCCCTCCTGGCCAAGTACCCAAAGTATGTGAGATGGAGCTTCAAAATGCTTGTCTCCAAGGAGAAACTCGGTTTCACCCTCTCCAAGACAGACCTGTTCATTTTCTTGGCTGCCCATGGGATGTTCCTTGCTTTACTCCAAGACCACAGCTCTAAGACATCAATTCTTTTTCTGTCATTCTTATTCATTGTCCAGGTCTCAGATGCATAGCTAATAATCAGAAAGACCATGGCCTGAATCAAACACACCTTAATCCTCAAACTGATATCATTACCCCTCAATAATTTGGAAAGGTCCCTAACTGCAGATTTCCCCAGTTCAATCCATCTCCTAACTTCCTGACTGCTCATGCCGAGGGTGTTATTTGTGGATTCAAGCAAGATGAAGCTGTTGACAGTTTCAATCTCCTCTCCATCCATCATGGCACTGCTTATTGGTCCAGTGGTAAGAATCTTTGTTTTCTTGATATTGAGATGCAATCCATACTGAAGGCTGCATTCCTTGATCTTCTGCAACAAGTTCTTCAAATACTCCTCACTTTTAGCAAGTAACAAGTGTCATCTGCGTAATGCAGGTTATTGATGAATCTCCCTCCAATCCTGGTGCCACATTCCTTTTCTTAGAGTCCATCTTCTAAGATAATTTGCTTAGCATATGGATTGAACAGGTATGGAGATAGAAAACATCCCTGAGGCACTCCTTTCTCAATTCCAAACCATGCAGTACACTTCTGCTCCGTTCAAACAACACCTCCTGATCCAGGTATAGGTTTGTTGTCAGCATCATCAAGTGCTCTGGGATTCCCATTCTCCTCAATATTAGCCACAAATTGTCATAATCCACAGTCAAATGCTTTTCCATAGTCAATAAAGAACAAATAGACATTGTTCTGGTAATTTTTCCTTTCAGCCAGGATTCATCTAACATCAACAATGTTATCCCTGGTGCCATAGCCTCTCCTAAATCCTACTTGAACTTCTGGCAATTCTCTATCTATGTACATTTCCAGCCATCTTTAAATGATCTTCAGCAGTATTTTGTTTGCATGATATATCAATGCTATTGTTCAGTAATTTTGACATTATTTGGATCACCTTGCTTGGAAATAGAAACAAATATGGACCTCTTCCAATTCATTGGCCAGACAGCTGTCCTCCAAATTTCCTGCCGTAGACTAGTGCATGCATCCTAGGCTGCATCTGTTAATTAAAACAAGTCAATTGGTATCCCATTGATTCCTGGGGCCTTGTTTTTTGCCTTATTTGTCTTCAAAGCAGCTTCCACTTTTTCTTTCCTTAAAATTGACTCCTGTTCAAATGATATTTTCTGAAAGTTTTCAGGGTCAATCAATTCTTTCTGGCATTCACATACCTGTGTATTCACATACTTTGGACATATTGCTAGGAGGTGTTATTCCTTGCAGAGGGAAATTATGTTGGAAAGGGTGGACAGTTAGTGAAGGAGAGGAAGACCCTCAACCAGGTGAATTGATGGGGTAACTGCTGCAATGGGCTCTTGTGTGTCAGGAAGTGTGAGGATGGTGCAAGACAGGACTAGGTTCAGATCTTTTGTTCATAGGGTTGCTATTAGTTGTATTCAACTCGATGGCGCCTAACAACAACAACAACAACAATCTTGAACCCTGTTATTCAAGATCAGAAAAGGAAGAACTGATGGTCTAGTGGTAAGAAGCTGTGCTGCAATCTCAAAGGAATTCAGTTTGAATATACCAGCTGCTCTGAGAGAGAAAGATGGTCAATCACTGCCTGGGTGATTAAACTGCTTCTGAAAACCCACTGAAGGGTCCGCTATGGGTTGATTCCGACTCTATGATACTCAACAACAACAAGAACAACAACAATGTTGAACAGAGTTTTGACTAAGCTTTTACCTTCTATTCCCCAGCTTCTTTCCAAACAAAACAGATGGAAAGTTTTTGGTTCTTGTTTTTTGTGTGCTTTTTTTAGATTTTAGTGCAAGTTTATAAAGAACTTGGATTTGTATTCATTCACTATTACACATTTTTCCCCCAGTTCACTTTTTTCTTTGGAAAAAAGTTCTTTCATTGTTATACAGTCCCCCCTCCCAAACCACTTTACTATGCAACTCTTATTCTGAACTCTTGTCATTCTAATAATACCTAATCATATGTTCCTCTTATACAGTTCTCTCCCTCATCTGTTTCAATGCAGTGTACATAATTTATCCCCTTTTCTTAGTTTCCCCCAGGCCCTATATCATTCCTGTTGTATAACAGTGGCATTATACAGTATTTGTCTTTTTGTCACTGATGTAGTTCACTTAGCATAATGTCCTCCATGGTCACCCATTTTCTATAGTATTTCATGAGCTCTTTCTTTCTCAGTGCTCCATAATATTCCATTGTGTGAATATTCCACAGCTTCTCTATCAGTTTGTTTGTTGCTGGACATTTGGGTTGTTTCCAACACTTTACTATTGTGAACAAAGCCGCAATAAACTTGGGTGTGCATATATCTGCTTGGGTGGCAGTTCTGGTTTTCTTAGCGTATATTCCCGATGTGGAATTGCTGTGTCACATGGTATTTCTATTTCCAACTTTTTGAGACAGTGTCATACTGCCTTCCATAGTGGTTGCATCATTTTACACTCCCACCAACAGTGAATAAGAGTTCCAGTTTCTACACAACCTCGCCAACATTTGTTGCTTGCTGTTCTGTTAAATTTTGCTATTCTTACTGCGGTGAGATGATATCTCATTGTTGTTTTGATTTGCAACTCTCTTAGAGCTAGGGATTTTGACTATTTCTTCATATATTTGTTGGCCACCTGAATGTCTTCTTGGTGAAGTGTTTGTTCATAACTTGTGCCCATTTTTCAATTGGGTTGTTTACCTTTACCTTGTTGTGGCATTCGAGTATTTTATAAAATCTAGATATGAATCCTTTATCAGACCTGTCATTATCAATATTTTTCCCAGTCTGTGGCTTTTCTTTTTACCCTGTTGTAGAAGTTTTGGATGTGTATAAGGATATGGTTCTTAGAAGGTCCCATTCATCTATTTTATCCTTTCCTGGCTGTAGGATTTTTAGAATTCTTGGAAGAGGGTTCCAGTTGCGGATTAGTGCTTCTAGGGTTCTTCCAAACTTTTCTCTAATGACGATTATAGGTCTTGATTTTAGTCCTGGGTCCTTGATCCACTATGAATTGGGTTTTGTGTATGGTGTGAGGTGTGCATCTTGTTTGAGTTTTTTGCAGATGGTTTTCCAATTTTGCCACCACCATTTTTTTAAAAGGCTGTCATTTCACTGATTTCATCTCCTTGTCAAAAATCAGTTGACCATAGGTAGATGGTCTGATTTCTGGGTGCTCAATTCTATTCCATTGATCCATGTG
Organism: Elephantulus edwardii; assembly: GCF_000299155.1. Lineage (NCBI taxonomy): Eukaryota > Metazoa > Chordata > Mammalia > Macroscelidea > Macroscelididae > Elephantulus > Elephantulus edwardii. The sequence continues at coordinate 16,943,322 of NW_006399784.1, forward strand.
TCTTTCATTGTACCAGTATTACGCTGTCTTTACCACCATGGCACTGTAGTAGGATTGAAATCAGTAAGATGCCTCCTACCTTGTTTCACTTTTTAAGGAGTGCTTTGCTTATTTGCCTCTTTCCATTTCAAATAAAATTGGAGATTGTTTTCCATCTCATTGAAGAGTGGAATTGGTATTTGTATCGGGATTGCATTGAATATGTAGATTGCCTTTGATAGGATTGTCATTTTCATAATATTGAATCTTCCCATAAATGAGCAAGGGATATTCTTCCATTTCTGCAGGTTTTCCTTTTGCTTCTTGTAGTAATGTTTTATAATTTTCTTTGAACAGATCCTTTGTACTTCTGGTTAGATTTACTCCCAAGTATTTAATCTTGTGATTAACTATTGTGAAGGGTATTGTTTTTCTTAGCTCCAGTTCTATATTTTCTTTGTCACTGTAGAGAAATCCAATTGATTTTTGTATGTTGATCTTTTATCCTGCCACTTTGCAGAATTGGTCAACTGTGTCTAGTAGTTTTCTTGCTGAATCTTTAGGGTTTTCTAAGTATACTATGATATTAACTGCATGTAGAGATCATTTTAGCTCCTCTTGGCCAATTTGGATACCTCTTATTTCCTTCTCTTGTCTTATTGCTACCACTAAGACTTCTAATACAATATTGAATAGCAGGGCTGATAGTGGGCATACTTGCCTAGTTCCTGTTCTCAAGGGGAACATCTTTAACTTCTTTCCATTGAGAACAACCTTGGTTTTGGGGTTTGCATTTATACTTTTTACTGTATTGAGGAAATTCCCTTCTATTCTTATTTTGTTGAATGTTTTCATCAGGAAAGGGTGTTGTACTTTTTTTCAAAGGCCTTTTCTGCATCAATTGACAGGATATGGTTCTTGTTCTTTGCTTTGTTAAAGTAATGAATTACACTAATTGTTTTTCTTATATTGAACTATCCCCGCATACCTGCTATGAATCCCACTTGGTCATGCTGTATTATTTTTTTGATGTATTGTTGGATTCTATTGGCCAGGATTTTATTCAGGATTTTTTTTCATCTATGCTCATGAGAAATATTGGCCTATGGTTTTCTATTTTGGTGGTGTCTTTACCTGGCTCTGGTGTCAAGGATATGTTTGTTTTATTAAATGAGTCTGGGAGAATTCCATCTTTTTCTATTTTCTGAAATAATTTATATAGAATTGGTGACTGTTCTTTTCTGAATGTTTGATAAAATTCACTTGTAAAACCATCTGGTCCAGGGCTTTTTTTTGGTTGAAAATAGTTTTTTTTACTTTCTAATTTCTTCTTTTACAGTGAGTCTGTTCAGGTGTTCAATTTCAGTTTGTGTCAGTTTAGGTAGTGTGTGATTTTTCTGGGTACTTGTCCATTTCCTCTAGATTTTCATATTTGTTTGAGTATAGTTTTTCATAATATTCCATTGTTAACATTTTTATTTTAGTTGGTTCCATTGTGACATTGCCCATTTCATCCCTTATTCAGATTATTTGTGTCTTTTCATTCTTTTCTTTTGTTAGTTTTTCTAGTGGTTTTTTGATTTTATTGACTTTTTCGAAGAACCGTCTCCTGGGATTGTTGATGGTTTCAATTTTCTGTTTTCTATTTCATTTCTTTCTGCCCGAATGTTTATAATTTCATTTTTTAGGAGGGTGTCAGGTTTTCTTGCTGTTATTTCTTCAATTTGTTGGAGATGTTGGGTTAGAGAGTCAATGGTCATTTTTCCTGTCTTTCAGTGTGTTTGCTTATTGCTATAAATTGACCTCTCATTACTACTTTAGCTATTTCCAAGAGCTTTTGGTAAGTTGTGTTTTCATTGTCATTTTTTTCAAGAAACTTTTTAATTTCCTTTTTTATTTCTTCTAGTACCCACTTATTTTCAAGCAAAGTGTTGTTCAGCTTCTAAATGATTTTTTTTCTTTATCCTCTTGTTATTAATTTCTAATTTTGTAACCTTGTGATCTAAGAAGATACCTTATTTTATTTCTATGCTTTTGAATTTTTTGGTGCTTGCCTTGTGTCCTAAAATGTGATCTATTTTGGAGGACTTTTCATGCACATTTGAGAAAATATACCAGGGCGGCAGGGCGGGGGAAGGGGTTGGGTCATACATTAGCCTATAAATTTCTATAAAGTCAGGTTGGTTTATTTTGTGGTTTAATTCTTCAGCATCTTTGTTGAGTTTCTTTCTGGTAGTTCTATCTTATCTTGAGAGTGGTGTATTAAAGTCTACACTACTATAGTAGTGTTGTCTATGTTTGTTTTACGTTTTGTTAATGTTTGTTTTATATATTTTGCAGTTCTTTCATTCGGTGCATAGATATGTATTATTTTTATATCTTCTTTTTCTATTAACCCCTTAATTACTATGTAGTGACCTTCCTTGTTCTTTATGATGGATTTTGTATTAAAATCTATTTTATTGGAAATTGATATCACCTCTCCTGCTTTTTTCTGGTTGCCATTTGCTTGGTATAATTTTTTTTTCTTACCTGTTAATTTTAGTCTTTCTTTATCTTAATTTTTCAGGTGTCTCTCTTGTAGTCAGCATATTGATGGATTTAGTATTTCTCATCAGTGGTGCATTTAAACCATTTACATTCAGAGTGATTATTGAGAGGCAAGGTTTCATTTTTATCATTTTGTTGAGTTCTTTTTGGTGTTATTGCAATTGATGGAAACTTTTGAAAGAGCATGCTTTAACATAAATTCACACAAATGTAAAGTATATCAAGATTCATTTTCCATCTATTGGAATTATCATTTGCCTTTTCTCCTTTGTTTTGTTAATCTGGTTAGTCACATTGATTGGATTTCAAACATTAAGCTGAACTTGCATTTCCAGGATTATTTCTACTTTTTAACTATATCATTTTACATGTTATTTGATTTCATTACTTAATATTTTATTGAAAATTTTGGGTCTGTGTTTATAAGGGCTTTAAGTCAACTCTGTTTTGAACTTCCTGTTGCTATTGTTCCTATGTGTCCTCAAGTCACTGGAGACTCATAGCGACCCTATGTACAACAACTCTGAAGGCTGCCCTATCCTGAGCCAGTCTCACTGACACTGACACACCTACTCCATTGTCTCAGTTACTGCATCAATCCATCTGATTCGGGAGTCCCCTCCATGCTTCCAAACATGCTGTCCTTCTCAAAGAACCAGTTCCCTTCTGGCCACATGCCTAGAGTCTGTGAGACGGAGCTTCAAATTCCTAGTCTCCAAGGAGAAGCTTGGTTTCACCTTCTCTAAAACAGACTTATTTTTTTCCTTGGTGGTCTATTGTATGTTCAAAACTCTTTTCCAGTACAATGACTCAAAATCATTGATTCTTCTTTTGTTGTCCTTAGTCATTGTCCAGCTTTGATACATAGCAAGTAACTCCGAAGACCATGGTCTGGATTAGGCATTCCTTAGTCTCTAGACTGACTCCTTCTCGGTACTCTGAAGAGGTCCCTGACAATAGATTTTCCCAGTGCAGTTCTTCTTTTGATTTCCTGACTGCTGGTGCCAAAAATGTTGATTGTGGAGCCGAGCAAGCTGAAATTGTCAACAACTTCAATCTCTTCTCAATCTATTATGGTGTTGTCAAGTGGCCCAGTGGTGAAAAACATTGTTTTCTTGATCTTGAGCTTCAATCCATATTGAAGACTACAGTCCGTGACTTTCTGCAGCAAATCCGTCAGGACTTCCTCAATTTTGGCAAGCAAGGTTGTGTCCTCTGCATAACATAGGTTATCTTCTTCCAATCCTGATGTTACATTCCTCCTCATAAAGTCCAGCCTCTCAAATAATCTGTTGTTCTGCATACAGATTAAAATGGTATGGAGACAGGACACATCCCTGATGCACTCCTTACAGGGTTTCCCTGCTCTGTTATGAGGACTGCTTCTTGGTCTGAGTATAGATTTTGCATGAGCACAATCAAGTGTTCTGTGGTTCTCATTCTTCTCTAGGTTAGCCACAATTTTTTTTGGTGATAGACACAATGAAATGTCTTTGCGTAGTCCATGAAACACAGATAGACATTCCTCGGGCACTCTTTGCTTTCTGCCAAGATCTATCTAACATTGGCGATAATGTCTCCAGTGCTATGACCACTTCTAAAACCAGCTTATATTTCTGGTAGTTCTCTGTTTTGAAATTACACACCACATAATTTTTTATAAGTTTTTGTTCCATGTTAATTATAATTATAATAATTATATTTTGTTCCAAGTTAATTATAATAATAATTAACAAAGTAGATAGGAAATCAAAAAACGTATTGCGATGGGAAAGTCTGCTGTTAGGGGCCTCTCTAAAGTACTCAAGAGCAACGGTGTCTCTTTGGAGACGAAGGTGCGCCTGATACAGGCCATGGTCTTTGCAATCATTTGTTATGCATTCAGACAGCTGGACAATGACTAGGGAGGACAGAAGGAGAATTGACGCCTTTGAGCTATGGTGCTGGAAAAGAGTATTGAATGTACCCTGGACTGCCAAGAAAACAAACAGATTCATCCTAGAGAGGGTTAAACCAGGCTACTCCTTGGAGGCAAAGATTCTGGGGCTTCATCTGACGTACTTTGGACATGTTGCAAGGAGAGACAGGTCTTTGGAGAGGGACATCATGCTGGGTAGAGTAGAGGGACAGCGCAGGAGGGGAAGACCCTCTGTGAGGTGGAGTGATTCGGTGACTGGGGTGATCGGGATGGGTGTGTAAGAGGCAGTGCGATTGGCACAGGATAGAGCAGGGTTTAGGGCTGTTGTACATAGGGTTGCTATGAGTCGCAAACAACTCGACAGCACATAACAACAACAACAACAACAACAGATAGGTAAGTATTCCCTCTGTTTTGAGGTTTTATATTAGGTAGTCAGATTTAGCTCTTTAAATAGTGACTAAAATGCACCACTGAAGCCTTGATCTGTTGATTTCTTAGAGGCAAGAGTCAATTTGGATATGACCCTTTATTCTCTTTCTGTTCACCTGATGTATTTGCTATGCATCTGAGAGCTGCACAATGATGACAGAAAAAGAATTGATGCCTTTGAGCTGTGGTGTTGGAGAAGAGCAATGAACATCCCATGGAAGGCCAAGAGAATAAACAGATATGTTTTGGAGAGGGTGCACCTGGAGTGCTTTTTGAAAGGAAGAATGATGAGGCTTCACTTTGGGCACATTGTTAGAGGGGCTATTTCTTGGAGAAGGAAATGATGCTGGGAAGGGTGCAGAGTCGGTGAAGGAGAGAAATACCCTCAACTAGATGGACTGATGCAGTGACTGCTGCAACGAGCTCTTCTTTTTTGTGACAGAAAGTGTGAGGATGGCACAGAATAGGAAGAGTTCAGATGTTTTGCTCATAGGGTCATTATGAGTTATACTCGACTCAGTGGCATCTAACAACAACAACATTCTCCTGAGAGAATATGCAGTAACCATGTTCTGTGACCATCTCATTTACATTTTTAAGCCACAAACTAACTGGGAAAAAAAGAAAGATTATAATAATCAAAGTTTGCACGATGTTCATAGGAAAAAAGGTTCCATTTTTAATTGTGGATGAATGATAACCTAGGTGGTACAAGAGAATTAGACGCTCAGTTAGGTAAAATCCATCACCAAATTCAGCAAATCCAGGTTTAGAGACCAACATTCTTGTGCTTTCCCAAAGCACAGCGTTCTCATTAATCTCTTTTGCTCTTGCTCTCATGACTGCTGCCTATGCTTCAAATTTCCAACAAATATGATGCCTCAGTGAGCCTTCCGAGACATTGAAATTGATTCAACAAAGTCAAATCTGCCAAGAGCAGGGAGGTTTGAATTATTTTATTTTCTAATCTCCTCGTAGTGGCATCCACTTCCATAATAGCTTGCCTCCGGAAACCCTGTGAACCTGGAGAGAGGGTGAAAGGCACCCAAGCGTCGAGGACTCTCCTTCATAAGGTCACTATGAGTCGCCTGCGACTCGACGGCACTTAACAACAATAACAACAATCTCCTCGTTGCAAAATCCAAAATATATTTTAAGGAATATATTCTGGTCATGGATAATAATAAATGCAGATGACTCCATAAAGAATACGTATGTTTACTTTGTAATGTCGTTTTTTGTTTTTCACTCTCAATGTCTCAGGAAGAATTTTATTTATTCCATCAGAGAAACAGTTATGAATTGTATTGTGTCCCTCAAAAGTTTCTGTTAAATTCCTAGTCCTTATAACTGTGGATATGATCCAGTTTGGAAATTAAGTTCTCTTTTATTATGCTAATTAGACTTCACTGAAGAAAGGCTAGCTGGTCTCCTCCTGTAAATATTTACAGCTTCAGAATCTCATAGAAAGTCAAAATCATTTTGACAGCAATAGGCATGATTTCAGATTTTAGTGTAAGGTGGATTCCATTCAATCTATATGATGAACAAATTATCTGAGAGTTACAATAACAGGAAAATAGAACAACCCAAATGTTTATCATTAAATAAATATAATAATAAATAAAAATGGAGAAACTGTGGTATATTCACACAATGGAATATTATGCATCACTAAAGAATAGGGAAGTATTTGTAAAATATGACACAACATAGGACTATCTGTTATTATTGTTATTGTTATTGTTATTGTTATTGTTAAGTGCTGTCAAGTCATAGATGACTCATAGCAACCCTATGAAGGAAAGACCTGAACACTTGCATAACTTTCATCGCTTCTCTAAGTTCATAGAGTTTCCAGAAGCAAGCTCTTTCAGAAGTGGATGTCACTCCTGCTTCCAAGCTTGTTTTAATCAGGGAGCTCCACCAAACACTGTCCACCATGGGTAACATTATCACATTTTCCCCTTTAATGTCACAGTGTTTTCCATCACAGCAACCACGAGTTACCTCTCTACAGCCAATTGACAGACATAGGAATATCCAGAGAGCATTATGTTGAGTGAAATAACTCAGTCACAAAACTGTATCTGCTGAGTGACAATCAGGCTGCAAATGTGAAGCTAGAAGGGTAGCTGAAGGATTGTAAAGAGTAAGAGGAGAACAGAAATAGAATGTGAAGACCATGAACACTGTAAAACCAGGACAAGGGAAGATCAACTTGGGAAGAATCAAGATAGGGACAATACAACTCTTGCAAGTCATATACAAGAACGAGTCATATACACCTGCTTAAAAGTGGAAGGGGAAAGAAAGAGTTCCGATGAAGGGAGAGCAAATCACTAGAACAGCAGACATTAGTCAGTAGATGAGGAGAGTGTGAAGGAATAGGCAAGGTGCAATGGAAAATGATGAGTATGGGTAGCATAAGTCATAGACGAATAAATAGACCATAGTCATATACCAATTACATAAAATGTAATGTATAGAATTATTGTATGAAACAAATGTACATGAAAGAAATTATAAAAATTTTAAAAGATAGACCTATACTCATGAGAAGAATTTGGCAAAAAATAAAGCCCCAGGAATTGATGGCATAACAACTGATGTATTTCAACAAACAGATGTGCTCACTGAGTTGTGCCAAGAAATCTGAAGGAACAACTTGACCAACTGACTGGAAGAGATCCATATTTATTGTTGTTGTTGTTGATCTTATATGCCGTCGAGTTGTTTGCGACTCATAGCGACCCTATGCACAACAGCCCTAAACCCTGCTCTATCCTGCGCCAAACGCACTGCCTCTGACACACCCATCCCGATTACCCCA
>NW_006399784.1:16956468-16958057 GCF_000299155.1 Elephantulus edwardii
TCTTCCACTTTTCAAGATCTCTTTTTGTTTCTTGTAGTAATGTTTTGTAATTTTCTTGGAAAAGGTCCTTTGTACTTCTGGTTAAATTTATTCTTCAATCCATATTGAAGGTTGCAGTCCTTGACCTTCAGCAAGCACTTCAGGTTCTCCTCAGTTTCAGCAAGCAGGTTGTGTCATCTGCATAATGCAGGTTGTTGAGTCTTCCACCAGTCCTAATGCCACATTCCTCCTTGTACAGCCCAGCGTCCCTGATGATCTTTTCTGCATACAGATTGAAAAGGTGTGGAGACAGAATACATCCCTGGCTGGCACCGACATATTGATGGAAAATATGGTGGAGAGTGTTTGGTGGATCTCCCAGTTTAAGACAAATTTGGATGCAGGAGTGGTATTCACTTCCTAAAAAACATACCTCTGGAAACTCTATGAACTTTGAGAAATGGTGGTAATTATAGAAAGACTTCAAGTATTTTGTTCATAGGGCTCATGAATTGTACTCAACTCAATGGCAATCAATAACAACAATTTCCATATTAGCTTGAGAAATTAGAGCTTCTATTTATTTTGCTTTAAAAATATGTAGAGGAACGAGTGAGCTGTTTTTAGCTGAAAGAACAAACTAATGACTTGAATTTTGGTAGGAAGAAAGTTAGCAAATCCCGTCATCTATCAGAATTGACAATAATCTACACCAAATACTTCTATTTCAACTCAACTTGTAAACTGCCAAACATAAATTATGTGCTCTCTTTAGCTAGAAATCTTCAAAAGGGTGGCTTTAATGATATGGCCTAGTGTTGATTATAAATGGCTCTAAACTTGTGTTGCTAATTTGATATTTCTTTTTTCATTTATTTTGAAGAATTTGACTATATCTTGATGTTTTTCTTTTTAGGTGTAGTCTATTTGGTGTTCACTGAGCTTCCTGAATGTGAATCTCCTCATTCTTAAAAATACCTGGGAAGTTTTCTTCTAGTACCTCTTCCACATTTTTATGTGATTTCCCTATCCCGCTCACATTCTAGAATTCCAACCATATGTATGTTATTCCTTTCGACGTCATCCCACATGATTTTACTATTTTCTTCATTTTCTTTATGTCTCGTCTCCGGTCTTTCTTCTGGTATATTTCTGTTGAGGTTCTTGTCTTCCAACTTGCTGACTTTCTGCTCCATCTTTTCTGTTCTACTTTTTTGCCCTTCAAGTGTGTTGGACACTTATTTTTTTTTTTTTTTTTTTTATGACGAATAGCGAGCTTTAATCTCCAGGGCAAAAGTTTATATATGTCTTAGGAACATGCTTGCAGGGGTAATCGCATTATCTCCTATTTCTAAGAGATGTTGACTGGTAGATCAAACATCCCCAGACATTCACACAAAACAAAGACCTCTTCTGGGATATCTTATAATATATTACAAAGACAAAACGGTATCACATTCCTAAGATTCAGAAACCTTCAGTCACTCCCTATTTATTAGCATACTGTTTCCTGGAGTTGTTTTCTTTTTTTTTATTTTATTTAATTTCTTTATTTTTCATTTCAATGAACATCTACAGAGATTTTGGAATTCCATTCATTCATTGTTGCA
>NW_006399784.1:16958794-16962011 GCF_000299155.1 Elephantulus edwardii
TATGGTCATCTGACTCAAAATGCCCCATGCCAGTCCATCTCATCTCTCCAATGCCTAATATGTCAATATTTATGCGTTCCATTTCTTTGCCATTTAAAAAAAAAGTGACCTGACAGAGTGTGTAAATTACGTAACAACTCTACAAATTGTTTTTATTATAGGACAGAGTTCAGCTCTTCATAGGGTAGCTATGAGTTGTATTCAAACTGACAACACTTAACTGCTAAGTGAGACAAGTGTTGTTATATTTTGGAGGAACATTCTTCTACTTTGTACATCACTCTTTGTCAATTTGCTGTATTGAGGTAATCTGGGTTTGCTGTGATACTGAAACTTATGCCATTAGGGTGTAAAATGCCATAATGGTTTACCAATGTAAACAGTGTTTGATTGAGCTCTCAGTAGTAAAACAGGTTTAGAAGCAGGGAGTGGCAGCCACTCCCTAAACCTCATGCCTATGGAAACTCTATGACCTTGGAGAAATGTTGATAGTTACAGAAAGGCTTTAAGTCTTTTGTTTATGGAGCCGCTATGAGTCATGATCAACTCGATGGCAATCAACAACAACAACAATATCACTAGTGTCACACACTAGCAAAATCCTGATGAAGATCATCCAGAAATGACTGCAACAGTACACTGACAAAGAACTACCAGAAATACAAGCGGGGTTTATAAGAGGTCGTGGCACTAGAAACATTATTGCCAATGTCAGAGGGATCTTGGCAAAAAGCAAAGAGTATCAGAGGAATGTCTATCTGTGTTTCATTGACTATGAAAAGGCATTTAACTGTTTGAATCATAACAAATTGTACCTAACCTTGAGGAAAATGGGAATCCCAGAACACTTGCTTGTGCTTATGTGAAATCTATTCTTGGACCAGGAAACAGAGCAAGAAACATTGCATAGTACAAAATTAGAAAAGGAGTGCATCAGGGATGCATCCTGTCTCCACACCTTTTCAATCTATATGCATTTGGGAAACGGGTCTTTGGGAGGAGGAATGTGGCATCAGGTTTGGAGGTAGAATCATCAACAGCCTAAGTTATGAAGATGAAACAACGTTGCTTGATGAAACTGAAGAAGATCTGAAGCACTTACTGTAGAAGGTCAAGGAGTGTAGACTTCATTTGGATTGAAGCTCACTATCAAGAAGAAAAAGATTGCTACCATTGGGCCAATTGGCAGCATGATGACAGATGGATAAGAGATTGAGGTTGTTAACAATTACAGCTTGTTCAGCACCAAAATCAACACTCTTAACACCAGCAGTCAGTAAACTAGAAGATTAATTACATTGGGAAAATCTGCTGTCAGGGGCCTCTCTAGAGTACTGAGAAGCAACGATGTCAGTCTAGAGTCTAAGGTGAGCATAATCCAGACCATGGTCTTCACAATTACTTGTTATACTTCAGAGAGTTGGACAATGGCTAAAGATGACAGAAGAAGAATCAATGCCTTTGAATCATTGTACTGGAGAACAATCTTGAACATACCATATATTGCCAAGAATACAAATAAGTCTGTCTTGGAGAAGGTGAAACCAAGTTTCTCCTTGGAGGCTAGAATTTTGAAACTCTGTCTCACATACTCTGGGCATATGGCCAGGAGAGACTGGTCCTTGGAGAAGGATATCATGCTTGGAAGGGTCGAAGGACGGTACAGGAGAGGAAGACCGTGGATGAGATGGATTGATACAGTGACTGGGGCAATTGGGGTTGGTGTGTTGGAATTAGGGAGACTGACTCAGGACAGGCCAGGGTTCAGAGCTGTTGTACATAGGGTCACTATGGATCACAGGTGACTCAACAGCAAATAACAACATCATACTCATGAGAACAACTTTTTTACAAAGAAAAAAACAAATTATTTCCAAAGGTATTTCTAAAAGGAAAGTTGTAACAGTGTTTAGAATCAGACTCAAAACTCAAGTCATTGCTATCAAGTCAGAATCGATTCATATCTAACCCTCCAGTATCTTGAAGCAGGAGTAGTACTATCCAAAATGCCCAGTTCCCATAGGATAACTGCTTTGATGTTAGCACTATCTCTCAAGTTAATATGATCTTAAAAGGTTGCTGTTTTAAAACTTTTACTATATTTTCATCGCAATGTATTTTATCTGCTCATCACTGCCCATGAGAAAATAGTTACCTTGGAATTTCTGAATGCATAATCAAATTTTGATACCACACAAGTTCAGATAAGGAAAACAGGAAATAACTTATTACAAAAAAGGGAGAAAGAGTGAACTGAGGGTAGATTTGATATTATAAAGTACCAAGAAGGACATAAGATTATTTCAAAAATAATATATTTAATTAGGTAAACATGAATACAGTTTTTTTTCATGCTGTGAAGGACAAATGGTCCATGATTTGAGATTAAAAATATGCATGTACTTGAAGAATCATGTATTTCCTTAAATTCTTCAAGAATCACTTTTCCTTTTTAGAATATTTATTTTTAAGACAAAAGCTTGAAACCTGATCTATCTGATGGTCAGTTCTCTACTTAGAGTCAATTTCATAAACCTAGTGTTAAGCGGTCCTCCTTCTTGTCTGTATACTTCTTGTCTCTGTACTGTATTAAGCTGTTGTTGTGTCTTATAAATACAGGACAGGCATATTGAAGGTACCCAGTGTGTTTTTAATTTAGATTTGCACAAAAAAGAAATGGAAAAACCAAGATTCTTCCCTCTAATGTGAACCATAGTTCTTGATCCGGACTTGGTTCTCCTTTACTGATTGATGAAGCTAAATGAAGCTTACAGTGGAAACAGCCAGCTGGAAAATAGCTTGCAATACTTCACAATTTCTGGACTATTTGTTATCTCCTTTACTGCAGTACCATTACTCTTACAATTCACCATGGAGTCCACATAATATCTCCTCTTGGCATTATACTTTAAGAACATTAGCTGACAGAGTTTCTGGTCTGCCAGTTGTAATATATTTGAACAAATTATACTGTTACTTCAATTAACTGTAATGTTAAGATTAACCTAAAAAAGGCAGAGACGTATAGCTCTCAGGTATATGGGGTCATGGAGTCAAGCTGCCTTAAGCAAAATTCAGCCTGTCTTCTGTTGTTGTTATGTGTCGTCGAGTCGCTTGCGACTCACAGCGATCCTATGTATAACAGCCCTACACTTTGCTCTGTCCTCTGCCAGTCACATTGTCTCTGACATTCCCATCCCTATTACCCCAGTCACTG
>NW_006399784.1:16962835-16963416 GCF_000299155.1 Elephantulus edwardii
TCAGTCACAGTTTGTTATGATCGACACAGTCGAACGCCTTTGCATAATCAATGAAACACAGATATACATTCCTCTGGTCATGTTTCATTTGTATTATAAAGTTTAGACTCATGTAGATTTCTGTATAGGCTATTTTGTTAACAATATTATGTATTAACTCCTTTAATCTGATGAATTATTTGATGTATATAAGTCTCCTTCTTTTTTTAACCCAAGACACAAAATGCTCATTTAAACTCTGGACTACTTTGTGGATTTCTCCTAGTTTTATTTTTCTATCACAATCATAGGTCCACATTAAACTCAAACAGTAACCTCACATAGTTGGTGATCTCATTTCATATGTGAAACTAAACTAAAAAAGTGATTCTCTGCACTGAAAAACAAGGAACTCATGAAATAGTATACAAAATGGGTGACCCTGGAGGACATTATGCTGAGTGAAATATCTTGGTCACAAAGGGAAAAAATATTGCATAATGCCACTGTTGTAAAACAGGACTGATAGCGGGGTTGAGGGGAGACTGAGAAAGATAGGATACATTATGTATGCTGCATTGAAACAAATGAGGAAGAGAACT
>NW_006399784.1:16968741-16982937 GCF_000299155.1 Elephantulus edwardii
ATGCATATATCTACTTGGGTGCCATTTATGGTCTCTTTAGGGTATATTCCCAGTGGAATTGCTGGGTCAAATGGTATCTCTATTTGCAACTTTTTGAGAAAGCGACACATCGCTTTCCACAGTCTTGATATTCTGGATTTCATTTTCATGCCTTTCTGTTATTTCTAGTATTATGTTGACAGTACCCTCTGTATCTTGTGATGATGATTTTTTAAGTTCTTGTACCTTTTTTTTCTATAGTTTCAACTCTTTCTTCTATTTTTAGCATTTTTTCCCCACTTGGGCAAGTTCTTCCTCATCAATATATTTATTTTGGTTCCGTGTCCCTGGAGCATTAACTTTCTTAATGGTTTTCACTTTTTCTTCCATCATTTGCACCTTCTTCCATAGCTGTTCAAATAACTCTTCATTAATTTTTTATCTGGTTCTCTACCTCAAAGTTATTCCCTTTAGTTGTGACTTTCATTGTTTCTTCCATCATTTGTACTTTCATTGACAGCTATTTGAATGTCTCCATATCAACATATATCATTTTCTTTCTTCATTTTGTGGTATTCATGAGGTCTCTAATATTCTCTGTATTGTTTTGTTTTGGTTTGATTTGGTTTGGTTTGGTTTGGTTTGGTTTGGTTTGGTTTGGTTTGGTTTGGCTTGGTTTGGTTTGGTTTGGTTTCGTTTGGTTTGGTTTGGTTTGGTGTTGGAGAATGCTTTATTTGTTTTTTTCACTATGTATGATACTGCATACTGCTTTCTTGACATTATGTGAAGTTTTTCTTGATAACTAATAGGTCATATCTATTGTGTCTGTGAAAATTGGTGGTGGTTCTTGTCTTTATAATGTTACTAATTAGTTGCTAAGTTAATATCAGCCTATGGGTTCAGCTACTCACTTTACTGTAGGTCATTCCTGGGGAAAATGTGCCTTTCCTAAGGTCTTTGGGGTTCTCTCTGTCCTGCACTGCAGCCTTGTAGGAATCTCACCTTGATGTAGTCCACTGACACCAACTCTATAGGCCTCCTTCATGTATGAAGTGACTGAGTGGTAAGAGATCAGATGCTCTACTCAAGCAGTTTTTTATGCACCTTTTCTTCTGGAGCTTATTGTCTTCCTTTGTCTATGGAGTGGTATGAGATTAGAGATCCGGGCTGCCAGCTCAAATAGCTTGTATGCAGGGGCTCTTAAGTCAGCACTCTCTCTTCCAGAGAGCTACAGAAATTCTTTCCTCTGCCTGTAGTTTTGTATGTTAAAGTCTCTTGTCCTGTTTGGCCCCTGGGATGGTTCCGCAGTCACAGAGGGAAGGATCCCCAGATAGAGGGACCTATTACCCCAGGGACACTTCAGTCCCATCTCCCCACAAGCGATGAAACTGCTTGCTCTCAGCACAGAGCCTCACCTCCTTCACCTTTTCTCCTGCAGCTCACTGTCTTCCTTTCTCTTTTTCAATTAAAAAAAATAAAATTACTTTAACCATAATAACCTTAATTTATCTAAAATATTAATTATTAAATCTGGAAATATTTCTTCTGCATTGCTTATATGACATCCTTTGGAAAGAGTTTTTAACCAATAGAGGGGAAATAAAATTTATACTTGAGAAGATTTCCCTAAACCCATGTGGCCAGGTCAGAAGGCTTGGAATTCATCAGTGCCTGAAATTTTTATTTCATTTTACTTCACATTGTAATATTTCTGAGTAAATAGAAATAATAGAATTAGAGGGTGATTGATTAGGCATTTCTTAAACATTTCCCAGAATATATACAAAAAGCTAAACAAAATGTGAATGAAGGAAATTGATAAAAAGATAAACAAAATGTGAATGAAGAAAATTGCGTGTGGGAAGCTATTAAAAAGTAAGAATGACTTGAAAGACAAGAGACATGTTTATTGGATTAAGTACAGAAACAGACACTAAAATGAAAGAACTGAATAAAAATATCTTGTTTCGTGGATACATTCAAAATTTCTTTACCTATAAAATATAGGTGAACATCACTAAGGGACTATTTTAGTAATGAAGTTATGTTGTTGTGTTGCTGTAGTTGTGCACCACCGAGCTAGAACTGACCCAAAGCTGACCCTCTGGTGGGTTTTCAGAGGCAGTTAATTCCCACAGGAGAAGATTGCCCATCCTTCTCCCATGGAGAATCTGGTGGATTCTAATGGATTGCAGCACAGCTTCTAACCACTAGGCCAGCAGAGCTGAAGTTATAAATGAAAATTAAAAGAATAAGGTAAGATGCTTCAATGTGGAATAATTATGGAGTTTTGTATTGTCAGAAGAGTAAGATTATTATCCTGTCTAAATGGACATTTTCACTTCTCAGGTAGACTTCTCAGAGGAGTCATGGACTCTATAATTCTTAATTATTAAAAATGTCAGCTTGCTCAGCTCCACAATCAACACTCTTGGCACCAGCAATCAGGAAATCAAAAGATGAATTGCATTGGGAAAATCTACTGTCAGGGACCTCTCCAGAGTACTGAGAAGCAATGATGTCAATCTAGAGACTGACTAACTAAGGTGAGCCTAATCCAGGCCATGTTCTTCACAATTACTTGTTATGCTTCAGAGAGCTGGAGAGTGACTAAGTATGACAGAAAAGTGTTGATGCCTTCAAATTGTGGTGATGGAGAAGAGTCTTTAAAATGTCATGAACTGCCAAGAAAAGAAATAATTCTGTCTTGGAGAGGGTGAAACCAAGTTTCTCCTTGGAAGTGAGGATTTTGAAGCTCTGTCTCACATACTTCGGGCACATGGCCAAAAGAGACCAGTCCTTGGAGAAGGGCATCGTGGTGAGAAGTGTGGAGGAATGGTGCAGGAAAGGAAGATCCCAGATGAGATGGATTGATACAGTAACTGCAGCAATAGGGATTAGTGTGTCGAATTAGTGAAACTGGCTCAGGGCAGGACAGAGTTCAAAGCTGCTGTATGTAGGGTTGCTATGGGTCACAGGCAACTTGACAGAACATAACAACAAACAATAAGAACACTCTGGCCCGTTGTAGAAAGGAGATCAACAATATAAAAGTGTCAAAGTCACATAAGCACAGACTAAGCCATTACTCCAACAGAATGCTTATTATGGTAAGAGAAGACATCAAGAGAAAGCTCAACTTTAGTATGAATTCCCTCTGGTAGAAGTGCCTTTTTGACTGTGGAGGGCTTTCCTGCCATAAGTCAGGGCTAGTAAAAGAAGTGAGTTTATTTCTACCAAATAATTATGGGAGACCTACACTGTTAAAGACAATAGTAAAAGGAAAAGAGTTTATAGGCTCTCTCCATTTCCTTTCAATAACAGGCAAATGAAGTACAAAAGTGTTTGTTGTTGACGTTATGTGCCATCAAGTCAGCTCTGAACCCTGCCCTGTCATGAACCAGTCTCACTGTCCCTGACACACTTACCCTCATTACGCCAGTTACTTTGTCAATCCATTTCATCTGGGTTCTTCCTCTCCTTCACTGTCCCTCCACCCTTCCAAGCATGATATCCTTCTCCAAGGACTGGTCCCTCCTGATAACATGACCAAAGTATGTGAAATAGAGCTTCAAAATCCTTGTCTCCAAGGAGTAGCCTGGTTTCACCCTCTTCAGGACAGAATTGTTTGTTTTCTTGGCAGTTCATGGTATGTTCTTCTCACACCTTCTCAGCACCACAATTCAAAGACATCAATTACTCTTCTGTCATCCTTAGTCCATTGTCTGTCAATGGAAATTACTAGAAAATAATTGCAAAGACCATAGCCTGAGTCCTGAGTCAGGCATACCTTAGTCTCCAGACTGACATAATTGCTCCTTAGCACTCCAGAGGAGTCCCTAAACGAAGAATTACACAATGCAATTAACCTGCTGAATTCCTGAGTACTGGTGCCAAGAGTGTTGATTGTGGAGCCGAGCAACCTGAAATTATTAACTCAATCTCTTCTCCATCTATCATGCTGCTGCCAATTGGCCCAGTAGTGAGAATCTTTGTTCTCTTGATGTCGAACTTCAATCCATATTAAAGACTATGATCCTTGATTCTCTGCAGTAAACACTTCAGGTCCTTCTCCGTTTCTGCAAGCAAGGTTCTGACATCTGCATAACACAAGTTGTTGATGAGTCTTCCCCCAATCCTGATGCCACATTCCTCCTCATAAAGACCAGCCTCTTGAATAATCTTTTTCACAAATCTATTGAAAAGGTATAGAGACAGGACACATCCCTGAAGCACTCCTTTCCTGATTTTGAACTATGCAGTGTTTCCTTGCTATGTTCTTAAGATTACTTCCTGATCCAAGTGTAGGTTTCACATGAGCACAGTCAAGTGTTCTGAGATTCCCATTCTTCTCAAAGATAGCCACAATTTGTTGTGATCCACACAGACAAATAAATGTCATTGCATAGTGAATGAAATACAGACATCCCTCTGGTACTTTTTGCTTTCAACCAAGGTCCATTTGACATTGACAATATTATCTGTATTGCCACATCTCTTCTAAACCCAGCCTGTATTTCTGGTAGCTCTCTGTCAATGTACTGTTCCAGTCATTTTTGGATAATCTTCAGTAGAATCTTGCTAGCATGGGATATCAATAACATCGTTCAATAATTCCCACACTCTGTGTGGTCACCCTTTTTTTGAAAGGGAACAAATACAGATCTCTTCCGGTCATTTGGCCGGGTACTTGACCTCCAGATTTCTTGGCACAACTTGGTGAGCCTGTCCAGGGCAGCATCTGTCTTTTGAAAAATGTCGGTTGGTATTGCATCAATCCCTGGGGCCTTGTTTTTTCCAATTCCTTCAGAGCAACTTGAACTTTCTCCTTCATCACCATTGCCTCTTGGTCATATGTTGTTTCTTGAAATTCTTCAGTGTCAGTGAATTCTTTTTCGTATAGTAACTCTGTGTAATCTTTCCCTCTTCTTTTAATTTGTCCTGGATCATTCAATATTCTGTTACAGTACCCTTAAGTATTGCAACTCAAGGCTTGAATTTGTTGTTCAATTCCTTTAGCTTAAGAAATAACAATTCAGCCCTACTGGTTCTCTGACTCCAGCTCTTTGCACATTTCATTATAATACTTTGCTTGTCTTTCAGAAATCTTCTGTTCAGTTCCTTAAATTCTTGATTTCTCCCCTTTGCTTTGGCTTCTTAGTGGCATGTAAATAATTCTCTTCTGGAGGGCAATTTTTATATAATTACTTTAGATAGAATTCCTAGAGGGTTACTGTTCTTGTTGTTAGGTGCTCTCAAGTTCAGGACTCATTGAGACCGTGTGAACAATAGGCCTGAACCCTGTCAGAATTCTTTAATCAATCTTCATTTGTTTCATTTTATTTTTTACAGCTTCCAATTTTCTTAAATTCAAACTTCATACATTCCATGTTCCAATTATTAGGATGCTTGCGCCTATTTATCCTCATTTTGAATGACTTCCAATCTGGACTCTACCTCTAATATTATGGTCCTGTATATAATTGTTTGCTGCAGAAGGCCAAAATTGTAGTCTTCAATATGGATTAAAATTCAACATCACCTCTGGACAAATTGGCAACACCATGCATGAGAGATGAAGAGGAGATTAAAGTTAACAATTTCAGTTTGCTTGGCTCCACAATCAACAGTCCTAGCACCAAAAGAAAGAAAATCAAAAGATGAATTTCACTAGGGGAATCTGCCTTCAGGGACCTTTCTAGAGTGATAAAGAGCAATGATGTCAGTCTAGAGACTAAGAAGCTCCTGATTCAGGCCATGGTCTTCACAATTACTTGTTATGCATCAGAACGTTGTGCAATGACTAAGGATGACAGAAGAAGAATCAGTGCCTTTGAGTTGTGGTGCTAGAGAAGAGTATTAAATATACCATGCCTGCCAAAAAGACAAACGGGTCTGTCCTGGAGAGGGTGAAACCAGACTGCTCCTTGGAGGCGAGGATTTGGAAGCTCAGTCTCACATACTTTGGGTATACTGCCAGGAAGGACCAGTCCTTATAGAAAGTCACGAAACTTGGACAGCACAGGAGAGGAAGACCCCAGGTAAGATGTATTGACACAGTAACTGGGGTATTGGGGTAGGTGTGTTGGATACAGTGCAAGTGGCTCAGTATAGGGCAGGGTCCTGAGTGCTGTAAATACAGTGCCTATGAATTGCAGGGGACTCAATAGCACATAATAACAACAATGTTGTTAATAGGGTCTTTGGAGGCCTGTTATTTCCTTGTCCTTTGGGATTTTTTTTGCTTTGAAAGTTCTTTTTATCAGAGATTAATATCACTACTCCTGCTTTTATATGGTTGCCATTTGCTTGGTCTATTTTTTTCCCCATCCTTTTATTTTTAGTCTTTCTTTACCTTCATTTTTCATGTGTGTCTCTTGTAGACAAAATAGTGATGGATTCTGGGTTTATTATCCAATCTGCTACTCTTTTTTCTCTTGAGTGGTACATTTAAACCATTCACATGCAGTGTGATTATTGAGAGACAAGGTTTTATTTCTATCATTTTGTTGAGTTTTTTTGGTGTTGTTGCTAGTTACTTTGGTCCATCCTGTTTTCTGTGGCACTTCTGTAAGAAGAATGTCTCTCAGTATTTCCTGAAATGCTGGTCTTGTTTTTACAAACTCCCTTAGGTTCTGTTTTTCTGGGAATATTTGATCCTTCCTTTATATTTGATGAAAAATTTTGCAGGGTACAGTATTCTTGGTTGACAGTTGTGTTCTTTGAGTGTTCAATATATGTCATTCCACTGTCTTCTTGCTCGCATCTTTTCTGCTGAGAAATCCTCACTTAATATTAATTCTCTGCTCTCCCTTACAGGTTCCTTTCTGTTTCTTCCTCACTGCTTTCAGAATTCTTTCCTTATCTTAGGTTCTGGCAAATTTGACTATGATATGCCTTGGTGTTTTTCTTTTGGAGTTCTCTCAACTTCATGAATATATATTCTCTCATTTTTCATTATGCCTGGAAAGTTTTCTTCTCGTAATTCTTCCACAACTTTTTCGATGCCTTTACTTGCTTCTTCCTGTTCTGGAATTCCAATGATGTGCATTTTCTCTTGACAGTATCCCATATTATTCTTAGGTTTTCTTTTTGTTCCTTCTTCTTTTGATTCTGCTTTTTCTGAAACCCTTGGACCTCATATTTTGGATTATGGTTTCTTGTTTTTTCCAGTGCCTCTAATGCCTCATTAGTTTAATCTGCATTGTTTTGGATTGGTGTGTTTGTTGGTTGGTTTTTTTTAAGCAACTCCTAATTTTTGCTTGCAGTGTCCTGTAATTCTGCAACCCACTCAGGCTCGCTGAGCCCCACTGAGAATCACCGCACCCCACCAATGCTCGCTGCTCCTGTGGCTCTCAAATGCATCCACATTGGTCCACAGCAATGTTTTGAGAAGCACCTATATATTTGTGCTCCCTTGTCCTGAGGTCTGCAAAGCTTAGGGCCCCACAGCAGCTTTTCCCCCCGAAGCACCTGAATGACCAAGGTGGAAGCTTGTTGTTCCCTTCTAGAAGTGGCTTTCACCTCCATCAGGGTGCCCAGGACCTCCCTGTTGCCTGAGTTAAGGGGTCCCACATGCTCAAGCCACACAGCAGTGTTTTTCCCCAAATAATTGGCAGCAGCATGGGCAGCACCATCCCAGCTTCCTGCCAGGCCATCTCAGCTTTCTCTCGGCAATACAATTATTAGAGATCAGAATTCTTTTTGTGATAGCATTTATCCAGGGCTACTGTTCACATAACTGTATCACCATATAGAGTTGAATGTGCCCCACCTGGGATCAGAAATGAAGGCTAAAGTAATTTTTACTTTGATATGTACATGATTGTGTGTATACGTAGAATACTGGAGTAAGCCAATATTTCTGTCCATCCTAAATTAAATTCCTAATTTACTCTGGTGGCCTACTATTAAGTAACTACACTGCCAACCCAAAGGCATAAGGCTCAAATTGACTAGCTGCTCTGAGGAATAAAGACAGGCAATCTTTTCCCATGCAATTTACTACCTCTGAAAACCCATTGGAAGAGTCAGCTATGAGTCAGTTTTACCTTGACAGCACATGAAAACAATAATTAACTCAAAATAGTTTATTATACAAGCACACAGAATTTGACGCACTGCCTCTTGAATTTTTATTTGGATTCTTGAGGTTAAAAAAATTATTTTTCTCTATTTGTTATTTGATGACTACATGCCAACACATGAACTAAGCCATGGAATTCAATCAAAATTAAAACCTATCCTTGGCATCAAGCCAATTTAGACACATAGTGACCATTTAAAATAAACTAGAACAACTCATAGAATTTCTAAGGCAATTCTTTATATCAACAGACTGCCTTATCTTCCTCCCACAGTATGGCGGGAGGGGTCAAAACACCAACTTTTGGTCAGCAGCAGATTCTTTTAACCACTCTGCCACCAGGGCTTCCTTCATGGAGACCAATGTTCCATATTTCCTCTGTGACCTTGGAAAAGCCTTTGCCTTCTCTGAGTCCTCATGCCTCACCAAAGAAATGTGGCACTTGACCTTCCCTTGCAATTCTCATAAGCTCTAACAATTTTATTGTGAATCCAGTACCAAAGTAAGTGATGTGGTACCCTCAGTCATGCTTTTAACATTACATGAGCCTCACGAAGAGGACTTTACTGGATGTGCAATTCCTGTCTTTTCCAGAACAGCATGAGGATAATTTCATTAGCTCATTGATTTAAGGACTCTATAACTCTTTTCTAGTTTTAATTTTAATGGCAGAATAAACACAAAGGAAAATTGTGAAAACTAACAGAGAAAAACATTTCATTATTTCAAAGTTAATAGAATTAAAAATAGAAAGAAACAGCACAAAAGGAAGAGTGTTTAATCATAATTAACTAAATCAAATGTCCAGCATGGCTAAAGCCAGACCCACAAAGGGTGGTTGTCAGGCTACTTGACTCTGAACACCTTGGTTTCTCATTGCATCCAGAAGACCCCAACATATCTTACCAGCAATTGCGTGCTCCATTTAGCGCTTGGCAAAGGACAGGATAGACATGTGTGACCCAGACGTTTCTATGGAAGGTTAGTCCCCCAGATGGAGTCCTCTACTCAAGAATGTGTGCAGGATTAAGATGCGATCTGTCATTTCAGAGACTACAGTGATGCACAAAATAAATGCTCACGTTTATGTTTCCACTAAAAGATTCTATAACTGTAAAGAACAGATTAATAAACAGAATCCTTTATTTAAGGAAAGTTACCTTCCCTCCCATCTAACTCACCAAAGGATTGACAGTAGCCTCTACAATGGACTCAAACATGTCAACCATGATGAGAATAATGCAAAGACTGGGCAACTTATTGTTCCTATCCTCAGTCAATAAAACAAGTCACTATAAATAAGTCCATTCCTAAGATGTAAATGAGTCTACCATGTTCCCTTCACACATTGCCATCCTACAATTGGAGAGACCTTGTATTCACGGACATTCACAGGCACAGAGTGGCAACACATTCAGCACTCTACAGAAGAAAAATCAGGGCAAAGTCCTGTAGATGCTGGGAGTGGCCTCTTAGCTGGAGAAGTCTGAGCTCCCAAGTTCACAAAACAGAGCCTGAAAGTGTATCGTGATCTCCAGGGGACCCTTTCACCTGGGATCCTCTGGCTCCTCACCCCATGGGGACAGACCTGGCTGAACTGGCATATTGCACTTGCCTCAAGGAGCAATATATAAGACAATCCAGAAATATTATCATAGGGGTTTTATTTTCTAAGTATCCTCCCAACACTAAATGTCTCAGTATATCAAAAATTGTCACTCCTGGAAGCTTTAAGACATATATTAATACCTTACAATGTCTATAATCCACCAGTCAACTCATTAGGACATGCTGGACTGGATATTTTAGGGTAAAAGTAGAACTCTTTTATGGAAGTTGCTCAAGACCGAAAATAAATATGTACTGCTATTCACATTAATGAAATATAGAAATGCACAATCACTGCTGTTTCCACTTAATAAGCTCCCCTAGGAGAATCGTGAAAGCGTAAGGAACCATGTCTGTCTTTGGTCCCTGGCCCAACGCCTGGCATCTAGTGGATGATCACTAAATATTTGTTGAATAAAGAAATCTAATTCACATTCTTACTCTGCAAAACTTCACCGCAATTCCTCTAAACATTGCTCTAGTTTCAGAGCTGCAGAATAAAGGAAACTTGTGTTCCCTATTCCTTGTCCCTTTTTATGACTGGGAATGTTTTTAATCTTAGGAAATACATGTAACAACATGATGCAGCACTGTTTGCTCAGCTATTCTTAATTATAAGCACCCAACTTAACTTATGCAGAGCTCTTCAGAAGATGTCGGCTTCGGGCAACAGCCTGGCCCTGACAGGAGCAGCTGTGGGGAGACAGTCCTGAGACAGAATGACAGAGAGGATGAGGAAGCTCAGTAATCACTACTCTGTCAGAGCATCTCCATAACGCACCAGAGAAACCTACAGTATTGGCTGGATGGCAACCAAGAGCCACAGCCTTTAAGGTTAGTTGCCTTCAGTCTTGTCATCTCTTCCTCTCTAAACTCCATGACCCTGGGAAGTCCATACACCAACTCAAACAACTTCTGAAACAGAGGCAAGAATGCCATCAAAATTTTTAGGGCTTAAGCAAATTAGAAAAGTAAGACCATTTTGGTGACTTTCCCCATGATTAATGATATTAACATAGTTTTATACATTTGTTTTGTTTTTTCACAAACAATTATAAGTAATTGATACATATAGTTTCATGTTGTAGTGGTTGTTATGTGCCACAGAGTGGCAAACAACTCATTTTATGCTTGAAATCACTAAGTTGTAAAAACATTTTACATTTCTGCACAAATAAGAAAGGACAAAATAAGCAAATAAGACCTCCGAAAAACTAAGTCCCTGTGTGCATAAAAAATATTGTTCCAATAGAGTTAAGAGGGAACCTACAGACTAGAAGAAAAACTTTTGTCAATGACATTTCAGACATGACATTTCCGAAGTGTTTTAGAATGAAAGTTTACAAAACACTACAGGCCTCCAAAAGAAAAAGACTAATAAGCAAATAAGCTAATAAGACTAATAAGACAAAGTAAGCAAAAGATATGAAAAAATTGTTCACAAAGGAAGACATTCAGATGGCCAATAGACACATGAAGAAATGCTCAAAATAACTGGCAATTGGAGAGATGCATCTCAAAACAATAAGGAGATAACATTTTACATCAGCAGCAGTTGGCAAAGTTTAACGGCAATAAATTTTGGAGAAGATATGGAGACATTTGGACTCTCGTGCACTATAAGAGATTGTAAAAGGTACAACCATTCTGAAAGACAGTTTGACATTTCCTTTAAAAGCTGGACATAGAAATCCTATCTGACCCAGCTATTGCACTTCTGGGAACATACCTCAAGGAAATTAGAACTGAGACAAGAACAAAGATATGTATACCTATGTTCATTTTAAAATAACTAGATGATGCAAAAACGCCAAATGCCCATCAACAAATTAATGGATTGAGAAATTATGGTACATTCACACAATGGAATACTATGCAGCGCTAAGGAACAATTGTTTCATAAAATTTAACATGAGAGAGTTAGAGAGTATTATGTTGAGTGAACGAATTCGGTCTCATAAATTCAATAATGCATGCATACGTTTATTATTGTAAAAAATAGAAGGATAACTAGTAAGGTGTGCCTAAGTGTCCAAAAGGGAAACAAGAGAGAGGAAGGAGTGGAGAAGGGGAAGGGGTGGAAATTACTAGGATAGCAGAGTAGTGGGCAGAATGAGGGTAGAGGGTGAAGGGATAGGAAAGATTAGTGGAGATTAGAATGAGGGTGTAAATAAAAGGCATAGATCAATGGTAACTAATTATATAAAGTATAATGTATATGAATGTATGAAACACAACATAAAATATTGTTTAAAGCACAATGTATATATAGGAAACACAATGTAAATGAATGCTTTTGTGTAAGTCAATTAAAATATTTTAAGATATTTTTTAATTTAAAGACCTATAATGACATAAAGTTGTCATTATTAAATGAAAAGAAGTAAAATATTAAATTGTATGTATAATATGCTCAGTCTTATTGGTTAGACAAGAAGTGTTGGCATAGCTGAACTATGGTTTGGATTGGTAGAGTCTTTGCCTCAAGTACTTCCTGCTAACCTACTCCCTTTCCTTTAACTGAAATCCTTCAACTTTCTCCTCAGTGTTAGATGTAAAGAACTACGGAGCTTTTTGACCTGCTCCAATAGTATAATTAAAAATTTGGCCAATTTTTCTCATATACAGTTATTTGTTTAAAAAGCATCATTAATGAGTATTATTGCAGATATGTTGAGATATAGATAAGTTGTTGTCATGTACTGTGGAGTCAGAACTGAATCAAAGCTGACCTTCCAGAAAGTTTTCAGACAGAGTAAATCACACAGGAGGAGATTGTTCTGTCTTCTCCCTTGGAGCAGCTGGTAGATTGGAATTCCATGCCTTTGGGTTGGGAGTGCAATGCCTTATCACTAAGCCAACAGAGCTCCCATAGATACAGAGACATTTCACACTTTATATGAAAGAAAGAGAACTTTGGGCATAGTATATAATGTATTGGGCTGCAAACCAAAATGTCAGCAGTTTGAAAATACCAACAACTCCATAGGAGGAACAGTCTCCTCCTGTAAAGGCTCACTGACAATGAGCTTGGAGATGATAGATAGATGATAGATAGATAGATAGATAGATAGATAGATAGATAGATAGATAGATAGATGATAGATAGAGACAGACAGACAAACAGAAAATGCATAAAATAGTATGATTATTATATCTAACAGTTGTTAGATTCTGAGTCCTTTTTATTTTCATTATTAATATTTTCAGGTCCTTCAGTTTTTTACTTTATGTGTATATTATCTTTATGACCTGGGCAGAGCAGGAGGAAACCACAAAAACCTAAAACCCACAAAGAAAGATTAATTTTATTTGTTGAAAAAAAGAAGAATTTCTTAAGAGAAAGTAAAGCAACTTCATTATTCACTCAAAGCTAATTATTTCCTAGGAACAATTTACTAAATCTCATAGGTAATTAACTCAATAAAAGAGCTCTGATGACTTACCGGTAAGAAGTTGATCTGCCAACTCAAAGGTACTTGGTTTGAATTTACCAAATGTTCCATAAGAAGAAGATGGACAATCTCCTCCCTTGGAATTTACTGCCTCTGAAAACCCTCAAGAGGGTCAGCTATGAGTAGATTCTGACTCAACATCATACAAGAGAAACAGCAAACTAAAAAAACCATACTTTAGATGCCTGCTCTGAATCATTACTATGAAACATCGAGTAATATATACCTTTATGACCCTTATCAAGGAGCCATTTAGATAGTAAAGTACCACCACAGATGCACACATACACACTACCCATGTGTTTTGCTCAAATATCACCTTCCCTAGAAATCATACTCTATGTATGCTGTTGTTAAATACTGCATTCATCTCCATTGAGCACAAAGGTTTCTCTTTGAAGAAGATATTTTCTTTTATCCATAGTATTCAGCACACTACAACATTAAACTTCATTCTTTCTCCATATCTGTTCAATATGTATGGTGAGCTAATCATTTAAGGAGCTGAACTTTATGGAGAAGAATATGACATCAAAATTGGAGAAAAAGTCTTCAAAAACTACCTTGTGGAGATAACAAAACTTTGTTTTCTGAAAGCAAGGAGGCCTTGAAATGCTTTCTGCAGAAGATCAAAAACTATGGCCTTCAATATGAATCGAATGGTCGACATCCAGAAGACAAAAATCCTCGTCACTAGGCAATAGGCAACACCATGATACATGTTGAAAAGATAGACATTGTCAATTATTTGATCTTGCTTGGATCCATAGTCAACACCCTTGGTAGCTGCCATCAAGAAATCAAAAGACATGTTGTTGTTGTTATGTGCCATCGAGTCGCTTGCAACTCATAGCGTCCCTATGTACAACAGCCCTAAACTCTGCTCTGTCCTGTGCCAATCGCACCATCTCCGACACACCCATCCCGATTACCCCAATTTCTGGATCAATCCACCTCATAGGTCATAGGAGGCCTTCCCCTTCTGCACTGTCCCTCCACCCTACCAAGCATGATGTCCCTCTCCAATGACCTTTCCCTCCTTGCAACATGTCCAAAGTATGTCAGACA
>NW_006399784.1:16986513-16991953 GCF_000299155.1 Elephantulus edwardii
CAGCTACCAAACTTGTGCGTTTCTCTGACTTTCTGACTTCAGAAAAATGTCAGTTCAGCGCCTGCTAGGGCAATCTCTTGTTGCTAAAACAGGTCAAGGTACTCCTGTTTAAAGGCAAGTTGATTGCCCAGACGTGTAGGCACTGGGGTGGAGCCAAATGGGGTGAGGCAGGGAAAGTGTTGGGTGATCGCAAGGGCAGGACAATCACATGGAGGACCTTGCTCAAACCTCTGCTGTCTCAGTGTGCTCACCACTGGGGTCCTTACTCAAATTCCTGTTGTCCGTTTCCTACCCAGTGGTTTTCTCAGTGTTTCCTGCCTGGTGGCACTTACACAGGTGCCCTCACACAACAGCCCCTGCTCCAGCAGGGTCCTGGATCCGACAGGATTCCGAATAGTCAAAATCAACTTCCCACCAACCCACTAGCCTCTGGCTGGTCTGCAGAGTTCACAGAAGCCAGCTGGCTGGCTCGTTTTGGGTGGGAACTCAAGAGAGCTCCGCCAATTTACCCACCTGTGGGCACACCCTTAGGTGCTCTCCCAGATAATCAGCCCCAGTAAACACAGATAAGATCCTACTGACCTTTCTTCTGCCAGATTAGTTCCACAACAGCTTGGTTGGTAGCTCCAGGTGATGGCTGGATCCGCAGTGGTGCCCTGAGGTCACAGGGCTGTGGTGGGGGCTGAGGTGCATGGAAGCAAGGGACTAGGGGGGTAAGGAGCGCAGGCTTTGGACACTACCACCAAGAGGTGGGGGCGGGGCTTGGGTGCTGCTGGTCGAGGGTCACACAGGTGCGGGCTGCAGGGGGGTCGCAGTGGTGGTAGTCTTCACTCCTCTGGGGTTCCGTGGTGGATGGCTGACTATTGCTCTTCTTGGGTCTCTTCCCGGCCCGTCTGGCAGTGGAACTCCATCTCTGGCGGTGGAACTCCGTCTTCAGTACTTTGGAGAGGTCCCTAACAGCAGTCTTTCCCATGGTAATACGTCTTCTAATTTCCTGGCTGCTGGTGCCGAGAGAGCACTGGGAGAATCTGCCCAAGGACTTCTCCAAGGTGCTAGGGAAGAATGATGTCACTTTAAAGACTAAAATGTGTCTGATTCAAGCCATGGTTTTTCAAACACTTGTGAAGCACCTGGAAGTTGGACAATGAATAATGATGACAGAAGAATTGATGCATATGAGTAGTGGTGTTGGAAAAGAGTACTGAATATCCCACGAACTGTGAAAATAACAAAAAATATGTCTTGGATAAAGTGCAGGTGGTGTGCTTCTAAGAGCGAAGAATAGTGAAACTTTGTCTCACATACTTTAGGTATATGTTAGGAAAGCCCAGTCCACAGAAAAAAAGACATCCTGTTTAGAAAGGTAGAGGGTTAACAATAGAGAGGAAGAGTCTCCAAGAGGTGAATCAACACAGTGGCCATAGCCGTAGACTTGACTATATCAGGGGTCATAAGAATGGCACAGGATAGGACAAGATAGTTGGCTTGATGGCATTTAACAACAACAACACCATTTTGGGTTTTTTCATAGCACTTAGCAGATTCTTTAAGAGTCTCGTTGTATAAGAATGACAGGGGAATTGACCCCTTTGAGTTGTGCTGTTTAAGAACAGTACTGAGCATCCCATGGACTGCCAAAAGAACAAACAAAATTATCTTAGAAAAAGTGCAGCCAGGGTGCTCCTTGGCAACAAGGATGATGATGCTTCATCTTATTCTTTGGCCATATTGCTAGTAGAGGCTATTCCTTGGAAAGTGACTTCATGTTTAGAAAGGTCAGCAAAAGAGATGCAAATGAGATGGATTGACACTGTTACTGCAGCACTGGACTCAAGTGGGTCAGAAATAATGATGTTGGCACAGGATAAGAGAGGATTCAGATCTGGTGGTCATAGGGTCACTATGAGTTGTATTTAACTCAATGTCATCTAACAACAAAAGCCCCAAAACAGCAGTAGAAAGCAGTGTATTACTAGTACATTTGAAGCTGAGGCTATAAGAGAAGAAAAGGACAGATGTTAGAAAGTTCCAAGAAGCATGGAAAAAAAGACGAGGAGAGAAAGTGGCACCAGACTTAAAAGAATAAGTCTGCTTGCATATTTCAAGATGTCTCTCTAGTCACTTGGAGTCACAGAAGAAAACCCAGGTATTGGAGAAAGAAATGAGTTGTACATATAATTGCCTCCATGAACTTCCTACTTTGCCATGAGACCAGAAGAAGTAATGGGTATCCTGCTACCATCATGGAACATTTTACTGGATCCTGATGATAAGGAATAAAAAAATGGAGCAAACTTCAAATTCTCTGAGAAGCAGACGTACTTGATCCATCAAGAGCAGATGAACCCTTAAATCTGTTGTCTGAAGTATTTTTTAAACTTTGAACTAAAACTAACCCATGAAGCCATCTTTAAACTCAACAGCTTAGTCAATTAATAAAGAATGCTGGCCTTAAATGCTGCACTCTTATAAATAATTACTTATTTGAGATCAAACTGCCAGCTGTAATTCTGCATCAGATGAGAGCTTGAAGGAGCATAGAGCAGTATTTCTTTTGAGTGAAATAATATGGCTAGCAATGTGAAGAGTTACCAATGGCACTATTTTAGAATACATATTTGCAGCTATCATTGAATGAGTGCATATTTTGTTGAGTATATTTTCTTTTAAAAAATTCAAGAAATAAGTCTACTAAGCAAACCAACATAAAATTAAAATGGAGAAAAGGAAAAAAATAAGTTTACATCTCCAAACACCCAATCTTTGGGAATAAGCGAAGGTCCATAAACATCAAACTGATTTTTTTTCAATGAAAGATTCTTCAGTCATCACTTGTCATCACACTTTAGGTAAAGGGAAATTGAACATCTTCATTCCTAACTTGGTGGTTATGGATTCTACATGTGTTATTTCTGTCATCCTAGGGGGGGAAAATCACATTCTCTACCTGATTCCATCTTCCAACCAGTGAAATGAGCATGAAAGCTGAGTCCACCCTAAGGGATTGCATGCTAGGTGGACAGTAGAGCACGCACCCCGTGCCTGTTATGAAGCAAGCTTGAATAGTTAAATAGTGGCTGCACCAAGAAGAGAGGAGAAAACACTTAATATTTGTCAAGTGTCTCCCCGAACACTACATTATCAACCCAATCAAGTGTCTTAAAGTGCATGGCTGCTCCTGGAACATCTATCTTTAATCAATTCCTTTATGGACAGGGCTGTAACTTTGCCCCACACAGAAACATTCCCAACATCTGTTGTTGTGCAAAACTTGGATTTTTATGCACTTCCCCTCCTCCCCAGAGAGCATCGTTTGCTTTTCCTATCCCTGTAATCGCACTGTGCATGTTTGACAGATGTAGTAGAACAAGCAAATGCTTGAGTGGAATCAAACTTTCTGTGAGTGAAGATGTCCTAAAATCCCAGAAACAAGGGGAAACCCAACTATAGGTGTGCTTTCCCCACCCCCACACATGTAGAATACACCTGGAACAGCTCAGCTGGCAGGAACATTATTCAAATGACCACATTCCTATAGCCATCCAGGAGACCCTTACAACAGTCAGTCTTTCAGACATGAGGGGAGAAATTTTTTTTTTCTCCTACCAAGAAAGCCAAAGTATGAAGTATATGTCTAGGGAAGAGGATGCCTCACTTATGAAACAGTATCAAGGTTGTACAGATGAAAGGATTTCCAAGAAATCCATTTGTCTCTAACATCCAGAACTCAGCACTTTCTTAAGCAAGACTCCAATCCTCTTGGTAGTCTTCAGTGAAATGAGCAAAACAGATGTTCCACAGATTTCTTGAGTTCAGAGTCGTCTCTGTGGGACTGCAAAGGTCAACTGTCCTTTTGGTCCCAAAGGAGGAGAGTTGTTTGTGGTGTCAGACCACATGTGTTAGCCTCTTAGCTTTGAATGTGGGGACTGTTGGGTTGGGAAACATTTCTATCCCGAAGGGTCACCATCACTCGTTTAGAAATACAATTTTACTTTATACTTGCCCAGCTCTTAGTGATGCATCACTTGGTTCCCACAATTAACACATTTCTCTTTCTCTTTCCTTGACAATTCAAGTTCAAAAATCAAATAATACCAAAAATCGAATGCAAGAAGAAATCATGTAATGTGGAGGCTCTAGAACTGAATGTATTTTGTTACTGCTGTGGTTGTCAAGACACAAGTCACATAACATAAAATTAATCTTTCAATAGTACTTAACATATTAACAATGATGTATAACTATTGCTTTTATTTATATCCTCATCACCCTAAAATTATGCCCAGCACTCAGTAAGCCTAAAAGTGTGTTTGCAGCTCAACTTTTTAAAAAAGCCATTTTAAAAACTTTTTTAAATCTGTGTGAAGCAGAACCAAGTTTCTTTATATTTTCTAGCAATTAACCTTGAACTAAGTTCTGATGTATGTTACAAATTGGTATGGTAATCTTGAGATCAACCGTTCAAATTCACCAGAATCTCTGTGACAAAAGGATAGTCTCTGCCCATAAATACTTAAACAAATAAACACCAACAACAGAAAATCATATAACACAACAACAAAAAAACCAAACAAGTCCACTAGAGTCAAGCTGAGTCCCATTCAAAGCATTCTCGATCAGGTATTGATGGAGATAAATCTTTATGGGAGAAAACTGCCCATCTTTCTCCTACCGAGCAGCTGGTAGATTTGAACCACCATCTTGTTAGTTAAGAAACCAAACATTAATCAGAAAATACCAGAGCCTCAGAAACTTGTTGGATCATCTTCTTGAATCAGAATCAACTTGACAACACTGGATAAAGTAGAATATTTTAAAAATTAATACGAACTAAATGTGACAAAAATACACTTTGTTTTCCATTTGAATAAGGTTACTTTCATAGTTACAAAAGGCATTGCTAGATCCATCTTGAAGTACAATATTGTCAGTGACAGGATAATATCCATACGTATACAAGGAAGTCCAGTGAATACCACTATCATTCAGATATATGCACCAACAACCAGAGCCAAGGAAGAGGAGATAGAAGATTGTTACCAACTTTTACAATCGGAGATCAATCAAACATGCAATCAAGATGCATTGATAATAATGGGTGACTGGAATGCAAAAGTCGGGAACAAAGAAGAAGATTCAGTAGTTGGAAACATGGACTCAGTGACAGAAATGCAGCTGGAGAGAGAATGAGCGAATTTTGCACAATCAATGACTTATTCATAGCAAATACATTTTTTAAGAGAAATAAACGTAGGTTATATACTTGGATTTCTCCTGATGGCATGCATAGGAATCAGATCGATTACGTCTGTGGAAAGAACCACTGGAGAAGCTCAATATCAACTGTGAAAACTAGGCCAGGAGCTGATTGTGGAACAGACCACCAACTACTCATATGCAAGTTCAAGCTGAAGTTGAGGAAAATAAAACCAAGTCCATG
>NW_006399784.1:16994098-16998283 GCF_000299155.1 Elephantulus edwardii
GTGGAGGGATTGTGCAGGTGGGGAAGGCCCTCTATGAGGTGGATTGATTCAGTGACTGGGATAATTGGGATGGGAGTGTTGGAGACAGTGTGATTGGCACAGGACAGAGCAGAGTTTAGGGCTGTTGTACATAGGGTCGCTATGAGTCGCAAGTGACTTGACGGCATGTAACAACAACAACAGTTGTAAAAAGCCATGATGTCACATGCTGCCTATAGAGAACAGTAAGGCACAGAGATCTGAAGAAATGTTTATGTTGCTAGACTGAAAACAAATACCACCTACCATTGAGTCTATTTTAAGTGTTTGAGACTATTCCTAGCAATCCCATGTGACTATGGAGTAGAACTTCTCCACCAGATTTCTTGGTTGAGTTCTTTATGGAAGCAGTTTGTCAGGTCTTTTTTCCTTTCATGGCACTAGATGAGTTTGAACTACCAAACTTTGGGTTAATAGTTGAGCAGCCCAACTATTATAATAACTAAGTATGACTAATGCACCACCCGGAGACCATCACAGCAGTTTTTTAAAAGCAAAAAAAGCTGTGGGAAGGGGATATTTAAGCCACTGGCCAAAAAGCAAATCTGTGGTTATGAATGAGACCAGAAGGCTGTATAAAATTCTCCAGTTATATATGGTCAGAAAAAGGTCATGAACCAGGAGTTGAGACATAAGAAATGTAAGGATCAGCAAAGTCACCAGTTGCATAGTCAGGAAAAATCAAGCATATTCAGAATGAAGCCCAATGAGGCAAGTATCCAGAGTCCAGGTCAGGAGTTTGAAAGTCACCAGAAAATAGGAAAGAGTTCAAAATATAATAGATGTTTGGGGGTTTAAAAAAAAAAAAGAAAACAAAACAGAAAGAATGAATACCCAAAAATACTTTTATAACGGCCGAAAGTTCTCTAATTTCTGAGAAAATGAAAGCATGTCTCTAGGTTTCAGCATAAGCCAAGCTGGTGGAAGAGTCGACACCAGAGTTTTCTGGTTCAACCTTAAAACTGGGCTTCAAGGGCCCACATCCTCCACAGAGCACATGAATCTAAGCTTATTTTATGAGTGAATGAAAGAATAAATGAGTTCTTGCAGATCTAAGGTAGGAGTTTGCTATTCCTTTCTCTACATGTACACTCAAAATAATTCTTGTACAAAAGTGTATAAAAAGGTGTTACTATTTTAACACTTTAACTGTGGTACTATGCAATATTTGTCCTTTTATGACTGTCATATTTCACTCAGCATAATTTTCTATAGGGTCACCCATATTGTATAATATTTTAAGAGTCTTTAGTATTTCATTGTATTTTACTATATACCATAGTTTCCTATCTGTTTGTTGATGGGCACTTGGGTTGCTTTGATCTCTTGCTATTGTAAATAACACAGCAATAAACATGGATGTGCATATATCTGTTTGGATGGCAATTATGGTTTATTTAGGGTATATTTCCAGTAGCGGCATTTCTGGGTCAAATGATATGTCTACTTCCAACTTTTTGAGAAAGCATCAACCTGTCTTTCATTGACATGGGAGTTTGGGAGAAGAATAGGACAAGAGTGGATAGATAACAAACATTGCACTGGAACAGATGAAGAAAAGAACTGTTTAAAAGGAATCTATTATTAGGCATTATGTGTAAAACAATAGTCCAGAATGAGAGGTACATTGCAAAGAGAACGGGGGAGGAGGGGATAGGGAGGTAATTGCAAAACAATAAAGGAACATCTTTTAAAAACCTAACAAAGTGAACTGACGGAGGAGGGGGAGAAGTGGCAACAATGAATATAAATCTAACTTTTTTGTAAATTTTCATTAAAATCACAATTAAAATTTAAAAAATCTATTTAAAATAGAAAGGTGTTACTGATCTGATTTTCTACTTGGAGATTAGATTATTGATTCAACTGACCAGGTAAATAACTAGTTACCATTTCATAAGTGACCCCCATGTACATCAGAATAGAAATTCTTTTTTTACTTTATTTTACTGTCATTTTAATGAAAGTTTACAGAAAAGTTGGATTTCATTCACACATTTTTGCAATTTTTCTCCAACCCCTAGCCTTCCCCTTTATCCAGTTTATTTTAGTTATCATTTTTTTCTCCCTTTTCTTTTCTTGTTGCACATTTTCTTCCCTCCCTCCACTGTCCCCTTCCCTGCACATCCAGCAGGGTTCCCAATTGTCATCTTATGTATAATGCCTAATCAAATATTCTTCCCCTCATCTGTTCTACTGCAGTGTTCATTATCGATCCATTCTTCCCATCCCCTCTCACTACACCCGTGTCTGCCCTCTTTTATAACAGTGGTTTTATACAGGGTTTATCCATTTGTGACTGAGATATTTTACTTAGCATAATGCCCTCCAGGCTCCCCCATATTGTGCAATGCTTTATAAGTTTGTTTTTTCTCAGTGCCAAATCATATACCATTGTGTAAATGTACTATAGTTTTTATCCATTTGTTTGTTGTTGGGTTTTTTAGTTACTTCCATCTCTTTGCTGTTTTGAATAATGCAGCAATAAACATGAGTGTGCATGTGCATCTGTTTGAGCAGTGTGTGGCTCTAGTTTCTTTAAGGTATATTTCCCAGTAGTGGAATTGCTGGGTCAAATGGTATGTCTATTTCCAACTTTCTGAGAAAGCGCCAGATAGCCCTCCCATAGTGGCTGCACTACAGAATAGAAATTCTTGTTTTGTCTGGTTTTTTGTTTGTTTGCTTGCTTTTTATGAAATAGGTTTAATGTCTTATGAGTACATTAATGCGGTAAAAAAATTAAAATATTTAACCAGGAAAGACATAGTCTTAAATTTAGGCTGTGTCCTTAAGTGAAGAAAAAGATTTCCTTTAGTAAATTGAAAAACCATGCAGTGTTGCTCTATTCTGACAACGGCCTCCTGATCCTAATATTGTTGTTGTTGTTGTTGTTATGTGCCATCGAGTCACTTGCGACTCATAGCGATCCTATGTACAACAGCCCTAAACCCTGCTCTATCCTGTTCCAATCACAAAGTCTCTGACATACTCATCCCGATTACCCCAATCACTGAATCAATCCACCTCATGGGGGCCTTCCCATTCTGCGCTGTCCCTCCACCCTCCCAAGCATGATATCCCTCTCCAAGGACCTGTCCCTCCTTGCAACATGTCCTAAGTATGTCAGACGGAGCCTTAGAATCCTTGCCTCCAAGAAGCAGCCTGGTTTGACCCTTCCAGGATGAATCTGTTTGTTTTCTTAGCAGTCCATGGTACCCTCAATACTCTTCTCCAGGTCCAAATATAGGTTTAACATAAGCACAAACAAATGTTCTGGGATTCCCGTTCTTCTCAGAGTCAGCCACAGTTTGTTGTGGTTCACACAGTCAAATACCTTAGCATGGTTCAATGAAATACAGATAGACATTCCTCTGGTACACTCTGATTTCAGCCAAGATCCATCTAACATTAACTATAATATTCCTAGTACCACAACCTCTTCTAAACCCAGCCTGCACTTCAGGCAGTTCTCTGTTCATGTGCTGGTCCAGTCATTTTGGGGTAAATTTCAGCAGAATCTTGCTTGTATGTGATATTAATGATATTGTTCAGGAATTTCTGCACTTTGTCACATCACCTTTCTTTAGAACAGGAACAAATACAGATGTCTTTCAGTCAGTTGGCCAGGAGGCTGTCCTCCAGATCTCTGGACACAATTTGGTGAGCACATCCAGTGCAGTGTCTGTTTTCTGAAATATGTCAATTGGTATGCTGTCAAATCAACTCAGAGGCACTTGACATAATAACTAGGTGAATCAATCCATCAATCTTTTGGTTAGTAGCCAAGCACTAGCTAATCTAGTGAATAAACTCATTGCCCACCAAGTGGCAACTGACTCACAGCTGTTAGACAGGGTTGAACTGCCTCTTTTGAGGAGTCTTCCCAAGGCTGCAATCTTTATGGAAGCAAATTACATTATTCTCCCACAGTAACAGTTGGTGAGTTCAAATCATCCCACCAACTTTTGAGTTAGCCAATAGCTTTAACTATAGCAATAACATGAAGCCTAATCTAGTAAATACTACCTCCAATTTTTCTTTCTGCTATCTAGTAGAGCTATGGACCAGTAAACAACATCATGAAAAATGGAAAAGAGATTAATTTTTTTTTTTTAGAAATCTAACATACTTGGACCAGGAGGCAGT
>NW_006399784.1:16999173-17011472 GCF_000299155.1 Elephantulus edwardii
TCTATGAGGTGGATTGATTCAGTGACTGGGATAATTGGGATGGGAGTGTCAGAGACAGTGCGATTGGCACAGGACAGAGTGGAGTTTAGGGCTGTTGTATATAGGGTCGCTATGAGTCGCAGGCGACTCGACGGCACATAACAACAACAACATGCATGATCCACAATCAACAGTTTTTGGTACCAGCAGTGAGGAGAACAGGATTTGTATTATATGAGGTAAGGCCCCTGTAAGGGGTTTCTCTAAATGATTGTGATGCAATGAAGTCAATCTGAAGACTAAGGTGAGCCTCGTTCAGGCTGTGGCCTTTTCAATCATTTGCTATGCATATGAAAGCTGGACAGTGTAAGGATGACAAAAGCAGAATCAATGCCTTTGAGTTGCGGTGTTGGAGAATGAATATTCTATCAACAACCAAAAGAGCAGCTATGTCTTGGGAAGAGTCCAGCCAGAGTGCTGCTCAGAATCAAGAATAGTGAACCTCTCTTTTATGTATTTGCAACATGCTGCTAAGAAAGACTAATGCTTGCAAAAGGACATTATGATTGGAAATGTGAAGAGTTGGTGAAAGAGAAGACCCTCAAAAAGATGAATTGACACTGTGACTGAAGCAATGGGTTCAAGTGTGTCAGAAATGATGAGGATGATACAGAATAAGACAGTTCAGATCTGTTGTTCATAAGTGGCTATGCTTTGTACTAACTCAAAGACACCTAACAATATGTTGCTGTTTAGTTTCATTCTACACTTAATACAGGTGGCCAAAAGTTTCTCTGACATTATTTATTTGAAGCACATTCTATCTTTCGTTCAGATGATCACCCCATCACATTTGGTGTTGAAATGATGTGTTAACTGTATTGTACTTTCAGGAAGAACCACCAAAATAAAGAGAAGGTTGGAAATACTTCTACAAATGAACAAGAACTGATGACTTTGTGGCATGTCTGGAGGTCCTGTATAGCTCTGTACAAAAGTGTTCTACCATGTGGGTGGAGGCTATAACTATTACGGAAGCAATACAAAATAGATTTGTGAGTGAAGAAACACTTCTGTATCCAGATCGTGATGCTAGCACAAGTCTATTCAGGGGTTAAAATTAATAGAGAACTGAATGCCAAAAGGAGGGAAAGTCCATTTCACTGTATAATAATTCTGAAATACTGGATTTTTATTTTTACTGTGGTTTTAATGAAAGTTGACAGGAAGGTTGGGTTTTCATTCATTCACTGATGCACATTTTCCTGCCTTCCCCCCTTTCCTCCTTCCTCAACTCACTTTATAATGCACTTCTTGTTCCAGATTTTTTCATTTTCATACATGTAAAGTCTAATCATACATTCCTTTCACTCTTTCCTTCATCTATTCCAGTGTAGTGTTTGTTACGTATGCACTTTTTTCCTGTTCCCTTTCTCTCCCCTCCTCCACTGCGTCAATCCTATTTTATAATGGTATTATACAGTATTACTCCCTTTGTGACTGAGATATTTCGCGTAGCACAAAGCCTTCGAGATTCTTCAACGTTGTATACTGTTTTACAATTTCATGGTTTTTCAATGCTGCATAGTATTGAGTTGTGTAAACGTGCCACAATTTTTCCATGCATTTGTTTGTTAATGGGCACTTTGAGGTGTTTCTCTTTACTGTTGTGAATAATGCAGCAATAAATATGAATGTGAATACATTTGTTTGAATCATGACTGATTTCTTTACAGTATGTTCCTAGTAGTGGGACGTTCTTGTTATTGCTGTGTGCCTTCACCTGCGACCCCTGCCCTGTCCTGACTCCTGCCCTCTCACTGACTCCAAAACACCTAATCCCATGGCCCCAGTTACTGTATAAATCTATCTCATCTATGGTCTTCCTCTTGTGCACCGTCCCTCCACCCTTCAAAGCATGATGTCCTTCTCTGAGAATTGGTCTCTCCTGGCCACCTGCCCAAAAGTAGTATATGAGACCAAACTTCAAAGTCCTAGCCTCCAAGGAGAAATTTTATTTCACTGCAGACATATTTGTTTTCTTTGCAGGCCATGATATGTTCAAGACTTTTCTCCAGCACCACAACTCAAAGGCATCAATTCTTCTTCTGTCGTCCTTAGTCATTATCCAGCTCTCTGACACATAACAAGTAATTGCAAAGACTATGGACTGGATCAGATGCATCTTATCTCTGTAAGGGGAAGTGTCTTTCATTTGCTTCTTTCACTAAAATGCTTGTCTGTCAGATATTGTTTCAAAGCTAAGCATCCAAATTAAGACAGAGTAGGAAGAAGGATTGCCGATCCACTACTGAAATACAACAGGCCTTCGAAAACCCTAGGTACAATAGAATATGCTTAGAGTACAGATATGGCAACTGTGGCTGAGCCCTCAAGTTTGGAAACACAAAGGAGGAGGAAGAGTTGTAATAAGAAACAAATCGTTGGAATGTGAAATGTGAGGAGCATGAATGTAGGAAAACTGAACATCATTAAGAAAGTAGTAGAATAGCTGGGTCAAAAAAAATTTTTTAAAAAAGAATAGCTGGGTCAAATGGTATTTTTCTTTTTTATTGGCTTGCATATAATAATTTGTTTACATTATGTTTTATTCATTTGCATTGCTGAGTTTTTTTCTGCCCCCTCCCTTCACCCACCAAACTCTGTGATATTTTTCCCCTCCCTTGATGAAATGGTATTTTTGTTTCCAAATTTTTGAGAAAGTACCAGACCGCCTTCCATAGTAGTTGCACCATTTTACATTCCCACTGTCAGGGAATAGGAGTTCCAATCTCTCCACATTCTTATTAACATTTGTTGTTTGCTGCACTGTTGAATTTCACTAATTTTGATGACATGAGATGATATCTAATTATTGTATTGATTTATGTCATTAGAGATTTTGAACATTTCTTCATGTGTTTGTTGGCCATCTAAATGCCTTCTTTGGTAAAGTGTCTATTCATACCTTGCGCTCAGTTTGTGATTGAGTTGTTTGTCTTTTTCTTGGTAAGGTACTGGAATATTCTATAAATTTTAGATCGATGTTCCTTATCGGATATGTCAAAGACCTAGAAGTAAAACCAAAGACTATAAAGTCCATCAGAGAAAACTTGGAACAGCTCTAGTAGCCTCAGTCTACAGCATGAACATACTTCCAAGCATAATGAAAAATCTACTACCAGGAGAACATAATCCTTATGCATATCCAAAAACTTCTCCAATAGGAAAAAAAAAGGAAACCTATAAACAGGAGATATGAAATGACATATCTAAAATACTGTTTCAAAGAGTTGTGTCCAACAAATGAACTATGTATTAACAACTAATTATTTTTCCAAAAGCAGCTATCAACCAGAATCTATTATTTTATCATTTATAGTCATCATAGATCTATGAAGGTAGATAGCATTGGTTGCATTTAGGTAGAGAGTGAGTGATGCAAGTCAAACAACACTGCACGGTTAGAAAACTTTGAGTTTTAGTGTTTACAACACCAGATTTAATTTGCAATTTCCTTTCACACATACCTTGAAACAAGGCCTCAATATAAATATTACATGCAGATTTATATATAACCATTCTTCACTTAAGCTAGACTTGCATATTTATTTTCATTTGGGTTTTTTTCCCCCTTATCTAATTAATTTAGTTATTTTAACTAAAACTGGCTGTGGGTGATGCAGGCAATTTGTTTCAGAACCATAAAACTATGTGTGCTTTTATTATTACTCAAGTTCTCCAAAGTACACACTAACCTCATCTTTTGGGACATACTTTATCAGGGTTGTAAATCCTTTCTATTCTATTAGTGACTTAATTACTATAGTAAAATGTAGACACATGAATTGCAAATTATCTAGTAGAGTATCTTTCCTGCTTTTCTTCACATTAATCTCATTTCCATCCTCACCTAATTCTGTAACAATCCTAACTGAAATCCACAAGGGGTAGTTAAAATTCAGGCATGAGTGAGAAAGGATTTAAATGGGTTCTTAATGGAACCCAGAGGTCTACCAGATTTAAAAGCTGCCTAATTCTTAGGCAGGTTATTAAAAAATATTCAAGAGGGGAAAGGTAGAGTTCAGAATTCCTAATGAATGGCAATGATGACTAAGGCAAATTTTTTGGTGGTTTTCATTTGTCTGTTTTTTTAAGAGAATATGCAAAAACAAAATATAGTAACTGTCTCTACAGGAAAATTCTAAAAAACTATCTCACCCAACCAAGTTATATAAGCATTATGTTTCACGAGGGTTGGGGGGTGTTATCTATTTTGCATAACAATCAGTGTATAACCAATAACAAAAACGAGTAAAACTTGGGGTTTGGAAAATTCTTAGCAAAGTGTTCATGCTGAATTAACTTTCATGCTGAATCAATGTACTCCATGCACATGAAGTCACTGAGCTTTAGAAGGGGAAGTTTCTTAGTTTCAAAACAAAATGTTTCTGTCACCTCAATTCTCTTGCATTAGTAAGGATTTCTATAATGGAGAGCAAGTTAACCTCAGGCAAATTTAATCACAGTGATGAGGCTAAAACTAAAAATCAATAGAGTCAAAAAGGGGTTTCTAGTTGCAGACAATTAACTGTGTACAGTTTTAAAATTGCATGACCATGCTTTTCAATCTGGTCTTGACATTTTCTTCCCTAGAGAAAGATGTTAATGATGTTGTTGTCTTTGTGTACTATTGAGACAGAACCGATTCATAGCTGACCCTCTAGCCAGTTATCAGAGGCAGTAAATCACATGGGAGGTTGTTCCTCATTCTCCTATACAGCCGTTGGTGGATTCAAGCCATGAGCCTTTGGATTGGCAGCACAGCTCATTATGGCAAGAGCTCTCTTCCTTATGACAGATTAATGCTATCTTTCCCAGGTTCTTCTACTAATTCCTCCCTGGAAAATTTTAAATTGAAAGTTCAAGGAAATTCCTGCTCTAGAAAATTTAGAACTCAGTTGCATAGCATTACCCACAAATACCTACCATATGTAAATAAAGAAGACATTTGCTCAGTTGAAAAATGGCAAATATGTAAGCTACAATATTAAATCCTTGCTTTAAAGTCGCATTAGTCTGAATGGAGTTGCAGCGCTAAATCAAACAGGTGGGACATATTAGTAGCTCTATAGGAGAAAGATGCACAATCTCCCCCCTTTGCAATTTACAGTCTTGGAAACAAACCTATTGGAGGGTAAGTAATGAATTTCTTTTTCTGACTCTACAGAAAAGAATTAAATTTTAGATTCAGCTACTCCAAGTGGCTAACATATTGGCTGTGGCAAGAGCATTTGTTGTTGCTGTGAAATGCCATTGAGTTTGGACCAGCTCATAACTTGCTATTATAAACAGCGGAATAAAACACTTTTCATCTATGCTTGAGACCATTGTTGCCATCACTGTGTCAATCTATCTCATTGAAGTGCCTCATCCTTTGTGTTGACCCTCTACTAAGCATGATGTCCTGTTCCAGGGATTTGTCCCTCCTGGTAACATGTCCAAAGTATGTGAGACAAAGTCTTGCTGTTCTCATTTGTAAGAAGCTAGACTTTAGTAATCATTAATTAGTAAACCTGCCAATAAACATGTTCCTGTATCCAACACATACAAGAAACAGGGCAAGTCTAAAAGAATCCAGACAATCGAACTAAGAGCAGTCATCTCATTCTCTCTCCTCTTTCCAGATATCTTTATATGACTCTGTCTAAATTTGTCTAAATTTAGGGAATACCAAAATTATTTCTTTTGGCCTCTACTCACATTTTCTTAGTCTAACAACAATGATCTCAGTAGTGCCAACTAATTATAAGCGGTAGTCCCACGCCAAACTGTTATTTTTTTTCAACAGTGATGATTGATTTGTGCAGATCCATCCACCTTCTTTTGGGATCACTGTGTCCAGCCTGTGGTGAAAGGTGATGAGTTGTGGCCGAATGATATGGCAAAATAAGTGGTGTGCATGGAGAATAAGCCCATGGTTCCATTATTATATACTATAACCAAGCTCTCTGTGAGGCCTCAGACAACTAAATATAAGAAAGTAGATTGTGAAGGAAAAGGAGCCCACAGAAATGCAGACGATTAACTCACTCACTAGGGACCTAAA
This sequence comes from Elephantulus edwardii, assembly GCF_000299155.1. Classification (NCBI taxonomy): domain Eukaryota; kingdom Metazoa; phylum Chordata; class Mammalia; order Macroscelidea; family Macroscelididae; genus Elephantulus; species Elephantulus edwardii. The sequence goes on from NW_006399784.1 coordinate 17,005,262, forward strand.
AGGTTGGAGGTTCATGTGCAGCCAGATGTCCCAAAAAAAGGCCTGATGATTTACTGCCAAAATGTGATTGATTTTTATTTCAACCTCTTCATTTTATGGAATAAAGATCTACTCTGGCACACACAGGATAACCAGGAGTCAAAGCTGACCCAAAGACAACTGGATTTTGCCAAGAAAGGTAAAGATTGGAACAATGAATGCAAACGAATAGCCAATGTGGAGAGGGTAAACTATTCCTTTGGGAAACAATATAGAGATTAAATAAGTAAATCCTAGAATATTGTTGTTATTGTTGTTGTTTGCAATCAAGTTGGAACTGATCTGCTAGTGGATTTTCAGATGCAGTAAATCATGCGAGAGGAGATTGTCCAGCCTTCTCCCATGGATCACGTGGTGAATTCTAATAGTGTATCTTCGGGATTGCAGCACAGCTTCTTATCACAGTATTTATGTAAATGATCTGGTCTTTATTTTTTAAACTAAGTCAAGAATTAAACATAATTAGAAAGTTATTTCAAGTAAAACACACACACAAACTCCAAAATTGTCTGCTTCAATAAAAGCGGACATGAAACTTTTCAAATGTTTCCCTGTTAGGTTATTTGCCATCAAGTTCAATTACAACTCATGATAGATTCTTCTTGTGTGAAACATAGACAGAATTGTTTCACAGAGGATTTCAGGGTTGTGAACTTTCAGAAGCAGACCCCCAGTTCTGCCTCTGGAGAGATTCAAACTGCCTACCTTTCCATTAGTAGTTAAGCACATAGCTTCTTCATCTATACAGATGCCTACTCACCTGTTGTTGAGTTCTGTCAAGTGAGAACCGACTCACAGATGATTCTTTAACAGATTTTCAGAGGCAGTAAGTCGCATGGGAGGAGACAGACCATCTTTCTCCCATGAAGCAGTTGATGAATTTGTATCACGTACCTCTCAGTTGGCAGAACAACTCCTTATATCACTAAACCACCAGCGCTCCCTGTTTACCTAACTGGGAATCTAAAAATCAACTTTTGAAGTAAAACTTTTGAACTATTATTTTTTAAGCGTTAATGTCTGCACTTTAAAGAAATGATTAGTCGCTCACGAATATTCTTTTGACATTTTCTCAGTTCTTTTTTGTATCTCAGCACAAACAGGGACTTGGAGGTTATCCACTTAAAGCTCTTGATTATTTTAGAATGACAGGTGGAGATGCCTCTGCACCTTGATGATAGAGACAGAACTTAATAAGTAATATGAAAATCAAAAGCTGGACAAAATTTTTATGTTCGTGCTAATGTAGTGGCACTATTCCAAGTACTAATTTAGAATTTCATTATCTAACAAAAATAGTGAAAGGGAGAAAGCACTTTCATCCTTGACTTGATTAACAAAGGATATCGTTTTATTATTTCTCTGTGTGTGCGCCTACAATCCCGGATAGACCGATGGGTGTCCACCCAGTTTGAAGTAAAGAAGATGTGGCAGTTTATTTAAGCGATGTAAGCAGCCTCAAAATAGATACTAGAAATGTTTACTTTGCACATCGTGTCTTGTTAAGTTAAAAACTGAACAGTGCCTGGAGACTCACAATCTCTCACCCAAGTCACCTTCTGCAATGTTCCCGAGAGTGATGCATGCCCAGAGAGGAAGCCTAGGCAAACACACCCTCCTGTTACGCAGTGGTCTTGGCCAAACATGTAATAGTTTGCTTCAATATCAGTGGGAAGTTAAATGTCCTCTGACCCCCTCTTTCCCTAGTCCACAATGAGATTTTCTTCTTCATCTTATCACTGACAACAAATATTTAGTTCAAGGAAAAATGTCAAGGGAATGAAGAAAAAGCCAGAGTTTTCCTGTGGGCGTGGATCTGCTGGGAACTCATTGGCCTTTTAGGGCCTCACAAACTCCCTAGAAAGAAAAGCTCAAAAAGATTTCTCTACAAGTCGAGCCCTTGAATTTATTCCCTAATTACAACAATTCTAGAACCTGTAGACTAAGTATTCTTGACTTTGATCTATTTTCATTCTATCTTTCCCTTGGTTGGGCACAGGAAATGAAACAGTAAATACAAAACCTTGCACTCCCACTAAACTTAAATCTCATGTAACTATGCAGTGCAGACACAATCAACTAAGACTGTACAGAAATAGCAATCGACATTCTTATGCTGAAATAGGAATCAGTAGTAGTGATGACTTGACTATCATCTCTCCAAACATGTAATACAATCCTATTTCTGATCTAAGAACTTAAACTTTGCTCTAGTTTCCTGAGCTCCATATGAAATAGGAAAAGAAATATAGTCTAAACCATTGGTGGTAAAAAAAAAAAGAAGAGAGTCCTTTTTCTTCTCTTGGAATGTTAGACCTTACCCACTTTCAAGCTCTTTTTCAAGCATCTCAGCATGACTTTCTCAATAGAATCCAAACTATCTTGATACCGTGATAGACTAAACAGTCAAAACCAGCATGTCAAAGGATCCCACTTGGTCTGAAAGGGCATTTGGCCACATTCAGTCTCTCTCTTTGCTGAAAGTTTTTTCCATTCATATTCAGATGTAGTTGGTGGTTATTTTCTGAGTAAAAACTGGATAGTATCTTGTTAGGTCAGGTGGTTCTTTGCTTGACAGGAAGGAAAATCAATGTATAAATAGTCTCCTGTTGTAAATGTTCTGTACCGAAAGTGGTTTCACTCTTGAAAAGTTCCAGCACTCTAGAGTAAAAGGTCACATGGTCTAGGTTCTGAAGTTACAGGGTTCATCTTTGACTTTGGCCCACCAACAATGCTGCCATCTGAGAGAAATAATAACCACTAAAATACATTGTTACAGGTTGTCTCGATTTTGCCTCCTGCAGATCTACAAAAGCAAGAAAATGTCAGTCATTTTGATTTTGCATCTATGAAAAGGAGACACGTTTTTAATGGCAAGATCAAATCACATAATACAACCTGGAAGTTATTTGGAAGGGTTGAATCTAGCCTATCTATGCAAGTTGTTTTGGACCTAATTGCCTGTTTGATGCACTGGTTATTACCTCAACTATTATGTTTCAGAAGAGTTAAAGCACAATTCCATTTCAATCTTTGAGATAGAAGTGCATCAAAATCACTAAGCTATCTTTATTGAAAGCTAAGACTACTTTATTCATGCCATCCATAGACTGTTTTTTATCCCTCTCTTACTTTGAGAAAAATTTCTTCCTGACTCCTCTCTTCTAAGTAGTAGAACTGAGAATAGGACCCTAATTTCCTGGCTCTTTGTGGTTTCATCCACAGTCTCTCTTGGTTTTAAAATTACTTATACATTTTTGGTGTGCCTCTTCGGCTCCAGCTATGTTATTAAACCATTATTACCTAACAATACTCACATTAATCACCATGACAGATGGAAACCAGCCCTGGTTATGTTCTCTGAACTCAACGTCAAACAGTCCCCATGCTAATGGAGATGACGCCAGCCATGAATTAGGTCTAAAAGCTTCTGTTTATTCCCCATCCCCTTTCCTATTACTCTTCATTGCTATGCTTTTTCTTGTCACAAGACTCCATATTCTATATGGAGGTGCTCCTTATGGAATTCTGGGAAATGTTTTCTGTTGACAGACACCATATAATGATGATAAACGATGGACAAGTCAGCAGTCTTAAAACTCTTATTCCCCTACCAGCAGACTTCCAAATACTTGGGGTATTTCTACAGGTTTAGGCAGAGGAAAGCTGCAAACCCGGAAAAAATTCTCCGTTCAACCTCCTTTCACGCACTGGGAAAAAAGAAGTGATGCTAAACAGAAAATGTAAATCACCTGTGAGGTAATACACCCCAAATGATCCCTTGAAAGTGTTGAGGGTGCATAAACAGTCTCTTTACAAAAGAGCTTTGTTCTAACTTAACCATGAAGAAGTGGGGGAGGGGGGTGTTGATTCTCTTTGCTTTGCCTGAATAAATTACAGCTTGCTGTAAGAGTTCTACATAATAGTGAATGTCTAGCCTTTGAAGAGATGCATATTTTTTAAAATGGCATTCAGGCAATAATGTTCTTTCACTTAAAAGTTGTTTGATATTTTACCTGTTAAGAAATTACTAGACATGTAACTCCCACAACTAACAGGTTATTTGAAGGGACAGGGGGCCGGGGGGGGGGTGATATATACATTAAAGAGGTCAGCTTTGAAGAAGAGCCTAAGGCAACTAATAAACTTTTTCTGCGTCCAGGAGGGACCAGTCCTTGGAGAGAGACATCATGCCTGGGATGTTGGAGGACAGTGCATGAGAGGAAGACCCAGGATGAGATGGATTGAGTCAATGACTAGAGAAATGGGATTAGGTCTGGCACAGGTGATAAGATTGGCCCAGGAGAGGGCAGGTTTCAGGGTTGCTATGAGACTCAGGTGACTTGATGCTACATAACAACAACAACAACAAACATCAATGAAGGATGCTAGAAACTACAATTCCAAAAACTGATGTTTGTTGAGTGAGTTTATTCTATTACATTGATCCCATTGACAGACAAAAGGAGAAAATACAATAAAGAAAAACATTCTAATTGTTGCTGCTTCGCTGGAATCTTAAAAGCTTAGGAACAATCTTTTTTTAAATTTTTTTAAAATATTTTTTTAAATACAGGATTACTTGCAAAGTTTGTATACACTGTTTTCCACTCTAGATCTTTCACAATTCCTTTACCCATCCCTCCTTCCACCCATCAAATTGTGCAAACCAAATGCAAAGACATTTGACTGTGTGGACCACAACGAACTGCGGCTAACTCTAAGAAGAATGGGAATCTCAGAACATTTGATCATGCTTATGTGAAATTTATACCTGGACAAGAAGGCAGTCAGCAGAACAGAACAAGGGAACGCTGCATGATTCAAAACTGGGAAGGGAGTGCTCCAGAGATATGTCCTATTTCCATAACTTTTCAACCTACATGCAGAACAGATTATCTGTGAGGCTGGGCTCTATGAGAAGAAACATGGCATTAGGATTAGAGGTACACTTATCAAAAATCTGCATCAATGAAAATGACCTCCTTACTGAAACTGAGGAGGACCTGAAAGTGCTTACTGCAGAAGGTCATTCACTGCAACCTTAAATATGTATTGAAGCTCAACAGCAAGAAAACAAAGATTCTCATCACTAGGCAAATTGGCAGTCTCATGATGGATGGTGAAAAGATTTATATTGTTAACAGCTTTATTTTGCTTGGCTCCACAATCAACATTCTTGGCACCAGCAACCAGGAAATTAAAAGACATAGAGAAAATCTGCTGTCAGAGACCTCTCCAAACTACTGGAGAGCAATGATGTCAGTCTGAATACTAAGGTGCACCTGATACAGGCCATGGTCTTTGCAATCACTTATTATGCATCAGAGAGCTGACAATGACTAGGGAGGTCACAAGGAAAATGGATGCCTTTGAGTTGTGGTGTTGGAGAAGAGTATTGAATATACCATGGACTGCTAAGAGATTGAGTAGATTCATCCTAGAGAAAACTAAACCAAGATAATCCTTGGAGGCAAGAATTCGGAAGCTTCATCTGACACACTTTGGACATTATGCAAAGAGGGACCAGTCCTTGGAGAGGGATATCATACTTGGGGGGGGAAGGGTCAGCACAGTAGAGGAAGACCCTCAATGAGATAGACTGATTCAATGACTGGAGTAAGGGGTAGGTTTGTCAGAGACAAAAAAATTGGCACAGGATAGAGCAGAGTTTAGGACTGTTGCGCATAGGGTCACTATGAGTCTCCGGCAACTCGATGGCACATAAAAACAACAACAACAACAACATGATTAACAAACACACACACACATCCCCGCCCATCCTCACCCCTCTCCTCCCACTTCCCCCACCCCTTTGGGTCCTCATACATGTTCTACAATAATGGTCTTACATAGTAGTTCTCCTTCCAGGAGTTAGTTCACTCAGCAAAATGGTTTCCATTCCTTCCCAAGTTTGGTAGTGATTTACAAAATCATAGCTCCTGCATGTTGCTTAGTTTTGCATCATGTGACTGTACCATAATTTCTCAATCCATTTGATTGTTTTTGGACATTTGGGCTGTTTTCATGTTCTTGTGATGGTGTATAATTCTGCTATGAACATTGGTGTACAAGTCTCCATTTGTGCCTCAGTTCTCATTCTCTCAGGATATGTTCCAAGCAGTAGAATAGCTGAGTTATATGGAATTTCTAAGCTCAGCTTTTTGAGGAA
>NW_006399784.1:17012997-17017968 GCF_000299155.1 Elephantulus edwardii
TGAGCAATGCCCTGGAATATATGAAGGAAAGGATTGCCTGAAAGGAATATATAATTAGCATTATGTGTATAACAATTAACAATCTGGAAGAAGAAGTGCACTATGAAGTGAATTAGGGGAGTGGGTGTGGGAGTAAAATGTAAAGGGGAAAAACCTTAGAAGCAGCCATCTGAAGTGCAACTATGGGTCTCTCAGTGTAGAAAACAGAGAACAGAAAAGCAAAAATATTTCTGAAAAATTACCCAATAGACTAATGGACCATTTAAACCTTAGCATTCATAATCTGGAGACCACAAAAAGTAGATGATGTCCAGTTACTACTGCCAACTACTCTAAAAGGGACACAGTAGATGATACAACACAGAGTTTCGAGAAATGTGGGACAAAACTAAACACTGTGAAAAGGCCAGGCTTCCAAGTGTGAAAGAGACATGTGGAATCCCTGAGACTATACCCATTAGCTATCCTTGGAACCTGGAACAAAACTTATCTCCACCTATCAATTTCAGTCACACAATAGGACTTTGGAGTACAGCACCAATACCACTAGGGAGAATAACCTTAGAATAACCACTCCTTAGAATAACCAATCATATAAAACCAACTTTTATATTAGGAATAGATTTTTCCCCAAGAGCAAGGCCCTGAAGGCAGGAGGAATATGACAGAAAAATTCATGAAAATAATAGAGATAAGATGTGGAATGTGTCACTGATTTTCCACTATGAGTATTGTCTTGAAGGGAGCTCTAGTGCCTCATGATTAAGAGTTGCACCACCAACCAGATGGTTCAAATCCACAAGCTGTCCTGCAGAAAAAAACATTTGCAGTTTCTTTCCATGTGATTTATAGCCTCTGAAAACCCACTGAAGGTTCGTCTCTGAGTCAGTTCTGACTCAAAGATCCATAACAGCATTGTCATGAAGAAAACTCTGGCTTATTTCCTGGTGGTCAAGCAGTCGTGCTGTCAACCTAAAGCAAGCGGTTCATATCCAACAACTGCTCTACTAGAGAAAGATGGACAGTATCCTCTCAGGTGATTTATAATCTCTGAAACCCACTAGTGGGTCAGCTATGAGTCAATTCTCATTTGAGAGCAGTTTTGTTGTTGTTGTATTGTCATGAATGTCATAATGCAAAATATATATGAATAATTAAATTAAATGCCAAAATGTTTTGTAAGTTTTATTTCAAATCACATTAAATAGACAAAGCAGTAAACATTGCTGCTATTGCTATTGATATCACTATACATATCTTGCTATGATTCAATTATTAAGCAATAAAAATACTGCTTAATATTATTCTGTCCAACATGGTAGCCACTGGTTACATGCACAGGGATAAAACTTAAATTTAAAATTCAGTTATTCTATTATATTAACCAAATTTGAAATGTTCTAGAGATATGTAAAGGAGCCCTATTCATAATTAACACCCTTGGTACCAGCAGTCAGGAAAGGAAGAGACACATTGCACTGGGATTATCTGCAGTTAGGGACCTCTCCAAATTAGTGAGGACTAATGATGTCAGTGTGAGGACTAAGGTGTATTTGAATCAGGTTATAGTCTTTCCAATCACTTGCTATACATCTGAGAGCTGGGCAACGAATAAGGATGACAGAAAAATATTGTCATCTTTGAACACCTTGAGTGTTGAAGAAAAGCACTGAATGTATATGCCATGGATGTTCAAGAGAACAAACAGGTATGTCCTGGAGAGGGTGCAGCCAGAGTGATCTATGGAGGTGAGAATGATGAGGCTTTCCCTCACATACTCTGGGCATGTGGCTAGGAGGTGCTGTTCCTTACAGAAGGATACGATGCTGGGAAGGGTGATTAAACTATGAATGTTATTGCTGTTGTTAAATGCTGCCGAGTTGAGTATGACTCATAGTGACCCTACAAAGAACACATCTTAACCCTGTTCTATCTTATGTCATCCTCATACTTCCTGACACAAAAGAGCCCATGGCAACAGTCACCATGTCAATCAATCCACGGGGTGAGGGTTTTTCTCTCCTTCACTGACCCTCCACCCTTCCCAGCATCATTAGCTAACTGAAAGTTTACAGTTCAAACTCACTAACTCCTCTGTAGGAAAAAAAAATGAGACAGTCTCTTCCTGTCATGATTTATAGATTCAGAAACCTGATGGAAGATTGCTAAGAGTATGAATCATCTTAAAGGCAGTAAGTCTGTTGATTTAATAGCCCCTGGGGATAGCTGTTGTTATTACTTGCCATCAAGTATAGTATAACTCATAGCGACCAGATCTAAATCCTATCCTAGCCTGTGCCTATCCTCACAATCTCTGACACATTCGAGCACATTGCTATAGTCACTGTGTCAATCTAAATAGCTGAGGAGTTTCTCTTTTGCTATTCTTCTGTTTCTCCATGCATCATGTCTCTCTCCAAGGATTAGCTACTCTAGCAATATTCCCAAAATACATAAGATGAAGTTTTGCCCTCTTTGCCTCCAAATAACATTCTGACTGCATCTTCTCCAAGATATATATGTTTGCTCTTTTGGCAGGCCATGGAACATTCATTACTCTTCTCCAGCACCACAGTTCAAAGGCATCATTTTTTTTTCTATCATCCTTATTCATCAGATGCACAGCACACGATTGAAAAGATCATGGCCTGAAACAGGTGCAATTTAGTCCCTCAAACTGATATTATTGTTCATCAATAATTCGAGGAGGTCCCTAACAGCATGCTTTTCCAGTGAAATGCATCTCCTGATTTCATGACTGTTGGTACCATGTGTATTGATTGTGTATTGATTGGATCCAGTAGATGAAGTCATTGACAGTCTCAATCCTTTCTCCATCCATCATGATGCTGCCTATCTGTCTCATGGTGACGATTTTTTATTTTATTGACATTAAAATGCAATCCATACAGAAGGCTACAGTGTTTAACCTTGTGCAGCAAGTGCTTCAGGACCTCCTAAGTTTCATCAAGCAAAGTTGTGTCATCTAAATAATGAAAGTTACTGCTGAATCTTTCTCTGATCTTGATGCCACGTTGATTTTGTGGGGGGGGTTCCCCCCCATAGGATCTAGCTTCTGGAGTAATTCGCTCAACATATAAATAGTTATGGGAAAAGGATGCAATCCTGATGCACACCTTTTCTAATTTCAAACTATGCAGCATTCCCTCGCTCTGTCTGCACAGAAGCCTCTTGATCTAGGTATAGGTTTCACATGAGCACAGTTAGGTGTTCTGGGATTTTCCTTCTTCTCAATGTTAACAGATATGATAAAATACATACAGTGTCACAGAAAATTCAACTTATTGTTTTGGCAGATAGTCACTTATCCACTCAGTAAATATTGTTTGAATACAATGAGGAGCAAAGCAAGTTTGTGCTCTAAAGGAATCTGTCATATATAAAGAGGAGATAAACAATAAATAACAAATACATAATAATTGTATGTATCATACATTGCTCCAAACAGTAAAACTGGGTGATAAGATAATGACTGTATTGGTGGTATGTAGCCCTGGTGACCCAGTAGATAAAGAGTTTCACTCTCAACCTAAAGACACCGAGTTTAAAGCCACCAGTTGTTCCATGAAATAAAGAGAGGTAATCTCCTTCTATGTGTTTCAGAACCTCTAAAATCCCTCAAGAGGCTTAATTATGAGCTGATTTTTAGTTAGTTAGTTAGTTAGTTAATTGGAGGTAAATAAATGATGGTGGGCAGTAATCTTCACTGTGTGCCCACTTCAACCTTCTCTGAGGAGGTAACATCTAAGCAGAGCTCAATGTTGTTAAGAAAGTGACAACCATGAAAATTCAGTAAGCGGCAAGAGAAAGAATTAGTCCCTACTGTAAGAGCCGTCTAAAGCATCTAACGTGTAAGAAGAAGGGAAGTTGACTATCAAATAGAGAGATACAGAGAGATGATTCCTAGGAATCAAGGTCAAATCTATCAGTATGGCCAGATCCATTAGGAACTTATGAAGAAGAGTGTGCTTTTTATTTTGCTAGAAACTAAAGTAAATACTTTAGTTTGGGAGAAAACACAACTTGAGAAATAATTCATTATGTTGCTACCATCAAAAGTGATCTTCATCAAGAGACTAACTTGTTGCTATTAGGAATTGTCAAAATCTATACCTGTACAATACTTGCCCTAGCACAATTTGATGGATGGGTGGAGTGAAGGAAATGGGAAGGATATTTTGTGAAAAACAATGTATTCAAACTTTGAAAATAAATCATAATAATCTTTTTTTTTAAGTATGTTGAATTTTGTCACTATCTCATGATTTCCTCCAACATTTTCTTAAAACAATTGAGTATGGTTTATATAGAGATGAGTAACCAGGAAGAAAGGACTTAACTCAAAAAAGACAGCAAATAGGTTAGAAGCAAACTTCAAACCAATAGCTGAGATTACAACACCTTTAAGTTCTAACAACTTGAAAGCCTACTCAATTTTAGACATCAGGACACATGATTATTTTCAAAAGGGAGTAAGATCATTTCTTTGGATAGTAAAAAATAAAATAGTCGAGGTGAAAGGAAAATATAGCCAACTCTTCATTTCCAGTTGAGGAAACTGAGACCCAACGAACGTTAGTTATAGCTACAGTCACAATAATAGCAGGGCCTAATAATTTTGTACGGTTTTCTTCATAAGTTCCTCATTTTTAAACAAGATAAAATTGGTTGTATTCATTCCCCTAAAGAAACAAACCTACAAACTAGAGAGAAATTGATTGTTCAAAAATTCCATGAAAGAGCAGACTGTAGCATTCTTATGTTTTTTTAAAAAAATTTTTATATTGGTTTACATACAAAATTAATACAAACTGTGTTTGATTAATGTACATTGTGTTTCATACGTTCCTTCATTCATATTGTGTTTCATATAATCATTCATATACATTGTTACAAAATTAATCACCATTAGTCTAAGGCTACTATTACCCTGTCTTTTCAGGTACCCTT
>NW_006399784.1:17019824-17020596 GCF_000299155.1 Elephantulus edwardii
AATAAGGAAATTTTCTGAAAAATAAAAAATGTGGTGGAAGGAACAGCACCCCATGATCTTAAAACCTATTACACAGAAGAGGGAGGACTGACTTGAGACCAGCTCTGCACACAAACTGCTTAAGTTGATGCCTCTGATCTCATGCCACTCCAGAGGGGGGGGAAAAATACTTTAGGCTTCCGGAGAGAAAGTTTGATCATGTGAGACACTCCTCCCCAGAGCCAGCACTTTCAGACCCTTGTGGCAAGAGAGAGTACTGAAGCTTCACTGAGGAAAGGTCCCTCTATTTGGGGATCCTTGTCTCCATGGTTATGAAGCCAGCTCAAGGCCAAAAAGGAAAAGAGAGTTTGGGACATAGAGTTACAAGTAGGTAATGACTTTCTCAGTTTTCTGCAAGAGAGACAGCTGACTTGAGACCCTATCTGCACACAAACTGCTGAAGCTGGTGCCCTGATCTCATGGCACTCCAAAGACAAAGGAAGAAATTAAGCTTCAGGAGAGAAAGTAAGATCTGGTGAGAAACTTTCCCCCAGAGACAGTAATTTGGGTTTCTATGCTGAGAGGGGACTGACTCTTTCTTGGGGGAAAATCCCCTCCTTCTGGGGTTCCTTGCCTCCATAGTGGCAAAGGAAGGGAAAAGACGTTTCCAGATTTCTCAAACGGCAGGTTGAACTGTAAGAAAGAGAGCAGACTTGAAACTCCCCCTAGAAAGAAACTGCTTGAGTGGAGCAACTAGTCTCAAACCACTCACGCATTCCATAGATGAAGGAAG
>NW_006399784.1:17020696-17021443 GCF_000299155.1 Elephantulus edwardii
CTCTCTTATTGCTGGTGATTTTGAGCACTTCTTCATGTGTCTGTTACCATCCAAATGTCTTCTTTTGTGAAAAATCTTTGGCTCATTTTGTCATTGGGTTATCAGTTGTTTTTGTGACTGGGTTATCAATCTTTCCCTTTTGGAGGCTCTGAATAAATGATAGTGTACACACAAACAAACAAACAAACAAACAAAAACACCAAAGACTCAAAAAGAACAATAACAACAAAAATATTAAATCTAGTTTGTTGTTGTTGTTGTGTAACATAGAGTTGAAATCAACCCATAGCTTACTCCTCAGTGTATCTTCCGGGGTAGTTAATCACACAGGAGGAGATTTCCACCTTGGTATTACAATGCAGCTTCTTGCCACTAGGCCAGCAGAACTCCCTATTTAGTAAAATGGTAAGATTTAAGAACAATATATACAAAAATCAGTGGTATTCCTCTGCAGTAACAAAGAAAACACAGATAAGGAAACTAAAAATGCAATACAATGTAAAATAGCCAACCACAAATTGAGATATACAAGAATAAATTTAATGACAGACACAAAAGACCTTTTTAAGGGAAACTACAAAACACATAAAATGGGGGAATCTGGAGGACATGATACTGAGTGAAATATCTCATCACAAAAGGAAGAATACTGTATAGCACCACTGTTATAAAATAGTAGAGACATGGGAAAGTTGGGCAGAGAACTTTGAGAAACAATAAGAAGCCTAAAAATATGGGGAGATGTTC
>NW_006399784.1:17022938-17027877 GCF_000299155.1 Elephantulus edwardii
ATACTAAAATTGGAACGATACAGAGAAGATTAGCATGGCCCCTGTGCAAGGATGACACGCAAATTCGTGAAGTGTTCCATATTTTCGACCCTGAAATGAACCAGTCTGTAACGAAGGCTAACTCCTAACTCCTTTCACCTACAAGTTTCGTCTTTGGATACAAAGCTAAGTGGATAGTCCTTACGGAGGGACTGTTTAAAAAAAATGAGGCAGGGAGAAGAAAAGAAAAAAAAGAAGAAGAAAGATGATTTATGTTAATGTGGAGATATTCAAACAGCTATAGAAGAAGGTAAAAAGGATGCAAGAAACAACAGAAGTCATGAAGAAAACAAACAGTCCAGAGACAAAGAGCCAAAAGAAATATATTAATGAGGAAGAACTTGCACAACTATGAAGAAAATTCAAAAGATGGGAGAAAGAATTGAAACTATAGATAAAGAGGTACAAGAACTTAAAAAAAATCACAAAACAGGGCACAGCCAACATAGTAGTGGAAATAACAGAAAAGCATGAAAATGCAATCTAGAATATGAAAACCAAAATGGAAGAAGTATACAACATGCTGGAGGAACAAAAAAGTAGAACAGAAAAGATGAAGCAGAGAGTCAGTGAGATGGAAAATAAGAACTTCAACAGAAATATACCAGAAAAAAATCAGAGATAAGACATAAAGAAAATGAAGAAAACATTAGAAGCATGTAGAATGACATCAAAAGGAACAATATACATGATTAAAATTCTAGAATATGAGATGGACAGGGAAATGACTGAGAAAATTGTTGAAGAGGTACTAGAAGACAATTTCCTAGGTATTATGAAGAATGAGGAAATCCACATTCAGAAAGCTCAGTGAACTGACAATAAAAGAGACACAAATCAAAACCACAAAGAAGTATCCTCTCACTCCAGTAACAGAAAGGAACTCTTATAAATTGTTGGTGGAATTATAAAATGGTACAACCACTCTGGTAGTTTGGTGCTTCCTCAAAAGCTAAACAGAAATTCCATATGACCCAGCTATTCCACTGCTTGGAATATACCCTGAGAAAATGAGAACTGAGGCACAAACTGAGATTTGAACAGCAGTGTTCACAGCAGTATTATTCCCCATTGCAAGAACATGGAAATAGTCCAAAGGTCCAACCAAAAATGAATAGATTGAAAAGTTATGGTATATTCACACAATGAAATACAATGCAGCACGCCGAAGCAATGATTTTGTAAATTATTACCTAACCTGAGAAGGACTAGAAAGCACTATGCTGAGTGAACTAACTCAGTCCCACAAGGATAAATATTGTACAAAACCATTATTGTAGAATGAGTATAAGGATCCAGGAGGGGTAGGAGAGTTTGGAAGCAGAGGGATGAGGATGTGCAGGGGTAGGGAGAATTAATCATGGGGTTGTACAATTTGTTGGGTGAGGGGTGAGGGAAATTGAAAGAATTAGTTCTTGAAAACAACGTATTCGAATTTTGTAAATAAACTAGTAAAAAATATTTGAAGAGAGAGAAAAGAGACCTCTGTAACACTGACGGAAGCTTCAAGTCTGAAAGGCCTTCAATCCTACTTGAGAAGCTGTCCTGACTGCTGCCAATCTAAGTCGTAACTTGTTAACTCTCAGTAAAACCCATAATCGTGGAAAAAAAACATTCAGTGAACATCAAAGAGGCAAGAACCAAAAAGAAAAACATCAAGATATATCATAGCCAAATTCTACCAAAAAAAAGATATGGATAGAATGCAAAAAATAACATGAGAAAAACAAAGTCACCTTCAAAGGAAAAGCAATTCATTTAAGTTCTGATTTTTCAGCAAAAACAATCAATGTGAGCAAGAAGACAAAGGGATGGCATAAACAGAAATTTGAAAGAAAATAATGACCAACTGAGGATCCTGTACCCAGCAAAGTTCTCCATCAAATATGAAGAAGAAATAGCATCCTTTACATAAAAGAAGAAACTTAAGGAATTTGTAAAAACAAGACCAAATTTACAAGACCTTGTAAGGTAAGTCCTTCCAATAGAGACATCAAAGGAAAGTGAATGGACTACAGTAACCAGAGACAACAAAAAAAGAAACAAAATGGCAAATCTAAAACCTAATGTGTCAATAATCACACTTAACTGAATGGACTAAGTGAACAAATAAAGAGAAAAGGAGTAGTAGAACAGATAAAAAAACAAAGCCCGTCAATATGTAGTCTATAAGAGACACATATAAAAAATGAAGACAAAAGTAGACTCAAAATCAAAGGCAGAAAAAAAAATATACCAAGGAAATGGTATCCACAAAAAAGTAGGAGTGGCAATACTGATCTCTAATAAAATAAACTTCAGGATAAAAATCACTATAAAAAATAAGGAAGGGCACTGTATAATGTTTAAAGACATAGTAGATTAAGAAGACATAACCTTGGTCAACATCAATGCACCAAATGGTATACCTGCTAAATTCATAAAACAAATGTTAACAGAACAGCAGCAGAATAGAGGTAGGAGGAGTTCTATTTAACATGTAGGAGTCTCACCAAAGGATAGGTCAACCAAATGAAATTTAACAAAGATGCAGAATATCTAAACTATACATTCAGCCAACACGACCTTGTATTTAAGTATTGCACCCAACTAAAAGTGGATGTATTTCAAGTATTGCACCCATCTAAAAAGTGGATGTATTTCAAGTATTGCACCCAACTAAAAGTGGATGTATTTCGAGCACTGCACCAAACTAAAACTCAATTTACTTTCTTCTCAAGTGAACATGCATGGCACATTCTCCAAAACTGATCTCATATTAGAGTACAAAGCAAGTGTCACAAAATTAAAAAACATAGAAATAATACAAATTATTTTCTCATACCATAATGCCATAAAACTAGAAATTAATGACAAAAGCTTATAAGACTTCTAATGTGGAAGCTAAATAACACCCTGCTAGAACACGATTGGTTTATAGAAGAAATCAAGAATGAAATTTAAAAGTTCCCTGAAACAAATAATAAAGAAAATACAATGTACCAAAACCTCTGGGATGCAGCTAAGGCAGTCTTCAAGGGACAGGTCATAGCAATCGGCAAACACATAAATATGAAGAAAATAGCAAAATTAATGATTCAACTCAACTCCTTCATCAAATGAAAAAAGGGAAAACAATACAGCACCACAGCCTCTAGACAAAAGTAAATTAAAAGAATAAGAGCTGAAATCAATGAAAAAGAAAATTTAAATCATCAACAAAACCAGGAGCTGGTTTTTCAAAAGGGTCAATAAAATTTGCGAATCATTGGTAAACTTAAGAAAGGAAAAGCACAAATAACTCAATTAAGGAATGATTGCAGTGACATCACAACAGAACCAAAGGAAATTAAATTTGTGATATCAGAATACTATAAAACCCTATACATTGATAAATTTTAAAACCTAGAAGAAACTGAAAAATTTCTTAAAACTTATGTTCTAGCCAGATTAACATGGACAGATAAAAAACACTTGGACAGACCCATCAAAAATAAATAAATATTGTGCGGGGAGAAGGGTGCAACAATGAATGAATGGAATTCCAAAATCTCTGTAGATGTTCATTGAAATGAAAAATAAACAAACTAAATTAATAAAAAAATTGACCAAAAAAGAATATATAATACAATGACATAATGTAAAAAATAAAAAAATAAATAAAAATTTAAAAGTTGAGTAGATCATAATAAGTTTCCCCCACGAAAAAAAGTCATGAATTATATAGCTGAATTCTATCAAATATTCAGAAAATATTTATCTTAAGTAAGATTTAATATTCTACTTAAATTATTTATTGTAGGGGTAAAAACAGAAAAAGAAGAAACATACCCACAAACATTCTATTAAGCAAACATAATCTTAATTTAAAAGCCAGGAAAAGATAATACCAAAAAAGAAAATGACAGACTAGTGTCTCTCATAAACATAGATGCAAAAATCCTTAACAGAACCCTAGCCAATACAATGCAAAAGTGTATCAAAAAAACAATTCATCACAACCAGGTGGGATTCATAACAGGAAGCTAAGCGGCTAGGAACTTCCTTCAGTACTGCCTCAAGCAAAATCTTTCCCAGAAGTTGGTACATGGGATTTGGACTGCATCCTCTTAAGGAAGAGGCAGACAACAGTGTGAGAGTCCAGTAGAAGTGTGTAGTACAAGACATCACAGAAATGACATGTGGACTAGGTTATCATAGAGAGAGGTAGCTGGGGAAGGGAGGGTTTGACCACGTATGCAGGAGTGCAAGGAATGGTGATGTAGCAGTGAAAGGGAAGAGACAAGACACATGTGTTTGGGGAAAGGGGAAACAGTGAATGTATAGATTATTTCTGTAAGGGTAATGTCTTTCATCTGCACAGTGAAATGCTTTGTCTGTCAGATACTGTTTTAAAACTAAGTATCCAAATTAAGACAAACTAGAAGAAGGACTAGCCATTCACTTCTGAAATGTAAGGGGCCTTCAAAACCCCAGAGCCCACTCAGAATAGACTAGCAGATTTGGACACTGAGGTGGAGTCCTCAAATTTGAAAACACAATGGAGGAGGAACAGCTATTAAAAAAACTAGTGATTGGTATGTGGCATGTAAGAAGCATGAATGTAGGAAAACCAGACATGTCTAAGAAAGAAATTATAAAACATAATGTAAATGAAAGACTGTATAAAACACAATGTGTATGAGTGAAACAGAGTACAAAGATATTGTTGTGGTTTTTATGTGCCATCGAGTCGCTTACAACTCATAATGACCCTATATACAACAGCCCTAAACTCTGCTCTGTCCTGTACCAATCGCACCGTCTCCGATACACCCATTGAGAGTACCCCAGTCACTGAATCAATCCACCTCATAGAGGGCCTTCCCCTCCTGCGCTGTCCCTCCACCCTCCCAAGCATGATGTCCCTCTCCAAGGACTG
>NW_006399784.1:17028107-17041976 GCF_000299155.1 Elephantulus edwardii
AGTGATAGCAAAGACCATGGCCTGTATCAGATGCACCTTAGTCTCCAGAGAGACACCATTGCTCTTCAGTACTTTGGAGAGGTCCCTAACAGCAGACTTTTCCATGGCAATACATCTTTTAATTTCTTGGCTACTGGTGCCAAAATAAACAAAAAGTATTAAAAGGAAAGAAAGAAATAGAATGCATAAATATTGACATATTGTTGTTGTTGTTGATTGCCTTCAAGTCGAGCGTGACTCATAGTGACCCTATGAACAAAAGGCCTAAAGCTCCTCTACAACTATCAACACTTATCAAAGTTCATAGAGTTTTCAGAGGCAAGTTGTTTAGGAAGTGGATGCCACTCTTGCTTAAAAAAAATAATAATTTGACCTATTAGGTATTAGCTAAATGAGATAGACTGATATGGGACATTTTGAATCAGATGACCATATGATTTATTATGCTGGAGACAAAAGGTGAGAAAGAAAAATAAGATTACATTCATAGTTTAAAGAGTTATTTCTAAATCCGTCTTGAAATATAATGTTGTGCATAAAAGAATAATGTCCACACATTTTAAAGAAAGACCTGTTAATATCACTATCATTCAAATTTATGCACCAACAACCAGAGCCAAAGAGGAGGAAATAGGTGATTTTTAACATAAATGTTGCAGTCAGAAATCAAGCGTGTAACCAAGGTAATAATAGCTGACTGGTATGTGAAAGTTGGAAACAAGGAAGAAGAATCAGTAATCAAAAAATATGGACTTGGTTACAGAAATGATGCTGGGATAAAATGATAGAATTCTGTGCAATCAGTTACTTATTTATAGCAAATACCTGCTATAAGAAACATAAACGCAAGCTATAGACATGGATTTCACCTGATGGGATGCACAGGAATCAGATCGACTACATCTGTGGAAGGAATCATTGGAGAAATTCAGTATCACCAGTGAAAAGTAGGCCAGGTGGCTATTGTGGAACAGATCATCAACTACTCATATGCAAGTTCAAATTAAAGCTGAAGAAGGTTAAATCATATTCACAAGAACCAAAATTTGATCTGAAGTCTATCCTCTCTGAATTTAAACACCAACTCAGGAAGAAGGTTGAGGCCTTGAACACAAATTGACAAAGACTAGATGACCTGTGGAAAGATACCAAGAATATCATTCGTGAAGAATGTAAAAAGTCATTACAAAGAAATGGAAGAAGAAAAGACTAAAATGGATGTCAAAAGAGACTGAATAATTCACTAGAACTCTGAGAAGCCAAAGCAAAAGAAAGAAATCAAGACGTTAAGGAGCTGAATAGAAGATTTCAAAGGGCAGCTAGGGAAGAAAGGGCAAAGTATTATTATGAAATGTGCAAGGTGCTGGAGTCAGAAACTAAAAAGGGCTGAACTTGATCAACATTTGTTAAGCTGAAGGAACTGAAGAACAAATTCAAACTACGAGTTGCAATGCTTAAGGACGCTATGGGTAGAACATTGAATGATTCAGGAAGCATTAAGAGAAGATGGAAGGAGTACACAGAGTCATTGTACCAAAAAGAAGTGGCTGAAACAGAAGAATTTCAGGAAACAACGTATAATCAAGAGGCAACAGTGATGAAGGAGGAAGCTCAGGCTGCTCTTAAAAACTTGGCAAACAATATTATTCAAAATGGGTGACCCTGGAGGACATTATGCTGAGTGAGGTATCTCAGTCACAAAAGGACAAATGCTATATGGTGCCACTGTTGTAGAATGAGGATGACATCGGGATGGGGGTAAGACTGAGAAAAACTGGATGAAATATGTTTATGTCATTGAAGTCTTTGGGGGAGAGAATAGTGTATATTTTAGGGCATTATGTTTATCATAAGAGTACAGAATGAGGGTTGCAGAGTGGATTATATTTGGGGGTTGGAGGATGTGTGTGGGGGATTGCATACCAATGAGGGAGTTTTTCTTTTGCGTTTGAAGGAGAGGAGCAAACCGGGGGGGGGGGGGGGGGGGGGGGGGGGGTAGAGGGGTGCAACAATGAATGAATGGAATTCCAAAATCTCTGTAGATGTTCATTGAAATGAAAAATAAATTAAAATTTTAAAAAACTTGGCAAAAAATAAAGTCACAGAAATTGATGGAATACCAATTGACATATTTCAACAAACAGATGCTGCCCTGCATGTGTTCACCAAGTTGTGCCAAGAAATCTGGAGAACAACTACTTGGCCAACTAACTGGAAGAGATCCATATCTATTCCCAGTCCAAAGAAAGGTGACCAGACAGAGTGTGAAAATTATATAACAGTACACTAATATCGCACACTAACAAAAGCCTGCTGGAGATTATCCAGAAGCGACTGGAATAGTACATTGACAGAGAACTACCAGAAAAATAAGCTGGGTTTAGAAGAGGTCGTGGCACTAGAGACATTATCACTAATGCCAGACGGATGTTGGCAGAAAACAGAGAGTACCAGAGGAATGTCTATCTATGTTTCATTGACTATGCAAAGGTATTTGACTGTGTGGATCACAACAAATTGTGGCTACCTTGAAGAAAATGGGAATCCCAGAATATTTGATTGTGCTTATGTGAAACCTACACTTGGACCAGGAAGCAGTCCTCAGAACAGAGCAGGGAAACACTGCATGATTGAAAATCAGGAAAGGAGTGCTTCAGGGATGCATCCTGTCTCCATATCTTCTCAATTTATATGCAGAACAGATCATTCAGGAAGCAGGCCTTTATGAGGAGGAATGTGGCATCAGGGTTGGAAGAAGACTCATTAACAACCTACGTTATGCAGATAACACAACCTTACTTGCTCAAATTGAAGAAGACTGGAAGCTCTTGCTGCTATAGTCTTCAATATGGATTGAAACTTAACATCAAAAAGACAAAGATTCTCACCTCTGGGCCAATTGGCAGCACCATGACAGATGGAGAAGAGATTGAGGATGTTCACAATTATAGCTTGCTTGGCTCCACAATCAACACTTTTGGTACTAGCAGTCAGGCAATCAAAAGATAAACTGCACTGGGAAAATCTAATGTCAAGGACCTCTCCAGAGTACTAAAAATCAACGATGTCAGTCTAGAGACTAAGGTGTGCCTAATACAGGCCATGGTCTTCACAATTACTTGCTATGCTTCAGAGAGTTGGACAATGACTAAGGATGAAAGAAAAATAGTTGATGCCTTCGAACTGTGGTGCTGGAGAAGAGTCTTGAACATACCGTGGGTTGCCAAAAAAACAAATAGGTTTCTCCTTGGAGAGTTTCTCCTTGGAGGCTAGGATTTTGAAGCTTTGTCTCACATACTGTACGCAAGTGACCAGAAGGACATCATGCTCAGAAGGGTGGAGAGGACGACTCCAGATGAGATAGATTGATACAGCAACTGGGACAATGGGGGTTGGTGTATTGGAATTAATAAGACTGGCTCATGAGAAGGGAGGGTTCAGAGCTGCTGTACTTAGGGTCACTATGGGTCACAGGAGATTCGACAGCACATAAGAACAACAAATACAGATGATATGATAGTGTACACAGAAAACTCAAAGGACTTAATAAAAAACACAACAAACCAACAAACAACTGTTAGAATTAGTGGACTAATTTAGTAGGATGGGATGATACAAGATCAATATACAAATGTCAGTGGGATTCCCCTACAATAACAAAGAGAACTTAGAGAAGGAAACCAAGACAGCAATCTCGTTTACAATGGTGTTGTTGTTATACGCTGTTGAGTCCTTTGTGACTCATAGTAAACCTATGTACAACAGCTCTGAACCCTCCCCTATCCTGAGCCAACTTCATTGTTTCTGACACACCTACCCTCATTACCTGAGTAACTGAGTCAATGCTTCTCAGCCAGGGTCTTCCTCTCCTGTGCTATCCCTCCACCCTCCCGATATGATATTTCTGTCCAAGAACTGGTACTTCCTTGCCCAAAGTATGTGAGACAAAGCTTCAAAATCCTTGCCTACAAGGAGCATCCTGGTTTCACCCTCTCCTGGATGAAACTATGTGTTCTCCTAGCAATCCATTATATATTCAACATTCTTCTCAAGCCCACAGCTCAAAAGTATCTGTTTTTCTATTGTTGTCTAGCTTTCTAATGCATAGCAAGTAATTGTGAAGAACATGGCCGAGATCATGTGCACCTTAGAAATCAAGATGTTAAGATATTGAACAGAAGATTTCAAAGGGCAGCACAGGAAAATAAAGCAAAGTATAATGAAATGTGCAAAGAAGTAGAGTTGGCGAATCAAAAGGGACAAACTTGCTCAGCATTTCTCAAGGTGAATGAACTAAAGAACTAATTCAAGCCTCTAATCACAATAACTAAGGAATGTTGAATGATCCAGGAAGCATCAAAAGAAGATGCAAGGAGTAGACAGAGTCACTATACCAATAAGAATTGGCTTACACAGAAGAATTTAATGTAACAACTTATGATTAAGAGCCTATGGTGATGAAGGAAAAAGTTCAAGCTACTCTGAAGGAACTGACAAAAAACAAAGCCCTAGGAATTGATGACATCTCAATTGACATATTTCAACAAACAGATGCTGTCCTTGGTGAGATGCTGCTGACCAAGTTATGGAAAAAAACCTGGAGGACAACAACCTGTCCAACTGACTGGAAGAGATACATATTTGTTGTCATTCCCCAAAAAAGTGACCTGAAAGAGTGTGAAAATTATTGAACACAATCATTAATATCACATGCAAATTTACTGAAACATTACATCAACTGAGAACTGCCATTTGTGCAGGTTGGGTTTAGAAAAGGTCAGAGCACGTTATAGCCAATGTTAGATGGATATTAGCTGAAAGCAAAGAGTACCAGAGGAATGTCTATTTGTGTTTCATTGATGATGCAAAGGCATTTGTCTAGGTGGATAACAAGCTGTGGCTAACTCTGAGAAGAATGGGCATCCCAGAACACTGGATTGTGCTTATGTGAAACCTATACTTGGACCAGGATATAGTCATCAGAACAGAGCAAGGAAACACTGCATGGTTCAAAATCAGGAAAAGTGTATGGCACGGATGCATCCTCTCTCTCTAACCATTTACAATAGCCAAATACAAATTGAGATACTTGAAAATGAACTTAACTAGAGACACAAAAGTCTTATGGAAAGAAAGCTACAGAACATTTCTGAAAGACACAGTGAAAGATCTAAATAAATGGGGAAATGTGCCCTGTTCATGGATAGGAAGATTCAATATTGTGAAAGTGGTAATCCTACCAAAAGCAATCTACATTTTCAACACAAAACCAATACAGATACCAAATTCAGTATCAAGGAGATTGAAAAGGACATTTTCAAATTTATTTGGAGAGGAAAGGGTCCCCGAATAAGAAAAGCACTTCTGAAAAACAAAAATGAAGTAGGAGGCTCATTCCCTGACTTTAAAACCTACTACACAGTGGTAGTAACAAAAACAGCATGGACTGGTACAATGACAGACACACAGACCAATGGAACAGAATGGAGAACCCAAAAATAGGCCCATCTATCTATGGTCAACTGATATTCAACAAGGAAATAGAACCTATCAAATGGGAAATGACAACCTCTTCAACAAATGGTGCTGACAAAACTGGACTGCTACCTGCAGAAAGCTGAAACAGGATCCACACCTCACACCATACACACACACACACAAAAACACAAGATAGATCAGAGACCTCTGAGTAAAGCCCAAAACGATAAAGTTCATAAAAGACAAACTGAGTCCAAGCTTAGAAGGCCTAGTCTATAATATAAAGAGGCTGACAAAACCAGCCCGAAATGCTCAATCTGGAGAAAATAAAACTGATGAGTGGGACTCTCTAAAGATTACATCTCTGTGCTCATCAAAATTTTTTTCCAAGAGGGTGAAAAGAAAATCTGACAACTGGAAAAAAACATTTGGTAATACCATCTCAGTTACAGATTACACTTGCACCTCCAGAAAGAAAATATTGATAACTCAATTACAAAATGAGAAAGATATTCTAATGGTGAACATACAGACAAATGTTAAAAATCATTGGCAATAAGAGAGATATATATAAAAACCACAATGACATACTACCTTACTCCTGTTGCAGTTGCAAAGTTTTCAGTAAGTAATAAATATTGGAGAAGATATGGAGAGGTGAGAACTTCCATACATTGTTGGTGGGATTAAAGAACAGTACAACCACTCTGAGAGGCAGTTTGGCATTTTCTCAAATAGGTGAACATAGAAATTCCATATTGCCCAGCTATTCTACTACTAGAAATATACCCCAAGGAAGTTAAAACTGAGACACAAACAGATTTGTACACCAAAGTTCATAGCAGCATTCTTCACCAGTGTAAGAACATGGAAACAGCCCAACTGTCTAACTGCAGTTGAATGGATTGAGACATTGTGGTACATTCTCACAAAGTAATACTATGAAGCACTCAGGAACAAGAATTTTGGAAAATTCTGCATAACTTGGGAGAGACTAGAGAGCATTATGCTGAGTGAACTAACAAATACTTCATAAAACCTTTATTGTAAAAATAGAAGAACAACTAATAAAACATGTATGTGGACCCAAAGGGGGAAGGGATGAGAGCAGAGGAGTGAAAATGAGTAGGGGTGAAATCACAGGGTTGCAAAATTTGATGGGTGGAGGAGAGGGGTGAGGGAAATGGGAAGGATTTAGTAGGGACCTGAAAAGACCAGGTAATGATATGCAAGGTCCAATGGTGATTGTTTTTGTAGAACATAATGCACCTGATACAGGCCATGGTCATTGCAATCACTTGCTATGTGTCAGAGAGCTGGACAATGACTAGGGAGGATAGAAGGAGAATTGATGCCTTTGAGCCGCAGTGTTGGAGAAGAGTATACCATGAATATACCATGGACTGCTAGGAGAATGAACAGGTCCATCCTAAAGAGGGTTTAACCAGGCTACTTCTTGGAGGCAAGGATTCTGAATCTTTGTCTGACATACTTTGGACATGCTGTAAGGAGGGATAGGTACTTGGAGAGGGACGTCATGCCTGGGAGGGTTGAGGGACAGCTCAGGAGAGAAAGACCCTCGATGAGATGGATTTATTCAGTGACTGGGGTAATCGGGGTAGGTATGTTGGAGACAGTGAGATTGGCACAAGATATAGCAGGGTTTAGGACTGTTGTACATAGGGTCGCTATGAGTTGCAGGCACTTGTCAGCATATAACAACAATCAACATCAATGCATGGGAATGACTGTATGAAAAGCAATGTGAGTGAAGAACAGTCTAAAACACAATGTATACAAACTTTGTAAGAAAACCAATATTTTTTTTTTAAAGAATAAAGAAGGGAAGAGAAAGAAAAGGAGTAAAAGGGAGAGGAAAACATAAGAAGGGGGGAAAAATGGGTTCTTTACAATGGCAAGTGTTCAATCAGAATCTGAACATCCACTTATTAAGAGAATTTTGGAGAAATTCTATGATATGTAGAATTTGGACACATTTATCTTTTAATATCCTTCCAAAATCTGCAACTGTATCAAATAATGATTCCCTATTTATTAATAAAACTTATTCCTAGCAGTGTAAAACATATCCAACACTAAAAGTAAACCTAATTTAACTATCTTCTCAAAAATAAGAAAACTCAAACTTTATAAACATAGAGGGCAAATTCTAGCATGCTTTTTACATTTGTATGTTGTCACTGAATCTTGGACCATATTTGACATAGTAAATTCATTAATAAAAGTACTTACTCGGTTAAAAATAAAAATAAAAAAAATCTATTGCACAGCTGTAATAACTAAAACAGCATGATACTACAACAATGACTGGCACACAGACCAATGGAACAGAGTTGAGAATCCAAAAATTAACTCATCTACTTACAGTCAACTGGTTTTTTATAAGGAAGTAAAAGTGATCAAATGGAGAAACTATTACCTCTTCAACAAATGATGCTGGCAAAACTACATTTTGATCAGAATGCTGAAGCTAGACCCATATTTCACACCATACACAAAAATAAACTCAAGGTGAATCAGAGACCTACACAGGTAAAGCTCAAAACCATAAAGATCATAAGAAACAAAATGGTACCAAATTCTGAATCCCTAGCCTAAGGTATAAATAGGTTTGCAAATATAGCTTAAAATGCACAACCAGAAGAGGCTAACATTGATGAGTAAGACCTTGTAAAGATTAAATCCCTGTGTGCATCAAAAAATATTTCTAATAGGGTGACTAGAAAACCTACTGACTGCGCAAAACATTTGGCAATGGCATCTCAGACAGGAGCCTCATAACAAAAGTTTACAGCATAATACAACTGCTCTTGGGCTTGAGTCCATTCTTTTTTTTCTTAGTTTATTTTTTTTAGTTGAATATTGTAAAGATTTATTAAGTAGAGGTTATGTGAATGCATTGTTTTCACAGACATTTATATAGAGTTGCACTACTAATTCAAAGATGGCACCTCTCTTCTGGTTTAAATATAACACTGACTTCACAGATAAAGATGGGCCTCCTTTCCTGTGATTTTCAGCCTCTGGAAATCTACTGGAGAGTCAGCTAGGAATTGGTTCTGACTCAGTGGTGATGAGGTTTTTGAGAAGTACTTTGAAATTTTCAAAACTCAAATTAAATAATAATATTATATCTGGTATATATAGACATAAGTGGAACAGATATGCATTAAATTTACGGTTCATGCCCACATTATCATTTAGATAGAGCTTTGAAAAGTGTATGTACCTGCAGAACCCCATCTACCCAGACCAATCCTTAACATCAAGCTTTTCCAGTCATGACTCCTCTATTCTCTGAGTTATGCTGAAGAAAAGCTTTACTGATACTATTGCCCTCTTAGGAGACATTTTGATAATTGCATCATAGTGAAATTATCATAACTGCCTGTGAACTTTTTTTTTTTAATTTAGGTTGTTTATTTTTCATTTCAATGAACATCTACAGAGATTTTGGGATTCCATTCATTCATTGTTGCACCCTTCTCCCCGCACAAACCCCTCCCCCCCATTTGCTCCTCTCCTTGAAAAGCAAAAGAAAAACTCCCTCATTGGTACACAATCCCCCCCCCACACCTCCCCAAACCCCACCCCCTACCCCCAAATATAATCCACTCTGCAACCCTCATTGCATACTCCTACGATAAAAATAATGCCCTAAAATATAATACTTTTAGACTATTCTCTCCCCCATAGACTTCAGTGCCGTAAACATATTTCATCCAGTTTTTCTCAGTCTTACCCCCACCCCATTGTTACCTGACTTTGCTTTCTGAGTCAGCTAGAGTAAGACTGCAGTCTGGACACAAAGGTATACAGGCAAAATGTGTGAAAACAGAGTAGATCCCAAGGACAGTCCTTGACTCCACATGAAATTTCAAAGTTAGAAGTTTCGCTATGGACAATCAAAACGTATGCTCTGATTACCTACTGGCAAGAAGCTGTACTGCAATCCCAGAGGGATGTGGTTCTAATCCACTAGATGCTCTGCTGAAGAAGGAGGGGCAATTTCCTCCTGAACCAGTCAGATCCTATTTGACAGTATACACACAAAAAACAAAAAGAAAAAATTTTTAAAAACCCAAATATATGGATATTAAAGGTAATGTATGTGAAAATCTTTTTAAGATTAAGAGATAGACAGTTGGATACAACTAATCTTACCATTTGTCTAGATCGAGACTAAAAGTCATGAAATGGTGAATTTCTAGTTTGGTTATTTTTTTTATTTTCCAATCTGTCAAGACACAACCAAAGCTCGATTCTTTATTCGTTTTCCTTTTTCAACTGAGGGACTAATTAGCTACACTGCTTTTCAATTTTAGCACATTTATTACACTATTCTTTTTTAAACATTTTATATAAAACTCTCAAGTTTGAAATTACAAGGTTCTAAAGTAAATAAGAAATACTTTTCTTACTTTCAAGAAGCCTTGTTCTAATTAGGCTTTTTAATATCCAGATGCTAAGTTGGAAAGTTCTTTCCCCAGTGTATGAATAGAAGTGCCAAAAACTACGAATTCTGATTTCTTGGAAAATTTTCAATGTCAAATTCTCTGTGATGTTACCTGGCTAATGCTTATGAAGAATGAATTTGGAATCTTGGAGGGAGCGTGGTTAGTGACTAATAAGACCTCAAAGTCAAGGAGTTCTGGCTGTCCCCCAGTTTCTGGTCTCCCTCGTTAAAACAAGGATGACACTGATAGATTATAGCTTCTAAGAGTGACAGTAATGTTCAAAAGATAAGTCAAGATCTTTAGAAGAAAATATCAAGTAGGCACAAACCAAGATGAATTTATTCTTTCTTCCCATTTATTTTTGTAATATCCTAAAATTCTTCCAAATATGACTTTGGGGGCCCAAAACATGAGACTGTACTAAATCATAAATGTACATATATTTGAAAATGAAGGAACATTGTGGTGTAAACCACGAACATATTTTTTAATATCAGACTCAGAAGCTGAGTTCCCAAGGACTTTGAAACCCCCAAAACAAAATCTATATGGATTATCCACTATGCCCTGAACAAAAACTGAGTATCTCATATGGATAATCAAGCTTTCAGTATACTGAGGAACACATTGGAGATTCTTCAAAGAGTGGCCATAACCAACTGTCCTACAACATGTGAACAAATTCACAAGTGTTTCTTTCTATAAAGCGAAGAGAAGAAGGATGTGGGTGATCACAGGACGCACCTTAACAAAAAACAAAGTACAATGTGTCCTTTTTTGCAAAAAATTGCCTAATTCTGGTCATCCTTCTACATGATGAGCAGTTATAATGGTAATAATAATACATCTTCTAGCACTAAATATTTCATCAAAGTAATTCTGGTGGCAAGGTCTAAAATCTTGATCCCTGAACAAAAAAAAAGAAGTGAAAAGAAACCTCTTCCCTTCCCAAATTTCTTTCCTGCAGAGGATGTGGTTTTATTCATTGTCAACCCCAATTTTTATTGGCATACACTTTTTCAATTTGTCCAGAAAGTTGTCAACAGGTTGCCCATGTTGCCCTTTACTTCCTGAGCTGCTGTTCCTTGTGGTATTTTGCAATAACTCATACATAACTTGTTTCACCACTATCTCTGCTCTTAAAAGTAAACTGAATTTTTCTTGTTTTGGAAAAAGTGAAAGTTTTTCAAAGTGTAAGACTCACCAAATCAAAGCAACTTGATCATGTATACAAACCAATAAAGCCAGAAGACACTCTTTATTCAGTCAGTGAGTCATAAATGAACAACTTTCTCAAGTCTCCTTCTCTATGGGTGCAATAGAACACAGTGCAGGGACAGGTCCATCTGCTTAAGTCGTGTGTGTGTGTGTGTGTGTGTGTGTGTGTGTGTGTGTGTGTGTGTGTCTCGTAGAGGGAGGAATTGCAGTTAGCCAAATATTTTATTTTTTCAAGATTATAACAGTTAAAATGTCTGGAATCTACTTTGAAGATGTGCTTGTTGACATAGAAGAGCAACAGCATGGAGGGGAATTCTAGAGACAGAGGTACTTATTATTAAGTACTTCAAACATCTAAAATCTCCCTGAAATAAGACACTTTCTTCATTTATACTTGAGAGGCTAAAATATGGAGAAGAAACAAAAAGAGCAACTTTAGGTTTGGCTGATGCTCAACAAGTCGTTTTCCATTAATTGCATGATGGAAATGACCTCTGCAGTCTAAATTGTTTGAGCTTTAATAACTTAACATCACTGATAATTCCCCTTACTTGTACAATAAGCCTGTTCTTGCTAGATTTGACCTTGTAGATGTCTCAGATACTTTCAGCTTCTAAGTACTCTACTTGCTCATATTGGTGGGCATTCTTCCCATTTTACCGTCATATTCTTCCTTTACCATAGGTAACGTGATATCATTCTTGTGTCTATATTTCTTTTCAATAAATATTTCTTGAACACCTACAACTGTCAAAGGAGCCCTAGTGGCATAGTGTTTAAATGCCTAGCTAATAATCAAAAGGTCAGCAGTTCAAACCTCTCCAGTTTCTGTGAGGAGAAAGATGTGACAATCTAATTCTGTAAAGACTTAAAGTTTTGGAAATTCTGGGAAGTACTTCCACTTGGTTCTATATGGTCAGAATGAGTTGGGATTGACTTTACACCGCCAATAGGTTTAGAAAGAACTTGTAACATAATCACATACTGTGTTGTCAGCAACATAAAAATAAAGTCCTTTAAAGAGCTCATGTTCTAGTAGAAGAGGAAAACAAGACTCAACTGAAATGCAAGTTGAAAAAATTGAATGAGGGAAATTAGTTTTTATTGTTATGGGATTAATTTTGGCATTTCCTGAGTGATGACTAGTCAAAAATATACTGTTGTTGTGGTTCTTGTTATTGTTGTTGCTATGTGCCATCGAGTCGCTTGCAACTCATAGCAACCTGATGTGCAACAGCCCTAAACCATGCTCTGTCCTGTGCCAATCACACTGTCTCAGACACACCAATCCCGATTACCCCAGTCACTGAATCAATCCACCTCATAGAGGGTCTTCCCCTCCTGTGCCTGCCCTCCACCTTCCCAAGCATGACATCCTTCCCCAGGGACCGGTCTCTCCTTATAACATGTCCAAAGTATGTTAGATGGAGCCTCAGAATCCTTGCCACCAAGGAGCCACCCAGTTTAACCCTTTCCAGGATGAATCTGTTTCCTTAGCAGTCCATGGTATCCTCAATGCTCTTCTCCAGCACCACAGCTCAAAGGCATCAATTTTCCTTCTATCCTCCTTGATCGTTGTCCAACTCTCTGATGCATAACAAGTGATAGTAAAGACCATGGCTTGTATCAGACACACCTTAGTCTCCAGAGAGACACCATTGCTCTTCAGTACTTTGGAGAGGTCCCTAACAGCAGACTTTCCCATGGCAATATGCCTTTTAATTTCCTGGCTACGGGCGCCAAGAGTGTTGACTGTGGAGCCAAGCAAACTAAAGCTTGTTGTTGTGGTTAGGTATTATTAAGTCAACTTTGACTCATAGCAAACCTATGAACAAGAAATCTGAATTTTGCCTTATCCTGTGCCATCTTTATACTCTCTGTCTAGATCGATCCTGAGGATTTCAATGGAGAAAAGGTGAAGGAAATTCCAGAATGAGGAAGCAGCATCAGCCCTTAGCAAAATAAAGTACCATAAAGCAGTCACCAGTGCAGGAACGTTTTAATATAATGGAATAAATGGATAAACATAGATCAGATTAGATTAAGGTGACATTTTAGGGTAAAAGAGGAAAACCCTTGGATGCAGTGCTCATGAGGGTTAGGGTCACTGAAAACTTTTGAATTAACTTATCCAAACAGCAGTAAAAATAGCAAAAGGAGACTTCATTCAGCAGCAATAGAGGTCAATGATTAGTAGTAGTATTCATTGAAGTATGAGCTAACAAGGACTAAACTAGGTTAATGGTAAAAAATGGGATAATACAAAGAAGAACCAACAAGAATGAATTATTTGTCAACTGAAAGGTAAAGAAGGTATGAAAAGGTGCTAATGTGTATAACTAAGTGGGAAATGTCGTGGCTTAGTCGTAAGGGTTTGCACTGCCAATCCAAAGGCATATAGTTCAAACCCACCAGTTGCTTTGTGGGAGAAAGATGAACAATCTCCTCCCAGGCAATTAATTACCTCTGAAGACCCCTTGAGGGTTACTTATGAGTCTGTTCTGACTCTATGGTACACAACAACACAAATAAGTATAACCTGGTAAATGACAACAGGTTTTGTTATAATTATATTGAATTAGAGTGAAGACATGCATTTAAAAAATTCCAACAGGAACTCAAGATGTTGGATGTCATCTTCACAGAGATGCTTAAAATCAATTGGATGCAATGGGGATAGAAGGAGGCTTGACCC
>NW_006399784.1:17043686-17050924 GCF_000299155.1 Elephantulus edwardii
ATCCTAAGTACAAGAGCCCTAAACTTGCTCTATCCTGTGCCAATCTTATTGTCTCGGAGACACCCACTCCTATTACCCCAGTCACTGAATCAATCCATTTCATCAGAGATCTTCCTCTCCTGCACTGTCCCTCCACCCTCCCAAGCATAATGTCCCTCTCCAAGGACTGGACCCTCCTTGCAACATGGCTAAAGTATGTCAGGTGAAACTTCAGAATCCTTGCCTCCAAGAAACAGCCTGGTTTAACCCTCTCCAAAACGAACCTTTTTGTTCCCTTAACAGTCCATGGTTTATTTACTACTCTTCTCCAATGTCACAGCTCAAAGGCATCAATTCTCCTTCTAGAATTCCTAGTCATTGTCCAGCTCTCTGATGCATAGCAAGTGATTGCAAAGACCACGGCTTATATCAGGCATATCCTCTTAAAACTATTCCTTACTTCCGAATAGGGTCTCTGAGTGGGGAAAATGATTAAACATTCAGTCATTATTGAAATGGTTGGTAGTTCAAACCCAGAGATAGATTCAAAGTGGAAAAACAAAAACAAAACAAACAAAAAAAAACCAAAAAACAAACCAACAACTATATTTTTAAAACAGTTTCTACTTTCAAATATACAGATTTGCAATGAGTCAGGGTCAGCTAGACAACAACTTTCTAGTTTAACTTCCAAATAAAAATATAGTAATAAAATCACATCTCTACCAGAAAACAACCATCCCTTGCTCAGCATAAAACACTATCTCTTTTTCTCTAAAAATTATCAAAAATCTTATCCACTTTTTGATGGCACTTATTTTCTTCTGGCTAAGTATCCCCTTTGATATCCTGTAAGTCAACTGTTGAAATATAGGGTGAGATATTAAGGAGAAGGGAGAGGAAAATTGAAGAATTTGTTAATATATTTACAAGAATACACTTATCAATATAAGGAAGAACTATCTTGATTATTCAAACAGATGCTCTAAACCAGTACAATCCTCTTTTGTACAACTTGTCATGTGGTCTTAGCTCATATTTATAACTTTCTTCTTCCATTACCAATTCTGTTTTGGAAAAAAAGTAATTTTTTTTCAAAATGGCAAAGTCACCAGATCAAAGCAGTCTGATCATGTACACAAATCCAATAAAGCCAGAAGGCAATTCTCATTGAGTCACTGAATCATAAGGAACTTTTTTCCTCAGCAGCAACTTCGTGTGGCCATAGTTTTGTTCTGTTACGGTTTTTCATGACATGGGGGACTTTTTTCACTTCTGGGGAGTCTGAGCCTTTAACAGACCTATCTGAAGTAATCTGTATAGCTTTCCACTGAATTTTATCACAAAGCATGACAATGCCAAGACTATCCAGATCTATTCCTCTCTTCCTTCATTGTGTAGGAAGTAGCAGCCCAATTTCTTCTTGATGGTCAGAGTCTATCTATCCAGCCAGCATAATAATATCCCTCACTGCTGATTTTTGTCTGATAATTTCTTTTCTTTTGTATTGTTCTTGAAAATATGCATAGAAAAATATATATCAGTTCTACCATTTCTACATGAAAGATTCTATGGCATTGATTTCATTCTTCAAATTATCCAGTTCTTACTTTCTGTTTTTCAGTTATTCCCCCACATACCAGAAACTCTCTGCTCCTTAATTTCCCTATCTAACTTTGCAAGTTTCTCTTATAAACTTGATCTCATATGGTTTTTTTTTTTTAGAATACAATGCACAAAACACATGCTCTTTAGTAATTAAGCTAAACTATTGGCCTTTCTAAAGACTATTTCATAGGATCTTTTTGGTTTAAAGTTTAAATAAAGAGCTTTATGGGTCAGCTTCAGTGGCTCCAGAAAGCTTGATATCTATGAAAATTTGACATCCTTTTCCACATTTTTTTCCCTTTAGATGGTTTGTTTTGGTTTCTCTTTTTTTTTCCCCTTTTTTTATTTTATGGACTATTAGAACAAAATGCTCAGCTATAGCCAAGCACCATCCAGTTATTCAGTTATTCAGTTGTTCAGGGAAGCAGTTGATCATATATCCCATTTTTTCCTCTTCTTAATCCTAGCTCTCCTTTCTTCGTTGCTTCAGATAATAGAAACAAATTGTTTTACTTTGAACAGTTATTTGCAAGTTTTTAACATTCCAACCACTATGCAAAACTCTGTGGAACAAACTAGAAAGTAGAAACCAGCAGGCCACCAGAGCTCCCTAGAACAGAAATAATGAACACAAGAGTGTGGGCCAATGAACTGGGACATTCATGGAATCATGACCTTAATTCTTCAAATTAAGACATCAAATTCCATGAGATTTTTAATTGTGTATAAACAGCTTCAACAGCCATTCTATTTTCCCCTAAATCATCTATTACACAACATGGAGCTTTTTATATTCACACAACTTATTGCTAGCAATTACATTAATCAGTTATACAGCACTGACTCTTAATCAATGTGATTTTTCTGTCAGTGTTCTATAAAAAAAATGAAAGTCCCTTTCATTCTCCTCTTCACCGCTAGCAAACGTCAGTCTCTAGTAAACCCTCTAGTTTCCTAGTAAACTTCCGTCTCCATATGTTTTCCAGCTCTTGTGTGTGTATATATATATATATATATATATATATATTTAAAATATTTGTTCTTTGGTAGTTGACTTTTTTTCACACAATATAATGTCTTCTTGTCCCATCTATTTGTAGCATATGTCAGGTTCTAGTTGAATTAGTATCCCAATGTGTGATGATGCTACACTTTTTTTTTTTACTCATTTGTCTATTAATGGATATTTAGGTTGTTTCCACATTTTGGCTATTGTAGATAATAAATGCTGCAATGAACCCTGGTGTACATTTGCCGTTGCTTATTAATTCACCATCATGAAGATCCCAGGTAGGATACCCAGGAATAGCAGATGGCAGCTTCAAATTCTAGCTTAATGGACCATTAGCTGTGGTCATAATAGAAGCCATGATCTTTTCTTGGTAAGAACTACATCTTCCAGATCGTTGTTGTTGTTGTTACATGTTGTCAAGTCAACTATGACTCATAGTGGTCCTGTGAACAATAGCTCTGAATTTTACCCTACCCTAAGCTAACCTCACTGTCTCTGACATACCTGACCTAATTGGTCACAGTCATCATTTCAATCAATCTCATCTAAGGTTTTCTTCTGCCCTAATTGTCTACCCTTCCAAGCATGGTGTCCTTTTCCAAGGACTGATTTCTCCAGGCAATATGCCTAAAGTATATGAGATGAAGTTTCAAAATTCTTGCCTCTAACCAACAACCTGGTTTCACCCTGTCCAGGACAGATCTGTTTATTCTCTTGTCAATCCGTGATATGATCAATACTCTTCTCCAGCACCACAACTCTAAGGCATCAATTTTTTCCTTCTTCTGTCATCCTTAGTCATTGCCCAGGTCTCTAGCGCATAGCAAGCAATTGAGAAGGCCATGGTCTGCATCAGGCACACTTTAGTCTCTAGATTGGCATCATTGGTCATTAGCAGATTTTCCCAAAGCAACACATTGTTCAAGGAGTTCCTATTAGGTGGAACCATAAATACTCTTCATCATTCTTTCTATCCAATTGTTTCAGGGCGTTGTGGGACTTCTGAAGACCAGTGAATTAGGTAAATATGACCCCACTGCCTCACTTCATTTGCTATGAAGAGAATCTTTCAGCCATAAGAAATGTTGCAGAGAGTACCACTCTGTGGAATTCTGGTGGTGTACAGGTGGTAATTTTAGCACAATCAGGAAAGAAAAAATTGTAACCAAAGTAAATGCATATCCCAGCAAAAACAAGTGCTGATAGCCCTTTCCACAACGGAAGAAGTTCAGTGTGATTAATCTACCACCAAGTAGCTGGTTGATTCCCCAAGGAATGATGCCATATAGAAGGTTAGATGTTTGTTCTGCACTTAGCAGGTTGAAGGTTTATCTGTGGCTGTAACCCCGCTTGCTCTGGTTCATGAAAGTCCATGTAACTTAGACAATGCAGAATTGTCATTTAACCTTACTGCTAAAGTCATTTTGTTCATGAACTCGTTGATGGGGGTGGGGGCGGGGTAAGGTAGATAGATCTTTATAGAAAGTTATGAAGTATCTTGCCAAATAAGCATAAGGTTTCAAAAGACAGACTTGATTCTCAGATGGCAGTTGGTACCTTGCAGAACCTTGTTCTATACTTGGCTCCACTTCTAGGAGCCAGTTCCCCACCACCCTCACTTCCACCCCACCTTCTTACTACTGCCATATTAACTGGCATCATCGTGATCTTTGACCTTTTGGCCAAACGAGTAACACCCGCCTTCAGGATTGAGCCAAGACATCATCTTCCCCAGGAACATCACCAACTTTTGCCAACTGTGTCCCTTAACTGGAAAGCTCCAGAAATCAGCATCCACTGGAATATGGTCCTAGAGCAGAAGAACACAGACAAGGTCCTTCCTCCAAACCATTAGAAAGAGTGGTGAAAAGAATTGAGAAACCTGGCCATATCACTCTGCAGACCAAGAATGGCAATAGAAATAGAGATTCAACTCTCTTCAGAGTAACTGTGAACTGTTTTTTAACCAACACTAGTTAGTTTTAAAAGACAAAATATTTATAAAGACAATTGTATAGCTTTTAAGTTATTTTTTTAGCTTGTGGCTGTCTGTAGCCATCTAAATGCCCAGACTGTGCATACCGGCCCCCCAGTGCACTCTTTCAGGGCTCCCCCCAGGAGGTGGCATTCCTCTCAGACTTGAGCACAAGGCATTGACCTTCTGGACTCCATTCCTTTCCCTTCCTCTCTAGCCTGGCTGCTCCTGAATCTCATACCAACTCTCCAACTTCTGATCATGATTTTTTTTAAGCCAAAGCAGCATTTTGGTCTTGACTCCTGCCAATATTAAAATAGTGTGAAATATACAGGAAAAAAAAAAGAATGGCAATAGACTTCAGGAGATAGGGCTACAATCAGAAAACAACATGCCTTTCATCCCAGAGAGCTTAATTTCACGACCAGAGATGAAAGAACAGAAGTTGTCCCACCGCGCATGCCCAAATCCAACAAACTTTGCCAAAGAACCAGAGAAAAAGAGGCTACAGGCAGTTTGAGTAGGCCTCCCTATAGGGGTGTTGAGCTCTCCACTAAAAGCAAGTCCTCTCCTGAGCCCAGGAACCTGAGAGATATTCAGGCAAGGTGAGCTCTCCTTCCCTCTTCTAGAGCAGTAAGTTCCCCAACCAAGGAAGACAGAACAAGGGCTTGTTAGGGGTCCAGGCAAGAAAAAAAAATTCTATCACCATGATGGTACAGAAGAAACAGACTACATCACAATTTATACAAAACCAAAATAATATTTCATCCCTTTTAAAGGGTCATCAAAACACAGAATCAATAGATTTCCTGAAGCCAGAAAGTCTGATGGAATCTCTGACACAGAAATCAAAAGAACAATGATGGAATATTTTCAATGGGTAAAAGAAAAACTCGAAGAATTACAGGATTCTACAAACAAAAGTAAAGGATAACTTAAAAAAAAAACCCAAACAATTCAATACAATGCAGATAAAACAAATGGGATATTAGAAACCCTGGAAAAACAAGAAACTTCAATCCAGAATATTAAGACTAGTGCCTCAGAAGCTGTCAACATGTTGGAGGGACAAGTAGGAGAATTGATGAGATGGAGCACAAAATCAGTCAAATAGAAGAGAGGGTTCTGAGCACTGATCTGCTAGAGCAAAAAGCAGTATCAACAAGGAAGAAAAATTAAGAAAGCCTAAGAATAATGAGGGACACCATCAAGATGGAAAGCATTTGCATTATTGGAATTCCAGAACAAGAGGAAGCAAAAATAGAAACTAAGGAAGTTGTGCAAGAGTTAATAAAGGAAAACTTTCCAGGAATGATGAGTGAGAGAATATACATACAAGAAGCTAAGCAAACTCCACATAGAACAGACCCCAAAAGGAAAACATCAAGGCATATTATAGGCAAATTTACCAGAATCAAAGACAAGGAGAGAATTCTGAAAGCAGCTAGGGAAAATCAAAGAGTAATTTACAAAGAAGAGTAATTTACAAAGGAGAGCAAACAAGTTTAAGTACCAATTTCTCAGCAGAAACCATGTGAGCAAGAAAACAATAAAAGGGCAAATATCAAACTTCAGCCAAGGATATTTTATTAAAAAAAAATCTTCCCATCAAATATGATGGAGAGATCAAGTTATTCCCAGAAAGCAGAAAGGAGATTGTAAAAAAAAGACCAACTTTCCAGGAAAATCTGAAGGAAGCTTTTCTCACAGAGAGATCACAGAAGGCAGGATGGATTAAAGTAACCAACAACAATAGCAAAAAGAACCCAATGTAATGATACCAATGAAATTTTGTCTCTTAATAATTACATTTTTTAAATGCACCAGTTAAAAGAGAAAGAGTAGATGGGCACTTAAGTTCTTTCCAACTCCTTGCTATAGTGAACAAAGCGGCAATAAACATGGGTGTGCATATAACTGCTTGGATGTTGGTTATGAAGGAGTTTTTCTTTGGCTTTTCAAGGAGAGGAGAGAACTGGGGGGCGGGGGTGGGGAGCAGAGAGAAAAGTGCAACAATGAATGAATGGAAGTCCAAAATCTCTGTAGATGTTTATTGAAATTAATAAAAAAGAGGGAAACGAAAAAGAGTAGTAGATTGGATGAAAAAAAATAAAACCCATCAATATGCTGTCTACAAGAGATACCCTTGAAAAGTGAAGATAAAGATAGACTAAGAATCAAAGGGGGGGAGAATATAATAAGCAAATACTAACTATTAAAAAAAGCGGGAGTAGCCATATTAATCTCGGATAAAATTTATTTTAGTGTAAAAACTATCACAAAGGACAAGGAAAGCCACTATACACACAAAGCAAATGGTAACAGAACGAAAAATTAAAAGAAACAGACAACACACTATAGTAGTAGGAGACTTCAATATACCCTCTCAAGGAAAGATAGGACTACCAGAAAGAAACTCAACAAAGATGCTCAAGAATTAAAACATACAATCCACCAACTTTATCTCATAGATATATACAGGCTTATGTACCCCCAAAAAAGATCAGTATACTTTCTTCTCCAGCATGCATGAAACATTCTCCAAAATAGATCATATTTTAGGTCACAAAGCAAGCCTCAATCAACTAAAAAACACAAATATAATATAAGCCATTCTCTTAGACCACAGTGCTACAAAATTATAAATCAACAATAAAAGGAAAA
>NW_006399784.1:17051534-17081903 GCF_000299155.1 Elephantulus edwardii
AATATTATAAAAACTAGACTCAAATAAATATGACAACCAAAGGAAATGGACATATGCTTAGAAACTCACAACATACCCAAACTGACACAGACTGAAGTAGAACATCTGAACTGACTCATTACAAAAGAAGAACTTCAACAGCTCATAAAACAACTTTCAACTGAAAAAAAAAAAATCCTGGACCAGATGATTTCACTAGTGAATTCTGTCAAACATTCAGAGAAGAACGATCACAATTCTACATAAAGTATTTCAGAAAAGAAAAAAAAATGGGATACCCTCAGATTCATTCTATAAAGCAAAAATATCCCTGATATCAAAGTCAGGTAAAGACAGTACCAAAATAGAAAACCATAGGCCAATATCTCTCATGAACATAAATGCAAAAATCTTCAATAAAATTCTGGCCAATAAAACCCAAAAGTACAAAAAAAAAAAAAAATAACAATAATTCACCATGGCCAAATGGGATTGATAACAGGTATGGAAGGATAGTTCTACATAAGAAAAACAATGTAATTTTTCACATTAACAAAAAAGAACACAAAATACATGATCCTTTCAATTGATGCAGTAAAGGCATTTGACAAAATCCAACAGTTTTGTCAACTAAAACACTCAACAAAATAGGAATAGAGGAGAATCTCAACATAATAAAAAGTATATATGCAAAACCAATAGCCAATATCATTATCAAAGGAGAGAGATTAAAGTTACTGTGCAGGGAAGCCCACTATCACCTCTCCCACTCAATATAGTATTGGAAATATTCATGAGAACAGTAAGAAAAGACAAGGAAATAAGAGGTATACAAATTAGCAAAGAGGAGGTAAAAATATCTTTATATGCAGATGCTATCAGAATATACTTAGAAAACCCTAAAGATTCAGCAAGAAAACTATTGGACATAACTGGCCAGTTCAGCAAAGTAGCAGGGTACAAGATCAACATACAAAAGATCAGTTGGATTTCTCTACGGTGACAATGAGAATGCAGAAATGGAGCTAAGAAAAGCAGTGTAAATTACAATAGCTAATCACAAGATGAAGTAATTGGGAATATATCTAACTAGAGACACGAAAGACCTAACCAAAGAAAACTACAAAACACTACAAGAAACAAAAAGAGACCTTCCGAAATGGAAAAAATATACCATGTTCCTAGATAGGAAGACTAAATATGGTGAAAATGACATTTCTACCAAAGACAATCTACTAGTTCAATGCAATCCAATACAGATACAGAATTTTAATCTTCCAAGAGATGGAAAAGGCAATTTCCAGTTTTATCTGGAATGGAAAGGGACCCTGAATAACTCTAGCTGGAGGCATCACATTCCCAGATCTCAAATCCTATTACTACACAGCCAGAGTGGACAAGACAGCATGGTACTGATTCAGTGACAGACACATAAATCAATGGAATAGAATTGAGAACCTAGAAATCAACTCACCCACCTATGATCAGTTGATCTTTGATAAGGAGACAAAACCAGTTAAGTGGAGAAATGACAGTCTGACAAATGAAGTTGGTAAACTTAAAAAACCATCTGCAGAAAATTTAAGTAAAACCCACAACTCACACCATACACAAAGACCAACTCAAGGTGAATCAGGGACTATAAAATTAATCCGAGAAAAGCAAGGATGAACTCTAGAAGCCTTAGCAGATAGCATGAACAGTTTTCCAAGCATAATGAAAATCCTACAACCAGGAGAAAACAAAATAGATGACTGGGACTTTCTAAGAATCAACTCTCTATACACATCAAAAACTGCTCTGACTGCATAAGAAGGAAACCCACAGACTGGGGAAAACTATTTGGCAATGACATGTCTGATAAGGGACTTCTACCTAAAATGTATAGAATATTCCAGCACCTCAATAAGAAAACAGTAAACAACCCAATCACGAAACGGGCACAGTATATGAATAGACATTTCACCAAAGGCATTCAGATGGCAAACACCTAAAGAAATGCTCAAAATCCCTAGCTATCAGAGAGATGGAAATCAAAACAACTATGAGATATCATCTCATCACAAAACAATAGTAAAATTCAATAGAGTAGCAAACAGCAAATGCTGGCAAGGTTGTGGAGATAATGGAACCCTTATTCACTGCTAGTAGGGATATAAAATGGTGCAGCTACTACGGAAGGCAGTCTGGTGCTTTCTCAAAAAGTTGAAAATAGAAACACCATTTGACCCAGCAATTCCACTACTCGCAACATACCCTAAAGAAATCTGAGCCACGACTCAAATAGATGTATACACACTCACATTTATTGGTGCATTATTCACAATAGCAAAGAGATATTCACATTAGCAAAGAGATGGCAACAACCCACGTGCCCATCAACAAACAAATGGATAGAAAAACTATGGTACTTTCACATAATGGGATACTATGCAGCACTAAAAAACAATGAACTCATAAAACATTGTCAGTTACTGTTGCATTGAGGGTCTTCCTCCCCTTTGAAGGCTATCATCAAACATTACACAGTATGGGGGACCCTGGAGGACATTATGCTAAGAGAAATATCTTGGTCACCAGAGGACAAATACTGAAAAACACTGCTATTATAAAATAGGACAGACATGGGGAGCGGGGGTTTGGGGAGAGAATGGGAAAAGAGTAGGTAGATAATAAACACTGCATTAGAACAGATGAGGAGAAGAATTGTCTGAAAGGAATATACGATTTATGCACTTCTTTGTATAAGAACAATTTGGAACAAGGAATGCATTTCACAGCAAGGGAAATAAAATGTGCAACAATGAATATTTTTAAAATAGTATTTTTTTCTTTTTTTATTGATATTTTAATGAAAATTTACAGAAAATGTGGATTTCCACTCATTCATTGTTGCACATTTTTCCTCCCTATCCTGCCCCCTCAGTGTGTTTTTCTCTTTAACAAGATTCTTTCATTGTTGCTCAATTTCCTCTTGCCCTCCCAATCCCCATTCCACTTTGCTATGGACCTTTTATTCTGGACTGTTGCCATGCAAATAATACCTAGAAAAAAAGAAAAGATGGAATCAAGAATAGCTTCCAGGAATGGCTCCCAATGCTACAACTTAGAACCAGGCCACCAAAGAAACTGCTGTCCTTGCCATGAAGAAAGTGCTATAAAACCACGATTAAGTTGGAAGCCAATTCTGTAGCTATGAAGTACAGAAGCATAACACCTGTGCCATAATTCACTCCAAAAAAAGAAATATTGTCATAGTCAGCCATGCATATTAGAAGCTAGGGCACAACCCAGCTACAGCTACAATTGTTGCCTGAAAACGAAATGTCTCCTTGACTGTGCTTTTATGAAAGTAACAGAAGGGTGAGGCCCACTTCCTGATGCTTCATTCCATTTCCATTTTCTAAATCTCACACAGTTGCCTCTATCTGACTGAACCTCAGTCACATCTTCATCGCTCATCTACCAATGGTTCATGTAGTCGTGATTTGTGCATTGCTTTTTATGTTATCACCATTTTAAATATGAGCAAGGTCATCCAGTGGAATCTCTAGACTAAGAACCACTAAGAGGAATGATCATTTTATGTTCTTTCTTTAAATTGCTGTTGCTGTTTTTATTGAGAATCTCTGACTCATGTTGATCCTATACACTACACAATGGAATGAAGCAACTTCTGATTCTGTACCATCTTTGTCATCTGAGCTGTGTTTAAGCTCACTGTTGGTGATCACTGTGTCAATTTACCTTCTTGAGGTACTGCTTCAAGAATGTTTTACTTTTGCATGGATATTTCCCTTTTGATAGCATGTCAAAAGCATGTCAGGTCAAGTCTCACCCCTTTAGTCCTAAGGAACACACTAACTTCATGTCATCCGATACATTTATTTGTTCTTTTGACAGTCCTTGACATAAGAGGTATGGATATGTTTAAAGAACTCTAGTGACTTATTATTAAGAGTTGTGCTGCCAACCCAAATCCCTGAGGTTCAAATCCACCAGCTGCTCTGCAGACAAAAGATGGGCAATCTCTCGTGTGATTTACAGTCTCTGAAAACCCACTGAAGGGTCAGCTATGAGTCAATCCAAATTGATAGTAAACGACAACAATATGGATATATCTATAGAGAAGAAGAAAGACAACGCAAGGAAATAAATATATAACAGGAAAATGACATGCAACAGAATAAATGGATTTGCTTTCTAAAAAGAATTAAGTCAAAGCATAGGTACAAAATTGAGTCTTGGAAAGGAGAAGAGACACTAGTATAAACTACTATAATCTTGATGGATGAAGGGATGAGGGAAATTGAAAGAATTTGTTCAAATTTGTATTAGAATTTGTAAATAAACTAGGGGAAAAAAATTTTTTAAAAAAGAAGATAGAAGTACAGAGTCACTATATTAAAAAGAACTGATTGGTATTGAACCATGTGTAAGAAGCAGTAACAAAAAGAAGTGGATACAACACAGGGGTGGCCAAGTCTAAATGCTTCATAAAGGGGAACTGTTTCTGTAACATCCATCATACCAAACAAATAGCTACATGACCAGACATGCCAACCTCATACTCCTGAACCTATTTCTATGAATCACTGGGTG
The DNA here is from genome assembly GCF_000299155.1 of Elephantulus edwardii. Lineage (NCBI taxonomy): Eukaryota > Metazoa > Chordata > Mammalia > Macroscelidea > Macroscelididae > Elephantulus > Elephantulus edwardii. The sequence continues at coordinate 17,056,116 of NW_006399784.1, forward strand.
CAATGTTTATTTCAAACTGACTCACAGACTTTACTCACAGTCATGCACCCTCGATTAGTAAAACTCAGTTTGGTTCATCAGCACAAACGCACCTCTGGTTTCCTCAACTGTCCAGCAAACTTAAGCTCAGCTGTTACAAGTCAGCCTTTCCTCAATCATTCAGCTAGCAAAACCTTTAACTGTGGCTTCTTCTCCAGGGTTCCTCTGGCTTCATCTTGCCACAGTCCCATCATAGTCTCTTCACAGAAGGTGCACAGTCTCTTCATCCTCTCTCCACCACTGTCCCTCACAGTGTGGAAAGCACTCTTTTACATTGGTCCCACAGCTGTTGAAGATTTGAAGACCATGTGTCCACAGTTAAAACAGCTGAAGATCATGCCCCCAAGAGGGGCAAATGCAATGGATAGAATATAGTAACTAATTTTCAAGGTTTCTAACATCACAAACCATTTTTGGAAATAGCATATTATCAAGTGTAACAGTACTGCAAAAAAAAGTTAAGGCTGCATGAAAGCATCAAAAAAATCAAGATACCAGAAACTGATGAAATGTCATTTGAAGTGTTTCAACAGAGGCAGCCCTAGACTTGCTCACTCATATATATGCCAAAAATTTGGAAGACAGCTACCTAACCAACTGATTAAAAGATATTTATATTGCTGTCAGTTCCGAATAAAGGTGACCCTATGTAATTTGTAAATTATCTGACAATATCATTAATATCACAGACAAGGGAAATCTTGTTGAAGATTTAAAATTATTTAAAATCATTGATGCAACTAATTAAAAGAGAATGGCTAGAAATTCAAGCTGACTTCAGAAGACATAGAATATGATCAAGAACTACGGAGGAACAAGGAATATCATTACTGACATCAAGATGGACCTCAGCTGAAAGTGAACACTAGAAAGATGTGTATTTTTGTTGTGTTGACTAAGGAAAAGCAATAGATTGTGTGGATCACATAAAATTATCAGTAGCATGGAGATGAATTAGAATTCCAGGACACTTAATTGTGATCATGCAAACCTGTACACAGACAAAGAAGTAGTTGTTTGAACAAAACAATGGCATACTATATGGTTAAAAATTTAAAAAGATGTATATCAGGATTGTATCTGTTAGCCATACCTACTCAGTCTGTATACCGAGAGCAATCTGGACTGTATAAAGAAGAATATGGAATCAAGATTGAAGACTCATTAACAACTCGAATTATGCAAATAACATAATCTTACTTGCAGAAAATGAAGACTTGAAGCATTTATTTATTGTTAAATTTTATTAGTTTTAATGAACATTTACAGAGATTTGGGGTTTTCATTCATTCATTGTTGCACTGGAAGCATTCATTATTGAAGTTCGAAAACTAGATATAACAAAAACAAAAAGGGATATTTTCCAATGATTTAATTTTATTTGGAATCACAATCACCATTCATAGAAGTAATAGTCAAAAATTCAAGTTACATAATGCATTGGATAAATCTTCTATAAAGAATCTCTTTATAGTGATAAACAACAAGGACATCAGTTTAAAGATTAAAACGAGCTCAACCCAAGCCATGATATATTCAATTGATTTGAAGTAAGTCAGAAGTTAGTAAAGAAAAAGTCAGAAAGTTAGTACATAAAAAAGCTATATAGTGAGTAAAGAAGCCAAAAAAATAATTGATTCCTTTGAATTATTGTGCTGAGATGGTTTCAGAATATCCCAAGGACAGCCAGAGGAATAGACAAATCTATGTTAGAAGAAATTCAGAGTGCTCCTTAGATGCAAGTTTGGTGAAACTCTGTCTCCCATACATTAAGCATGTTATCAGGAGGGACCAGTCCTTTCAGAAAGATATCATGCTTGGAAAAACAGACAGTCATCAAAAGGGAGGAAGACCCTTAATAAAATGGACTGACACAGTAACTGTGACAATGAGCTGAAGCAGTGGGTGGTGAGGATAGAACAGGACCAGCTGTGAAGAACCACTGTGAATGGGAGCAGATTTGATAGTATATAACAAGCACGTGGTACTGAGAAATCTCTTTTTTTTTTTGTACTATGAGTGTAAGTCCACAAAGCAAATTCATTTTCTATTCAACAAAGCACACACATTTTATATAACGTTAATTACAGCATCCACAATGTAAAGGCATTCACTTTCTGTGATTCTTATTTCCCTGAACCCCTCCAACCTTTCCTACCTTCTTAGCTTTATCCTTAAGCAAACATTGTCCTTTTGTCCTTATGTGGTTGGTTATTTTAAGAAACAAGTCCCTCCTTGCTGTTATTGTTCAGCTTGTGGTCTTGGCTGAAAGGTAAGGCTTTTAAGATGAGTTTTTCTCCAACTCAGATAAAGGGCAGCAGACATCAGCTTGGGTGATTCCATCAGTCCCTATCAGACCAATTGTTGTTGTTGTTGTTGTGTGCGATCATAGCAACTCAGACCAATAAGCTTGAGTATTTTATGTTAATGAGTTTTATTCTACATTTCCTTGTATTATATCAAGGGTCTTTTACTATGATTCCTTTCAGAGTGGTCAAAAATGGAAAGCAGCCACGGTGTAGTTCTTCTGGTCTCAGGGCCATGGAAGTTGAATTTCACATGGTCCATTATTCCTTCGGACTGATCGTTTCTATGTACCTTTGTTTTTCTTCTCTCTTTTTTATTCTAGGCAGGGAGAAGCCAATATTTTGCACATTAGGTAGTGTTTAAGATCCCAGTCACTGTTCCCAAAATAGGACATAGAACAATGTTTTTGTGGACTATATTACCAAGGCTAATTGACCTTGATGTTCCCCAAATCTATGATTCTGTGGCCCCGGGGCTAACAACTGGCTTGAGAAAAGTTTTGAGTGACAAACACTCAAAGTGTTAAGAGAGTAAAGATCATATTTAGAGAGTTGTTGTTGTTGTGTGCCAGCGAGTCAGAGCTGACTCATAGCTGATCCTCCAGTGGGTTTTCAGAGGCAGTAAATTGCATTTATGGGAGGAGAATGCCCACCTTTCTCCCGTGGAGCAGCTGGTAGATTCAAACCACATGCCTTTGAGATTGTGGCACAGCTTCTTACCACTAAGCCACCAGAGCTTCCCATAAGAGTGTGGTCAATTGTATAAAACTTTTCTATTAGGAAAAAAAAAGTCAAAGATCAGTTCACTGAAAATGTGGCCTTCTCACTTATTTTCCAGAAAACCTTGAAGCAGCCACCATTAAGTAGAGAAGTAGTGTTTGAGTGAGAAGCAAAAAAAAAAAAATCAAGCATATTTGAGAATATACCTCAAAAAGAACTTGGATCTGATTACTAACTCACAGAACTGACTAAAAGTAAATAAAAACTTTTAAGAGATTTGTATTTCCAAAGAAAGACCTTTGAATGTTTGCGATTTAGCAACCCTTTCACGTGTAAGAAGGAAAAGAAAGATCTATAACATCTAATGTCCTTTCAAATAGAAGAAAGTATAGCCATAGTACTCCTTGGAGGCAAAGCTTCATCTCTCATTTACTTTGGGCACGTTGCTAGGAGAGTCTATTCCTTGGAAAGGAACATCATGCTTGGAAAGGTCAAGAGTCAGCGAAAGAGGAAGACTCCCAACAAGATGATTAGACACAGTAACTGCAGCAATGGACTCAAGTGTGTGGAAAAAGGTTAGGACGGCATAAGGTAGGACAGGATTCAGGTCTGTCGTTCATAAGATCACTGTGAGTCTTAGTCAGTGTGATGGCACCTAACAACAACAGCAACATTCCAAATATTGCCAAGAGAGGAAATGGGAAAGGAAGTTATTTCATCAGCCCAGAGCCCAGAACACAAAGGTCCTGAACCCTACATTTCAGACCCTACACTAAATCCCAGAAGATACCGGCCCAGTTCCTGCTCCCATAAATGTTAAATTGCCCTCCTGATATCCTAGTGATAAGCAATTGTGCTGTTAACCCAAAGGTGGTGGTTGTTGTTGTTGTTATGTGCCGTCGAGTCGTTTGCGACTCATAGCGACCCTATGTACAACAGCCCTAAACCCTGCTCTATCCTGTGCCAATCTCATTGCCCCTGACAATTGACCCATCCCGATTACCCCAGTCACTGAATCAATCCACCTCATAGAGGGTCTTCCCCTCCTGCACTGTTCCTCTACTCTACCCAGTATGATGTCCCTCTCCAATGACCTGTCTCTCCTTACAACATGTCCAAAGTATGTCAGACTAAGCCCCAGAATCCTTGCCTCCAAAGAGCAGCCTGGTCTCACCCTCTCTAGGATGAATCTTTGTTTTCTTGGCAGTCCATGGTACATTCAGTACTCTTCTCCAGCACCACAGCTCAAAGGCATCAATTCTCCTTCTATCCTCCCTAGTCATTGTCCAATTCTCTAATGCATAAAGAGTGATTGCAAAAACCATGGCCTGTGGTACTGTGGTTCAAATCTGCCAGCTGCTCCATGAAAGAAAGATAGTCAATCTCCTCTCTTGGGATTAATTTTCTCTGAAAACCCACTGGAAGGTCAACTATGCTTCTGATTCAAAAGTAATTAATACAACTAACAATCTTTCTTAAAGACTCAACTCAAATACCAGGTCTCCCTCTATAAAACCTCTAACTTTTGGTCTCAGACCTTCTCTCAACTCTTAAATATAATAGAAGATTTCAAAGAGCTTTTAATTATGTTGTTGGATATTATGTGTTGATTTTTATTGAACTGTGTTTTTTTTTTAAATTTAACATTCTTAAATGACTATAGCAAACCATTGGATATGAACATAAATAGCACTGCTTATGAACATTTAACTATTTTACACAACAGAAATCACTATGACAAAAATGATTGTTTTGCCTTTTTGCAAATCTTACTAATATCTAGCTTATTCTTTATATCTGCTTCTATATTCATTCTGTTAAAACACCACAGGTCATATTACCTCCAGAAAACTCGACTAAACATTTACAGAAAATGGAATTTTAAAAGGAAAATTTTATTTTTTAAATGAAAATGGAATAAATAAGGCTAGTATGGCAATATGTTAAGTACATAAGAGTCCATTGTGTTTTTTAAGATAGTCCCTGTTTTATACTTTTTAAATCTTTTCAGCTTGGAAGGTCTATATTTTTCTTAAAAAGGTAAATGGTATCTTAGAATTATAGATATTATACAAATAGCTTTGACCTTAGGAACTCCTTTAGACCCCGATCATACTTTGAAAATTCTTGATTTAAAAGTTTGTCTTAAAAAGCCTCTCCATACGTAATTAACAAGAGGAATAATGGGGTTAAACATCAGCTACGAACAGAAAAGTTGGCAGTTCAAACTCAACAATATTTCATAGGAGAAGATACCTGGCAATTTGTAAAGATTACAGTTCTGGAAAGTATCTAGGGCAGTTTTACTCTGTCACATGGGGTCACAAGGAGTTGAAATCTATTCGTAGACACCTAAAAGAGACAACAAAAGCATGTGTGTCTTCCTGAAAAATAACCAACTCCAATATTGTAGCATAAGAGATAGACAATGCATAAAGTCTCTTTTTTCCATTGGTGAATAAATCGAACATTAAACTTATCTTTTACCTTAATTTATTTCAACATGAATCACATGGTTTAAAAAATTATCTTCAAAAGTATATTTTGAAGAAGGATCTAGTAACATTTTGCTTGAATATGTGAATTTTTTTTATTTCAGATGCGTTTACTATCTGTTAGTTCTTTCAATTTTTTCTTTATCCACACATAAAATATACAATACAGCACATTCCTTTGGGATCTGTTGGAAAGTTTACTTTTTTATGAGGAAATTAGCAACTAGTATGTACTAGACATTAAGAGTCAAAAAAACATCATATGATCAGAAAGAACCATTGTAGACTTTACTATATATGATGATTAAAACTTACTTTTTTTTGTTTTGTTTTTTTGTTTTTTAAAAAAGAAAGAAAAAACCATGTAATTATTGTGAACACCTTGCTTTTGTGATCACTGTAACATTGGGGAGGGGTGGGACAGGGAGGAGTGTAACAATAACAATAGTCCACATGTCCCTGGCACTCTATTCAGAGCAGTGTGCACAATATAATGCTCTTTTGTAAGAAACATTTTATGATTTTTAAATAAATTTAGTGAACATAAAAAAAAAACTTACTTTCAGGTGAGAAGAGTATTACAAAGAAACAGCCAAAAAGTAAATATGAAGTATAAGAATACCAAAAATTGTGGAATAAAGACTCCTTATCTCACATAATTTCCTTTTGAATATCCAACCTTCTTTCTCATACACAAAGCCCAGGAAGTACAGTCTAGCACCAGATTATTAGAAGCCAATAGGAAAAAAAAATTCTAGAAATTGTGGTGCAGGATAGAATGATGGGGCTTGAGTCTATAGTTCTTACCCAAAGCAGCCCAACTCCATCAATTCTAAATAAGTCTGATTTCAAACCATGCCCCTAGAGAGACAGAAAGCTGGCTATTTCCTACAATTTGTCTTCAAAATAGAACCCTATTTATCCCCCCAAAATATAATATTTAGGCCTTTAGATAAAAGGCTGCATTTTAATGATATGTTGTCAGTCTTTCCCACCACAAACTCTGAATTCATGAAGGAAAGGAACTGAAGAGAATTCTTGCCACATAGTAAATATTTCTTAAATTTGCATTAAAATAAGTTTATTACCTAACTTGGGAGGGACTGGAGAGCATTATGCTGGGTAAACGAATTCAGTCTCATAAGGGCAAATACTGCAGAAGACCATTATTGTAAAAATAGATGGATAACTAGTAAGATGTGTATGGGAGTCCAAGGTGGAAAGGGGTGGGAGCAGAGGGGTGAGGATGGATGGGGAGTAAATCACAGGGTCACATAATTTGCATGGAGGGAGAGGATAAAAGAAATGGGAAAGATTCATCAGGGACCTGAAAAGATAGGGCAGTGGTGGTCATAGTCCAATGGTGATCAATTTTATAAAACACAATGTGTAAGAATGATTGTATGAAACATAATGGCAATGAAAGAAAGTATGGGGGGGATCCTACATTAAAAAAACTTATAAAAAAATCATTCTACTAAAATAAAAGAAAGGTCATCACAAGTAAGTGCATAGGGACCTAATTCCAAGATTAAAGAAATATTAAGTTTGGAGTCATCATAAAGGTATATTTATTATAGCTAGAGTAAAAATTTTCATATAAAAGAGGGAAAATGTTGTTGTTGTTGTTGTTGTTATGTGCCATCGAGTCGCTTGCAACTCATAGCGACCCTATGTACAACAGCCCTAAACTCTGTTCTGTCCTGTGCCAATAGCACTGCCTCTGACACACCCATCCCGATTACCCCAGTCACTGAATCAATCCACCTCATAGAGGGCCTTCCCCTCCTGCGCTGTCCCTCCACTACCCAGCATGATGTCCCTCTCCAAGGACCCATCCGTCCCTCCTTACAACATGTCCAAAGTATGTCAGATGAAGCCCCAGAATCCTTGACTCCAAGGAGCTCCCCGGTTTAACCCTTTCCAGGATGAATCTTTAAATGTATACCAAGATTTCTCTCTATTATTTTATTGAAAAGGCTGCAACTTCAGAGGGCTTTGGAATAACAACTGAGTGTCCTGGAGAGAATTGTTTAGTTTTGTCTTGTACACTGCAACGCCTTTGGTGCCTGAAGCAGTTCCCAGGCCTCTCATGGGCACACAAGAAATATTTACTGAATGAGCATACAAATGAATGGTCCCAAGCCCTTGGTGACCATATTTCCACTGTTCATAATATTTTCAACTGCTTCTTATGCATCTGAAAATTGGACAATGAATAAGGATTACCAAAGGAGAATCAATGTCTTAAAATTGTGGCAATAAAAATTCATAATGAATATCCCATGGGCTGCCAAAAGAACAAACAGATATGTCTTGGAGGAAATTCAACCAGAGTACTCCTTAGAGGCTGGGATGGTAAAACTCTGTCTCACATACTCTGGGATCTCAGGAGGAGGCGATCTTTGGAAAGAAACATTACGCTGGGAAACAGAGGGCCAGAGAAAGAGAGGAAGATTCCCAAGAAGATAGATTAACGTAGTGACCACCACAAATGGGCTTGAGTATGACAGAGATGGTGAGGATGGTGCCGGACAGAAAAAGGTTCATCTGTTGTTCATCGTTTAGTTGGACAGCATCTGACAACAACAAGAAGCTCTCTTATAGACTCACAACCCCTGAAGCCTTATAAGGACATTCTACTCTATCATCACAGTAAAATGTACTTAATCTATAATATTCTTCAGGTTTTACCCAGAAAACATAAACACCACCAGTTGCTCTAAAATAATTTATTACAAAGAATTGCTTATAATTAATTACTAGAAGACTGATAGAGCAAATAGGGAACACTGAGGTAATGCATAGATATTTACTGCAATAGGCACCCCCCCTCCCCCAGAGGAAGATAGGGAAGCAGCTAGAATTATTAGAAACGAGACTGAAGCCTGGAAAATGGACCCTTTGGAATCCAGATGACATCCAAGGAAACGTACGGCCAGGCTTATGTCAATGTCTAGGGAACTTGGAAAAGAAACTCAAACAGGTATGTTGACTTAGGCTGGTATCCTGGAGGAAGTGTGATAACCATAATTCCAAGAGTTGAGGATGGGCTGGAATCTGGAGCTACCTGCCATCACCAAGGTAAACACCATTTTTGGAGTAACACTGACAGCAGCTACAGGAAGCAGCAAATCCTTTCCTCCTTCCGAGTCCTTGCGGACTCCCACTATTGCCCCCTCGTGGCAGAAATCTAACAGGGACTGCTGCCAAAGAAACTCCAACTCATTGCTGATTAATCCGACCCTCCAGCCGATTTCTGGTTTCCAAGGTCATCAATTGCACAGAGGATTACCCATCTTTCTCCTGAGGAGCCGCTGCTGATTCAAACCGCCAGAGCGGCACCACCGAGCAACTCCCTGTGGTCAACACTACCAGAGCTCTCAGTAGCATCACTATTTTACAACAAATGGAGAGCTTGCCAAATCTGGCTCCATTTTTACAATTTCAATAGGGCCTCCAGATAATTCTAACAGACATCTCTCTGAGGAGATCCACTGTTCTGGGTTGTTGTTGTTGTTGTTGTTGTTGTTGTTGTGTGCCATCAAGTCACCCGCGACCTGCCTAGAGACCCTGTGTACAACAGCCCTAAACACTGCTCTATCCTATGCCAATCTTACTGTCTATGATACACCTTAGCCCCATTACCCCAGTCACTGAGTCAATCCATTTCATCCAGGGTCTTCCTCTCTTGCGCTGTCCCTCCACCCTCCCAAACATGATGTCTCTCTCCAAGGACTGTTCCCTCCTTGCAACATGTCCAAAGTGTGTCTGATAAGCTTCAGAATCCTTGCCTCTAAGGAGCAGCCTAGTCTCATACTCTCTAGGACAAACCTGTTTTTTTCTCCTAGCAGTCCGTGGTATATTCAATACTCTTCTCCAACATCACAGCTCAAAGGCATCAATTCTCCTACTATCATGCCTAGTCACTGTCCAGCTCTCTGATGCATAGCAAGTGATTGCAAAGACTATGGCCTGGATCAGGCGCACCTTAGTCTACAGACTGACATTGTTGCTTCACTATTTTGGAGAGGTTTCTGACAGCAGACTTTCCCGATGCCATACATCTTTTCATTCCTTGGCTGCTGGTTCCAAGAGTGTTGATTGTGGAGCCAAGTAAACCAAAGCTGTTTACAATTTCAATCTCTCCACCATCCATCATGATGCTGCCAGTCAGCCTACTCTTGAGAATCTTTGTTTTCTTGATATTGAGTTTCAATTCATATTGAAGGCTGCAGTCCTTCACCTTCTTCAGCAAGCTCTTCAGGTCCTCCTCAGTTTCAGCAAGCAGGATTGTGTCATCTGCATATCGTAGATTGTTGATAAGTCTTTCTCCAATCCTGATGCCACATTTCTCCTCATAGAGCCCAGCCTCCCGGATAATCTATTCTGTGTACAGGTTGAAAAGGTATGGATATAGGGCACATCCCTGGCATAAACCCTTCCCAATTGGGAACCGTACAGTGTTTCCTTGCTCTGTTAATTCATCAGATCTCCAAATTGGTGCTTTTCTTTTACCTCCTTCCTCATGTAAGGATTGTTTTTCTTTATTTTAATGAAATTTTACAAATCATATTGATTTTTTTAATTTAACCATTCATATGCATTTTACAACATCAGATAAAAGTGTTCAGCGTAATTTTGTATTTACTATTTTTTACGTATCATCACTAATCACCTTGCTACAAGCATCATTAAGTCAATTAGTAAATTATGATCAGTTCCTTATTCTTCTACATGTGACTATCTTGCTTGTTTGTATCTAATTTTTTAACATGACTTATATTCTAAAAAGACATTTTTAAATACTATTTTCCAAATTATTTTTAGTAATAAGCTAAGTAATTAAATCTTTTCTGGCTCCAGGAACTTTTCAGATAACTTGAAAATTAACAAAGAAAATGCATTTTTAAAGAACTGCGGAGGTGGTGACACATAGTTGCTTTGGGGAGGATTAAATATATCACTGGGTGCCTTTCCTCCAACTCTCCACAATATTTTCTATCTGCGATTCTTCATGGACTGACCAGAGATGATAATGTTAAAACACGAAAATTTAAAAGTAGATCTGATTGCTAGTGATTTCTACTCCTTCCCTTTTTTCTGTCCCTTTCTCCCCCACCCGTTCAGCTTTTGAACACTTATATACATCTTGAAGGAATAGGAAAGATTCAATGGGGACATGAAAGATGAGGTGATAATAGGCTAGGCCAATAATAATTAATGATATAAAATACAATGTATATGAATTATTGTATAAAACACAATGCATATGAATGATTGTACTCAAGTCAATTAAAAAAGGACTTTTTTTAAAGTACCACTGGAAGAGATCTATATTTGTTCCCATCCCAAAGAAGGGTGACTCCACAGAGTATGGAAACTATAGAACAATATCATTTATTTCACATGCATGCAAGATTCTATTTAAGATTATAGAAAAAAAACTGGAACAGCACATCAGCAGAGAACTGCCAGAAGTCCAGGCTGGGATTAGAAGGGGTCTTGGTACTAAGGATATTATAGCTAATGTTAGATGAGCCTTAGCTGAAATCAGGGAGTATCAGAGCAATGTCTATCTGTTCTTCACTGATTATGCAAAAGCATTGGAATGTGTAGATCACAACAAACTGTGACTGACACTGAGAAGAATGGGAATCCCAGAACACTTGATCATGAGAAACCTACAATTGGACCAAGAGGCAGTCGTCAGAACAGAGCAAGGAAATACCGCATGGCTCAAAATTGGGAAGGGCATATGCCAGGGATGTGTCCCGTCTCCATACCTTTTCAACCTGTATGCAGAATAGATCATCCAGGAGGCTGGGCTCTATGAGGAGAAATGCAGCATCAGGACTGGTGAAAGATCTATTAACAATCTGCGATATGCAGATGGCACAACCCTGCTTGCTGAAACTGAGGAGGACCTGAAGCGCTTGCTGCGGAGGGTCAAGGACTGCAGCCTCCAATATCAAGGCTCAATGTCAAGAAGACAAAGATTCTCACCACTGGACTAATTGGAAGCATCAGGTTGGATGGTGAAGAGATTGAGATTGTTCACAGCTTTAGTTTACTTGGCTCCACAGTCAACACTCTTGGCACCAGTAGCCAGGAAAATAAAAGACGTATTGCAATGGGAAAGTCTGCTGTTAGGGACCTCTCCAAAGTACTGAAGAGCAATGGTGTCTCTCTGGAGACTAAGGTGTGTCTGATACAAGCCATGGTCTTTGCTATCACTTGTTATGCATCAGAGAGTTGGACAATGACTAGGGAGGATAGAAGGAGAATTGATGTCTTTGAGCTGTGGTGCTGGAGAAGAGTATGGAGGGTAGCACAGACTGCTAGGAAAACAAACAAATTTATCCTGGCTGGAGAGGGTTAAACTGGGCTGCTCCTTGGAGGCAAGGCTTCTGAGGCTCCGTCTAACATACTTTGGACATGTTGTAAGGAGGGACTGGTTCTTGGAGAGGGACATCATGCTTGGGAGGGTGGAGGGACGACGCAGGAGGGGAAGGCCCTCTATGAGGTGGATTGATTCAGTGATTGGGGTAACCAGGATAGGTGTATCAGAGACAGTGCTATTGGCACAGGACAGAGCAGGTTTTAGGGCTGTTGTACATAGAGTTGCTATGAGTCGCAAGTGACTCAATGGCACATAACAACAACAACAACAACAACCAACTCCTAAAAGAGATGTTTTAAATCAGAAGCTACAGACCAAAGGCCAGACCCAGTTGAGATCAGTAGACTTATCTAGTTTGACCCTTAAGCTCCTGTTATTATTAGTGTTTAATTGCAAGTATTTGCCCACATTTTTAAATTGAGATGTTTCACATTAAAATCAGTAGTTCTGCTTTCCTTAATTTAACAAGACACTTTCTTCTCTGACAGAAAAAACAGACCCACTTTCATGCATGACAGAAAAAATAAACCCACTTTTCCCTTATGGCTGGAGCCAAGAATCAGCTGCTCTCTTAGAAGAATATGGATGCTTCAAGTTGCAATAGTTCCCATCTACCATACAGCTAGCTAAGACCAAAAATCCTTACCACTACGGCAATAGGCAATATCATGACAGATGGAAGAAAGATTACTGGTATCCAGGAAGACAGGAGACATTGGGATCTAACATTAGGGAAGTCCACTATCAGGATCTCACCCAAGTCTTGTAAAGCAATTATGTCAGTTTGAAGACTAAGGTGCTTTTGATTTAGGCTATGGTCTTTTCTATCACTTGCTTTGCGTCTGAGATTTAGACAATAAATAAAGATGAGAAAAGAAGAATCAATGCCTTTGAGCAGTGGTGTTAGAGAAGAATAATGAATATCCCATGGACTGCCAAAAAAACAGCTGTCTTAGAGAAGATGAATCTACCATTCTCCTTAAAGGCATAAATGGAAAAAATTTTGTATAGCATACTTTGTGAATATTGTTAGGGAAAACTATTCTTTGGAAAGGGATGTTATACTTTGGAAAGTAGAGGGTCAGTAAAAGAGAGAGACTCTTTGTGACTAAGATATTTCACTCAGTATAATGTCCTCCAGGTTTACCCATTTTGAATAGTATTTCATGGATTCTTTGCTTTTCAATGCAGTGTAGTATTCCATTGTGTGAATATGCCAGAGCTTCTCTATCCATTCGTTTGTTGTTGGGCATTTAGATTGTTTCCAGCTCCTTGCTACTGAGAACAAAGCTGCGATAAATATGGGTGTGCGTATACCTGTTTGGGTGGTCGTTATGGTTTCTTTTGGATATATTCCCAGTAGTGGAATTGCTGAGTCAAATGGTATTTCTATGTGCATCTTTTTGAGAAAGCACTATACTGCCTTCCATAGTGGTTGCACCATTTTACACTTCCACCAACAGTGAATAAGTGTTCCAGTTTTTCCACAACTTCGCCAGCATTTGTTGCTTGCTGTTATGTTAAATTTTGCTATTCTTACTGGGCTAAGGTGATATCTCATAGTTGTTTTGATTTGCATCTCTCTTAAAGCTAGGGATTTTGAACATTTCTTCATGTGCTTGTTGGCCAACTGAATGTCTTCTTTGGTGAAATGTCTGTTTATATCCTGTGCCCATTTCTCAACTGGATTGTTTACCTTTATCTTGTTGTGATGCTCAAGAATTTTATAAATTCTAGATATAAGTCCCTTATCTGACATGTCATTACCAAATACTTTTCCCCAATCTGTGGCTTCCCTTTTTACTCTGTTGAAAAAGTTTTTGGATGTGCATAAGGATTTGATTCTTAGAAGGTCCCATTCATCTATTTTATCTTCTCCTGATTGTAGATTTTTCAGGATGCTTGGAAGACTGTTTATGTTATGGATTAGGACTTCTACAGTTCTTTCTAGCTTTTCTTCATAGTGCCACTGTTGTAAAATGGGACGGACATTGGGGTTGGCGGGGAGACTGAGAAAGATGTAATAAACAATGTATGCTGCATTAAAACAGATGATTGAGAAAACTGTTTAAAAGGGATATGTGATTAGGTATTATTGTCATGACAGGAGTCCAGAACAAAGGCTGCAAAGTGGAGTTAACCTGGGGGGGAGGAATTGTATTACAATGAAAGAAATTTTCTATTACTTTTCAAAGAGAAGAGTCAACTGGGTTGAGGGGACAGAGAGAAAAGTGCAACAATGAATGAATGGAAATCTAAATCTCTGTAAATTTTCATTAAAATTAGTAATAAAAATAAAAGAAAAAGAGAGACTCTCAATGAAAGAAATTGATACATTGAGCTCAAATATGTCAGAGATGATGAAGATGGTTCAGGCTAGCACAGGATTAAGGTCTTATGTTTGTAGATCACTATGAGTCATCATCGACTAGACAGCACCTAACAACGACACTTCACTCAGGCTAAACTTCTGACTTTTATCCTATTCAAAGGCTTCCCAATGTAGGAAGAAGGCTTCTCTGTTCACCATGGGTAACCATTATTGCATTTGGCACATCAGTGTCACAGTATTTAGCATCCCAGCAACCACGAGTTATCTCTGTACAGCAGTGCACATACCAGAGCTATACTACTTAGAAGAATGTTTGACAAAAACCAATTTAAACCAGATCTGAGGGTCGCAAATTAAAATTACCCACCTTTGGCTTGGTAGCATTACTTTCTATCCACTAGGCCAACATAGCTCTCTCTATGTTGTCATTGTTGTTGTTGAGGTTGTTAAGTTCTCCCCTATGAACGAAAGACCTGAACACTTGTATAACTTTTGTCCTTTCTGTAGAACCCGGCTCCAGCAGATGACTTTCAAACTGGATTCCAGCCCCATACTGCCAACCAAACTGGTTTTTAAAGAGGAGGCCGAATCACATCATTTCACTCCCCTTAGTGAATCAATATTCCACCCTAATGCTCACCAGTCCCAGCCAACAAGCTTCTGTAGAACCCGGCTCCTGCAGATGACTTTCAAACTGAAAAACAGTCATATGATAAAGAGGAATATATATTTATATATAAAGAATGGATTATTGTTGTTGTTGTTGATGTTAGGTGATGTCGAGTATGATTCATAGCAATCTAATGAACAATAGATCTGAACCCTATCCTCTTCTGAGCCTTCCTCACCATCTCCGATACACTGTAGCCCAAAGCTGCAGTCACTGTGTCAATCGACCTGGTTAAGGGTCTTCCTCTTCTTCACCACCCCTCCACTTTTCCAATCATGATGTCCTTCTCCAAGGAATTGCCCTTCCTACCAACATGCCCAAAGTACGTGAGACGAAGCTTTACTATCCTTGTACCCAAGGAGCTCTGGCTGCACCTTCTCCAAAGTGGACTGCATACATCTTGGAGAATATCTCAACTGGCAGTTTATGGGATATTCAGTGCTCTTCTCCAAAACCTCAGTTCAAAAGCGTCAATTCTTCTCCTGTCATCCTTATTGTCCATTTTTTCAGCAGGATAGCAAGTGACTGAAAAGATGATGCTCTGAATCAAGGATACCTTAGTTCTCAGACTAACATCATTGCTCTTCAATAATCTGAAGAAGTCTCTGACTGTAGACTTTCCAAATGCAATATATCACTTGATCGCCTGCCTACTAGTACCAAATGTATTCATTGCGGTTGCAAGTAAGATGAAGTCATTGACAGTTTCATTCTTTGTTTTTCTTTTCTTTCCCGTAATATTTTTTAATTTGTATTGATTTTAATAAACATTGACAAAGGTTTTGGATTTTCATTCATTCGTTGCTTCACTTTTCTCCCAGCCCACCCCTCCCCACCAGTTCACTCCTCTCTTTGAAAAGAAAAACGGGGAAAAAATTCCTTCATTGGTATACAATTCCCCATCCCCCACCCCCACTGAGTACACTTCTCTATGCAACCTTAATTCTGGACTCCTGTGCTAACCATAATATTCAATCATTATCGCCTCTAATCTGTTATTTCCCTCATCTGATTCAATACAGTATACATAATTTATCCAGTTTTTTCTCAGTCTTACCCCAACCCTGATGTCAGTCCCATTCTACAACAGTGGCACCATGCGGTATTTGTTCCTTTGTGGCTGAGATATTTCACTCAGCATAATGTGCTCCAGGGTCACTCATTTTGAATAATATTGCATGAGTTCCTTGTTTTTCAATGCGGCATAGTATTCCATTGTGTGAATATACCACAGCTTCTCTATCCATTCGTTTGTCGACGGGCACTTAGGTTGCTTCCAACTCTTTGCTATTGTAAACAAAGCTGCGATAAACATGGGTGTGCATACATCTGCTTGGATGGCAGTTATGGTCTCTCTGGGGTATATTCCCAGTAATGGGATTGCTGGATCAAATGGTATCTCTATTTACAACTTTTTGAGAAAGCGCCACAGCACTTTCCACAATGGTTGCACCATTTTACACTCCCACCAACAGTGAATCAGGGTTCCAGGTTCTTCTCATCCTCACCAGCATTTGTTGCTTGCTGTTCTGTTAAATTTTGCTATTCTTACTGGGGTAAGATGATATCTCATAGTTGTTTTGATTTACATCTCTCTTAGAGCTAGGGATTTTGAACATTTCTTCAAGTGCTTGTTGGCCATCTAAATGTCTTCTTCGGTGAAGTGTCTGTTCATATCCTGTGCCCATTTCTCGACTGGATTGTTTACCTTTACCTTGTTGTGGTGCTCAAGTATTTTATGAATTCTAGATATAAGTCCCCTATCTGACATGTCATTACCAAATACTTTTCCCCAGTCTGTGGCTTCCCTTTTTACCCTATCGGAGAAGTTTTTGGATGTGCATAAGGATTTGATTCTTAGAAGGTCCCGTCATTCATCTATTTTATCTTCTCTCAGTTGTAGATTTTTCAGGATACTTGGAAGGCTTTTTATGTTGTGGATTAGGACTACTAAAGTTCTTCCAAGCTTTTCTTTAATGAAGTTTATAGTCCTTGGTTTTAGTCCTAGGTCCATGATCCACCTTGAGTTGGCTTTTGTTTATGGAGTGAGGTGTGGATCTTGCTTCAGTCTTCTGCAGATATCTTTCCAATTTTGCCAACACCATTTGTTAAAAAGGCTGTCATTTCCCCACTTAACTGATTTCATCTCCTTGTGTCCCTCCATCATGTTGACAGCATCTAAAACATTGGACCTCATATTTCGGATGGTGTTTTCTTGTTTTTCCAGTGCCTCTAGTACCTCGTTTATTTTATCTGCATTGTTCTGGATTGGTTTGTTGTTGTTGTTGTTGTTGTTTTTGTTTTTTTAGCTCCTCCTTGTTTTTGCTTGTAGTATCCTGTAGTTCTTCGAGTTTGTCTTTCATCCTTTGAAAATAATCAATCATTGCTCTTTTAAATTCTGTGTCAGAGAGTTCCATCAGACTTTCTGGCTTTAGGAAATCTATTGCTACTATGTCACCCTTTGGTGGTAACATCTTGTTTTGCATTTGTGTAGTGTGTAGGATAGGTTGTTTTCTTCGAGACATTGATATATTCTTGATCTGAAGACAATTTCTCTGAATTTCTGACTCAAGGGAAAGGTCAGTTCAGAGCCTGTGAGAGCAGCCTTTTGTCAGTAAGTCAGATCCAGGTGCTCTGGATTAAAGGCAGATTGATTGACTGGTCATGTAGGCACAGGTGTGGAACCAAATGGGGTGGGGCATGCAGGGGGGTGAAATAATCACCAGGATGGGTCAACCACTTGAGGGACCTCACTCAGACCTTAGCTACCCAGGTGTGCTCACGATTGAGGTCCCTGATCAAATTCCAGCTGTCCATCTCCCACTCAGCAGCTCTCACTCAGTGGCCCCTACCCAGCAGCACTACCCAGTGCCCTCGCCTAGTGGCCCCTGCTAGAGCAGGGTCCTGGGTCTAGCAGGACCAGTGAAGACTCAGTTAGATTCCCATAAAGCAGTACGGGTTTAAGATCCTGTGGTTCCTAAAACTATTTGTGTCAATAAAAGTTCTTATTAGAATTCCTATTGTCCACATCACACAACAGACCCATTGGGTCTTAGTGGGGCTTAAGAGAATTCAGCAAATTTCCCCCCTTAGCTTTCACCTTTCAAATGGGGCCAGCAGCTTCTGGCTTTTGCTGATCCAAAGTGTGCACTGAAATGTGGAACAGAGTGCAACCCAGGCTGTGTGTTTGTATAGTTCCGAGTCTAATCCAACAAAATTTCTTATTCAAATTCCTACTGTCCACATAGAGAATTCAGCCAATTTCCCCACCAACGTTACCCCTTTCAGATGGGTCCCTCAGAAGCTCCGCTAGCAGTTTCCAGCTTTTGCCAATCTGAAGTGTGGACCAAAATGTGGCCCAGAATGCAACTGAGGCTATGTGCTCATTCCGAGTCTAATCCAACAAAAGTTCTGATTCAAATTCCTACTGTCCACGTCATGCAACAGACCCACTGGGTCTTAGTGGGGCTTAAGAGAATTAAGCCAATTTCCCCACTAAGTTTCCTCCTTTCAGATGGGTCCCATAGAAGCTCATCTAGTGACTTCTGGGTTTTGCCAAGTCCATGAAACCGCAGCTGTGTTCTTACAGTTCCAATACTAAAAAATTCAACAAAAATTATTATTTAATTCCTACTGTCCACGTTGCGCATCAGACCCACCAGGTTTTAGTGGGGCTTAAGAGAATTCAGCCAATTTCCCCACTAACCTTTTTCCTTTCAGGTGAGTCCCAAAGCAGCTCAGCTAGCAGGCTCCAGCTTTTGCCAGGTTCAGGATGGGACCAAGGCGTGGCAGGGTGTTAATTTTTTATAGCTTCTAAAATAATGTGTTAACAAAAGTTCTGATTCAAATCCTGCTGTTCACGTCATGCTGTGATGGTCTGTCTCTATGGAGCCTGAAGTACTCTCTAGTGTCCCGTCTCTATGCAGCTTGCTATCCCTCTGGCTTTTCACACTGTACTCTCCACCACCACCATCTTCCACAGTCTCTCGACAGTTTCATTCTTTTCTCCATCATGATGTTACCTATCAGTCCAGTGGTGAGAATTTTTTTTTATTTCTTGATATTAGTATACAATCTATAATGAAGGCTGCAGTATTTGACCTTCTGTAGCAAGTGATTCAAGTTCTCCTCATTTTTTAGTAAGTAAAGTTGTATCATCTGCATAATGAAGGTTATTGGTGAGTTTTCCTCTAATCTCAGCTTCTAGAATATTTTGCTCACCATACAGACTGAATAGAAATAGAGAAAGGATACAACCCTGATGCATGTTTTTCTTAATTTTAAACCAAGCGGAATGAATTGCCTTGCTCTGTTTGCACAGCTGTGTCTTGGCCTAAGTATAGGTTTCACATGAGCACAATTAAGGTTTCTTGGATCTCCATTTTTCTTAATGTTAGCCATAACTTGTTATGATCCACACAGTCAAATGTCATTGTATAGTCAATAATGCACAAGAAGACATTCTTTTCTTTAAGTCAGGATCCATCGATACCAGCAATGATATCCCTGGTGCCATGGCCTCTAAAATTCAGTTTGATCTTCTAGAAGTTCTCAGTCTATGTACTGCTGTAATCATTTTTTAATGATCTTCAGAAGTATTTTGTTTGGATATGATATTGTTTGATAATTTCCGCATTCTGTTGGACCACTTACTTCACAGGAAAAAAAATAGATTGAATGACAGAATAAACCATGAATAAAAGTACTTATTATTATGTGTCTGATTCATGTCATAGTCTTTCTGATCACTTCCTATGCATCTGGGAGATGGACAGTGAATAAGGATGACAGAAAAAGAATTCAAGCCTTTGAGCTGTGGTGTTGGAGAAGAGAACTGAACATCCCATGGATGGCCAAGAGAACAAACAGATATGTCTTGAAGAGGCTAAAGCTGGAGTGCAATGCCTCACATACTTTTGGGCTATTTCTTGGAGAGGGAGATGATTCTGGGAAAGGTGGACAGTCGGCAAAGGAGAGGAAAACCCTCAATCAGGTAGACTGATAAGGTGACTTATACAATGGGCTCTTGTGTGTTAGGAAGTGTGAGGATGGAGGAAAATAGAACAAGGTTCAGATCTTTTCTTCATAGGGTCCCTATGAGTCATAGTCAACTTTATGGCACCTAACAAAAAAACATGTTTGTTAGAAGTTGTTATTGTTTTTAGGTGTCATCGAGTTGAGTATAACTCATAATGACCCTATAAACAGATCCAGCTCTGGTGGCCTACTGGCAAAAGGCTGCACTGCAATCTCTCATGCGATTAACTCCTCTGAAAACCAGCCAGAGGGTCAGCAATGGGTCATTTACCATTCTACAGTAGACAACAACAACAAACTCTATCCTATCCTGTGCCATCCCTATCATCTCTGACATATTTGAACCCGTTGCTGTGGTCACTGTGTCAATCCATCTTGTTGAAGGTCTTCTTCTTTTACGCCAACCCCCCACCTTACCAAGCATGCTGTCCAAGTAATTGCCTCACACGTTCAAAGTATATGAGACAAAATTTCACCAGCTTTGCCTCCAAGGAAGAATCTGACTGTACTTTCTCCAGTCCATACCTGTTTATTCTTTTGGCAATCCATGGAATATTCAGTACTTTTCTCTAACAACACAGCTCAAGTACATCAATTCTTCTGTCATCCTTATTCATTTTCCAGCTCTCACATGCATAACAAATGATTGAAAGGACCATGCTCTGGATCAGTTGCAATTTAATTTTCAAAGTGACATCATTTCTCCTCAGTAATTTATAGAGGTCTCTTACAGTAGACATGCTCAATGCAATACATCTTCTGATCTCCTGACTACTGGTGTCAAGGGTTAAATCTGTGGATATAAGTAAGGTGAAATCATTGAAAATGTCAATCTTTGCTCCATCTATCATAATGTTGCCTGTAGGTCCAATGGTGAGGATTTTTGTCTTCTTGATATTGAGATGTAGTCCATTTTGAAGGCTGTAGTCTTTGATCTTTTGCAGCAAGTGTTTCATGTCTTCCTTACTTTTGTATCAACTACATAGCACAGGCTGTTGATGATTCTTCCCCAGATCCTGATACTACATTCTTCTTAATAATGTTTATTCATTGATTAAAAATCAATACTATTAGAAGTAGGGAAAGTCTGAAATTCTTTCAGAAGAAGTGTTTTTCAAAAAAAAGATTAATTCAAGAACATTAGCCTACATAAAGCAAATTGAGTTAGGCTAAGGAAAAAGAATATATACTTTTCTCTTTTTCTTGGTGGACATTTAAGAGTTGGGTTAATGATATCCTTTAGTGTTTCCTTGGGATTTTGAGACACAATTTCAAAACATTTTGTAGCCCTGTGGTACATTAATGAAAGGAATTACTAGGGGGAAAAATCTTCCCTTGAAAGAGAGGGAAACAATGGAATCCGGAGATTCAGATCAATAGAAATAACATAAAAGGCTAATAAGAAAAAAAATGTCAAGGATTTAAATAAATGTCAAGGATTGAAATAAATATGCTTCCAAAGACCTTTAATAATTCCTTTGTTGGCATCTCACGTAAGTCATAAATAGCTCTACACCATGACTGAGAAGAGGACAGAGAGCCTGTCACAGATTTTTCACTCTCCCCAGAGTTGTTCCATAACCTACTTTATCCCTGGACCAGGAGAGAGGTGAAATGGAATGTGTGGAAGATGGTTAGAGAGAGACTGTGCCATGTTGTTTTTGTTAGGTGTCATTAAGTTGACTATGACTTGTAGTTATGCCATGAACCACAGATCTGAGCTTTGTCCTACCTTACACCATCCTCACGAACTCAGACACTCTTGAGCACATTGTTACAGTCATTACATGAAACCTCTTTGTTACAGTCCTTCTTCTCTTTTTCTGACCCTCCAGTTTTTCCAGATTATGCCATTTTCCAAGGACTGGCTCCTCCTGACAGTATGCCCAAAGTATGTGATATCAAGTTTCACCATCCTGCTGCAGTTCCTCCAGGATAGATCTACTTGTTTTTGTGGCAGCCTATGGGATGGTCAGTACTCTTAAACATCACAACTCAAAGTCATCTCTTCTTCTGTCATTATACATTATCCAGAGGTATCTGATCTCTTGCTTCAGGAGAGAAAGAGCGAGAGAGTACCCATCCACATCAACTTTAGGCTAATTCCTATGAAGAAGTTAGGCATGCCTCCTCTTTCCAACCTTCCCTCACACAGCACTGCCTAACTTCTCTGGTGGGTTCAAGAATTCGTTGCAATGGCCATACAGAGCTCTTAAAAATTTAGAGATTATTAGGAAAGCAGCAGCTTTCAATTAAGGATTAGAAAGGACTAGGGATACAGTTCTTCTCTAGGATAGCCCCTTTCTCAGTCATCTTCACTGACAACTCTGTTTGGCTTTTGACTTCTCAGGCCTCTTGAGCCAATTTGGCCTCTCATCTACTCAAGAAATTGTTAGAAAACTTTTTGCCTCCCCTAATAAGTTCACAGAAGTGGCCCACTGTGTTAGAAAGCTCTTTACCTCCTCTAACACATTCACAGAAGTACCTCACTCTTCATGTAAGTCCCTAACCAAAGAAGCTCTTGTTCCTTGGACCAAGAAGCCCATTGCATCATCTCTTGTTAGACTCCTGGCTCTATTGCTGCTGTTTTTCTGTCGCTGCTTCTTGTCCTCTCATGCCAGCTTCTGTGTTACGTTTTCCTTTTTCCTGGACAGAGGAGGTTCACAGAACAGGAAACTAGATTCAAAGGATGCCCTATGCTGTGGTCTGTTTTCCTTGGTGGTGGCAATCCTCCTGTGCTCAGAGATTGGCTCTCCTTTAAGCCTACCAAAGATTGATTATTTCCTCTCTTGATTTTTTGAGATTACCATTTGCTTGGTTTAATTTTTTCCAACCTTTGATTTTGAGTCTGTCCCTCTGTTGGTTTCTTTTTTTTAAATTGTGTCTCTTGTAGGCAACATATTGATGGGCTTTGTGGTTTTGTCCATTCTGCTACTCTTTTTCTCTTTATTGATGCATTTAGTCCATTCACATTAAGTGTGATTATTGTCAGACCAGGTTTTACTTTTCCCATTTTGTCTTGTTTCTTTTTCTGTTGTTTCTGGTCCATGCACTTTCCTTTGGTATCTCTGAAGGACTTCATTTAAAATGTCTTGTAGGTTTGGTCTTGTTTTCATAAATTCCTTCATTTTCTTCTTTTCTGCAAAGGATCTAATTTCTCCTTCATATTTGAGGAAGAGCTTTGCTAGGTACAGGATCCTTGGCTGGCAATTGTTTTCTTTCAAATTTCTGTATATGACATCCCATTTGTCTTCTAGTTCACATATTTTCTGATGCTCATAGCAGAATTGTTCATCTTGCAAGAACATGGAAACAGTTCAGGTGTACAAACACAGATGAATGGATTGAGAAGCTGTGGTACAGTCATACAATGGACTACTACTCAGCACACAGGGGCAATCATTTTGTAAATTACTACCTAACTTTGGAGAGACTGGAGAGCATTACACTGAGTGAACTAACACAGTCCCACAGGAACAAATACTGTAGAAAACCATTATTGCTGAATGAGTATGAGGATTTAAGGGGGGGAGTGAGGATGGGTTGAGGGTAGAGTGTTAATCATAAGGTTACACAATTAGATGGGTGAGTGAAGTGAAAAAAAATGGGAAGGATCTTTTGTGAAAAGCAATGTATTCAAACTTTGTAAACAAATCAGTATACAATTTTTAAAAAATTTAATTTTAAAAAAAATGGCTACCAAGATAGCCAAACTAGCTAATTCTTTCATTAGAATTTCATAGACCTAATTTTCATGATCCCAACCCCAAAAGGGTACTATGGTCTCACTCAAGCCTTTGGTGAGAATTAAAAGCCCATGATGAGAAATGCCATATGAAATGATCTATTTATATGAGTTCTTGTAATCACATGGGCATCTCTCTCAAGCCTGGTTTCAAAGGGCAGTTCCTGTAAAGCTCTTATTTTGCTGTCTCTCACATCAACAATGTTCCTTGTTTCCAGAGGACCAGGGCAGAATCCAAACCTTTTCCAATAGCTGAAATACCTTGGTGTTAGGATTTAATGGCTGTTACTGTTGTTATTGTTACGTACCATCAAGTCAGAACCGACCAATAGCTGACTCTTTAGTTTTCAGAGGCAGTAAACCGCATGGAAGGAGATGGTCCAGCTTTCTCCAATAGAGCAGCCGGTGAGTTTGAATAGTATGGCTTTGGGATGACAGTGTAACTCCTTACCACCAAGCCAGCCATTCCAAAGTATCTAAACATTTTTTATTTTTTTTCCATTAAGCTTCTAGACTCTCAGGCAAGTTCCATGTGTCTCCTTATGCAGAAGGAGAATCATCTGATTTGTTTAATAGAAAAGAACTCTAGAACTCTAGGCCTCTTACTAAACTCATCTCCAAGGTACAGAGAAGAGACAGACATATGGCATGCATATTGTGTTTTTTGTCATCAAATCTCTGACTCATAGCAACCTTATGTACCACAGAAAGGAACATTCCCTGACATTGCAACATCTTGACAATCTCTGCTCTGCTTAAGATCAGTCACTATGTCAATCCATCTTGAGTGTCTTCTTTTAATTTGAACTTCTATGTTACCAAGCATGGTGTTTTTTTTCCAAGAACCTGCTCATCTTCATAATAAGCCCAACATATGTGAGAAGACGTTTCACTATCCTCATTTCTAAGGACCATTCTGGCTGCACTTCTTCCAAGAGAGATTTTATTTATTCTTTTTTCAGAAGTTCATTACATATTCAATATACTTCAGCAAGACTACAATTCAAAGACATTGATTCTTCTTGTCTTCTTTGTTCACTGTCTAACTTTCACAGACATATGAGTTGCTTGAAAATACAATGACTTAGGTCAAGTACATTTAGCCTTCACAGTGGAATCTTTGCTCTTTAGCACTTTAACCCTTTGGTACCAGATTGCCTTCCTGCAACATAAACTCTTTTCTCCACGGCTACTTCCATAAATGTTGATTGTGCATCCAAGTCAAATTAAATCCTGTACAACATCAATCTTTTCTCTATTTATCATGATGCTGTTTATTGGTCCAGTTGCAAGGACTGTTTTATTTGTATTGCATCGTCAATCACTTTGAAGACTTTGAGTTTCTTCCAAATGCTTCAAATCTTCTGTTTTCTGCAAGCCAGATTGAGTAACCTGCATATTGGAAGTTGTTATAATTCTACCTTCAATCTTGATGTCATATTCTTCTTCATATAATCTAATTTACCAGATTTTTTCTCAACATGTAGATTGAATAGATATGATGAAAGAATACAATTATTTCTTTTATTATTGAAATTTTAATGAAAGATTATAGAGAACTTGGATTTTCATTCATTCATTGTTGCATACAATTACTGTTTAATGGATTAATTCAATAGCATATTCCAACTCCCTTCATAAAGAAACATTTTACTTACACATTCTTCCAATCTCCTTCTATCCCCTTTTTCCTGATGTTTCTTTCTTTCCTTCACTGCCAATTAACAAAATAGAGAAAAGAATAGGAATAGAGATATTTAACAATATTATTTATCAGTTGGAAAAAATAAAATAGTTGTCTTCTTCCAAACACATCCTTCCTGTAGCGCCAATCCAAAAAGATGAGTGAAAACTAAAAGTATTACATTGCTCCTTTACAATATACATCACTTACTTTCTAAGCAATTTTTTTATCTTTTATTTTTTTATTATTATTATTAATTTCAATGAACATCTACAGAGATTCTGGAATTCCATTCATTCATTGTTGCACTTTTCTCCCTACCCCCCGTACCCCCACCCCCAGTTTGCTCCTCTCCTT
>NW_006399784.1:17089583-17095080 GCF_000299155.1 Elephantulus edwardii
CAAACGACTCGACGGCACATAACAACAACAACAACAACAGCCATTGTGATAGCACCCGTTGAGGAGGCACAGTGTACCTTAACTGTGGACACATGGTCTTGCAAATGATCAACAGCTGTGAGACAACTATACAAGAGAATGCTTTCCATGTTGTTGGGAAACTATGAAGACACTGTGAGAGACAGTGGTGGTAGTGACAATGGTGGTAGAGAGAAGGTGAAAAGACTGTGGCAAGGTGTAACCAGACGAACCCTGGAGTTAAAAGTCACAGTTAAAGGGTTTTCTTGCTGGATAATTGAAGGAAAAACTGGCTTCTTACTGCTCTGAGGTAAAGTTTGCTAGACGATTGAAAAAATCAGAGGTTTCATGCATTTATGCTGCTTAATTGAACCTGGACTGTCATTAATTGAGGAGGAATTGTGCCTTGTTGACCTGGTTTGGAATTGCTGGCTAAACCTGGACTTGCATTATCTAATATTCTTTGCCTCCCTCACTCTCCAATCTATTCCCTAATAAACCCCACGACTTTGATTAAAGTCCGTGAGTCAAGTTGCAATAAATATTGGACTCAATGATTGGTAGAAAAAGATTCAGGAGTATGAACGTTGGCATGTCTCATCCTGTAGCTACATGTATGGTGCTGTAAATATCATCAATAGAGAAAGTTCCCCTTTATAAATCAGGTAGAAGTTAAACTTGGCCTTCCCCACATTGCAGCTGTTCCTGTACACTTTGTTGTCTTGATGTTGAGATATAATCCATATTGAAGGCTGTAGTCTTTGATCTTCTGCATCAAGTGTTTCAAGTCCTCGTTTTCAACAAGCAAGGTTGCGTCATCTGCATAGCACAAGTTGTGGATGAGTCTTCCTCCAATCTTGATTATAGTACTCATTTAAAAAACTATATTCATATGCTTAGAAGGAGAAAAGCACATGTAAACAGTCTTATCAGGGCAAGAGTATGTTGTTATTGTCATTTTGTCAGGGATGTTACACCAAGGGCTGGACTAAACCTAAGCTCTACCCAAACCAGCTGTCTGAGAACTGAGTCCCAAGAAAACAACTGCTTGCCTAGTGTGTTTCAAAGTCATTTCTCTCCCTCAGAGCACTTAGGGACAGCAAGATGAGAAGTGAAAAGATTTGAGAGTCCAGAGAGGATTCAGACATCTTGACTTCTGGCAGCTGCCCTTGCCCTGTTTTCCTACAGCCCAGATGGCACTTAATCTGTGACGAGTGCTAGAAAATCATTTAGTATTATTGAAACTTCTCTACCACATTGCTTTCTCAGTACCATATATACATTATCTCTGTCGAGAGTGTTTGCATTGAGACTTTTCTGGATGCAATTACTCTTTGCAACTAATAAAATAAGATGTAATTATAGATGTACTGTTAGTAGTGCCACTTTACATTTAGGTTGATATGTTTGTGGCTGTCTGGAATCCCAGATCTGAGGATTGTTTATTACTTTAACCCACACATGTTATTTCTGGGACATTACTGCACACAGTAAGAGCTATCTGGGACAGCACAATCACACTCCTTCAGGGACCTTGTTGCCTCCTGGGTTCTCTGTCTTCTAGCTCTCGGATGCACTTTTGACCTTCTTCTGTACAGCTTACAATGCATAATTCAACCCATACACAGCCCCTGGTTGCAGCCCTAAACCTGAGGACTAGTGGGCTTAAATGTCAGTCTAGTGTCTACTGATTTAAATGAGAAGCAGAGATTCACATACAGAGACTTTACACAAAACTTTCAGAAAGAACGCACTTAGTCTTGGACATAGCAAATAGCCTACAGAATGTTTCTGCATTTTAAAAAAAAAGATAAAATAAAAGGCTTCTCTTATGAAATAGATGGTGAATTCGAACTGCATGCCATCAGAATTGCAGCACAATTGCAGCTTCTTGTCACAGGCCTCCAGTATTCCAAATAAAAGGCATGTAATAAATAGTTTATAAAGTCAAGATAAGTCTTTTCTTTGAGGTCCTTCTGCAGCAAACCTGGGGGTACAAGAAGAGGGACTATCAGTTATATGGATTCTGGAGGTCTTAAAAATAATTTGCTTCGAGCAATTCCACTTCCTAAAGTAGGTCTTCCTGAACACTGTGCCTGCTTTCCCATTAGTCTTTTTCTCACTTTTTAAAAGAGAGGCATAAACCTGTTATGGATTTAACTGCATCTCCTACGCCTGTGTAATTAGCTGCCTTTGAAAACCCTCCAGAGGGTCAGCTATGGGTCAGTTCTAATACTATGGTACACAACAACAACAACCAAAAATTATATACAGATGCCCTAAACCTGGTATCTGAGAATACTTTGTTTGAAGATGTTACCAACTAGTACAAGGTTACACTGGAGTAGGATGATTCCTAGCCCAATCTTATAAAACAAGGAAGAGAAACATAGGGACATAAGCAGGAAGATGACCATATGACAGTAGATTTATGTTGTAGCTACGAGGAAAATTCAAGGTTTCCAGAAGCTGAAAGACAAGAAAAGATCATCTCTGGAGCATTGAGAAAAAACATAGATCTGCCAGCACCTTGATTCTGGACTCCTATCCTCCAGAACTAAAAGACAATAACTTTCTGTCCTTATAAGTCACCTAGTTAGTGTAGGAAAATAATCAACCCTTTGCAGTCCTGCCTCCAACCACACTGGATCCTTCCCACTTCCTTAACTCAACCCTCCCTCCACCCATCAATCTGTGTAACCATCTGATTACACGCTCCACCCATCCTCACTCCTGTGTTCCCCTTGTCCTCCCTTAGATCCTCATACAGGTTTTACTCATTATCTATTTCTACAATAATGGTCTCATGCAGTCTGATCAAAAGATACATAGCATTGGGAATGTCTGCTGTCAAGGACCTTTCCAAAGTCCTTAAAAGCAATGATGTCATTTTAAGCACTAAGGTGTACCTGTTTCTAGCCAATCTTTCCAATCACTTTCTATGCATCTGAGTGCTAGACAATGAATAAGGGTGACAGGAAGAGTCAATGCATTTGGGTTGTGGTGTTGGGGAATAATGCTGAATATCCTATAGACTGACAAAAGAGCAAACAGATATGTCTTAGAGAAAGTGCAAGCAGAGTGTTCCTTGGAGGCAAAGATGGTGAAGTTTTGTTTCACATATTTTGGACATGTTGTTTGTAGAGGCTATTCCTTGGAAAAGGACTTCATTCTTGGAAAAATGGAAGGTCAGCAAAAGAGAGGAAGACTTTCAATGAGATGAATTGATACAGTGTCTATAGCAATGAATTCAAATGTATTGAGGCTGATATGGAAAGTTGCAGGACAGGACAGAGTTCAAATCTATCATCTACAGGGTCACTATGAGTCATACTCAACAGCAGTTAACAACAAGATCAATGTTCACTCAGGGCATTCTGGTGGTGTAGTGATAAGGAATTGTGCTGCTAACCAGAAGATACACAGTTGCATCCACTAGTTGCTTTGAAGGATTACGATGGGCAATCACTTCCCTTGCAATTTTTAGTCTCTGCAAATCTTTTGGAAGGTCAGCTCTGACTCAGGTCTGACTCAAGGGTATATAACAACAATAATAGTGTATTCTCAATATGTGTTATTGGTTTTGTTGCTGCCAGTATTTTGTTTAGTCTCTGATTTTGTCTAAATTTCTGATGTCTTAGCTATAATATTGTTTTAAATTGTATTTGGACTTGAATATTCCATCTTGGGAATGAAAGAAATAGGGGAAAATTAATGTTGCTGAATAATTAGGGAATGACATCCTCCTGATCTTAGAGAACAATAAAAACATCCCTAAGGAGACAGGAATCAAAATTTATGATAGCTTCCTGGCCAACTGACTGAATGAGATCCATATTTGTTCCCATTCCCAAGAAAGATGACCTGACAGAATATGAAAATTATCGAACAATGTCATTAATATCACATGCAAGCAAAATACTGCAGAAGGTAATTTAAAAATATTTAGAATAATACCTTGAAAGAGAAATGCCAGAAGTTCAGCTGAGTTTTGAATAGGTCGTGGCACCAGGGATACCACTGCTGAAGTAAGATGGATCCTGGCTAAAAGCAGAGATTATCAGAAGAATATATATTTGTGCTTCATTGACTAGTAAAGGCATTTGATCATGTGAATCATAACAAACTATGCCTATCCTTGACAAGAATGGGAATCCTGGAACACTTAAATGTGCTTATGCAAAACTTAAACCTAGAGAAAGAAGTTATTGTCCAAGCAGAACAAAGGAACACTGCATGGTTTAAAATTAAGAAAGATATTTTTCAGCATTGAATACTTCTCCATACTTATTCAATATGTATGCTGAACAAATCGTTAAAGAAGCTGTAGTGTATGGAGAAAAATGTAATATCAGCATCAGAGGAAGACTTATCAACTGCCTGCATTATGTAGATGGTATAATCTTATTTGCTGAAAATGAGAAGGACTTGAAGTGCTTGTTGTAGAAGACTTGAATATAGATTACATCTCAACATCAAGAAAACAAAATTCTCAGCGCTGGACCAATAGTCAACATCACTATGTTGTTGTTGTTGTTATGTGCCATCGAGTCCCTTGCGACTCATAGCAACCCTATGTACAACATCCCTAAACTCTGCTCTGTCCTGTGCCAATTGCACTGTCTCTGACACTCCCATCCCAATTATCCCAGTTACTGAATCAATCCACCTCATAGAGGGCCTTCCTCTCCTGCGCTGTCCCTCCATCCTCCCAAGCATGATGTCCCTCTCCAAGGACCGGTCTCTCCTCACAACATGTCCAAAGTATGTTCTATGGATGAAGAAAAAAACTGAAATTGTCAACAACATCTTACCTTGGATCCACAATCAATATCATTGTTACCAGTAGTCAGGAGATCAGGAGATGCAGTGCATTGGGAAAGTCTGCAAAAAAAGAGATGATGAGGGTGGTACAGGATAGAATTATAGTTTAGTTCTGTTGAATATAGAGTCACTGTGAGTCATACTGAATAGCACCAAACAACAGCAACATCTAATGAAGACCTGTGTTGTTGTTGTTGTTATATGCCGTCAAGTCGCTTGCGACTCATAGCGACCCTATGTACAACACTTTATAAATATCTATCCTACCCTGACTACTAGTTAGGATAAAATATGACAAAAATGAGGCCAATAATGTGAAAATACAAAATCTTTAAAAACTGTGTTGCAGAGTGGATTATATTTGGGGGTAGGGAGTGGGGTTTGGGGAGGTGCGGGGGGGGGATTGTGTACCAATGAGGGAGTTTTTCTTTTGCTTTTCAAGGAGAGGAGCAAATGTGGGGGGAGGGGGGAGGGCTTTGTGCGGGGAGAAGGGTGCAACAATGAATGAATGGAATCCCAAAATCTCTGTAGATGTTCATTGAAATGAAAAATAAACAACCTAAATTTAAAGAAAAAATGGCTTAGACATTGTTAATGACAAGTAAACCCTGGTTGAAAGTAAAGAATACCAGAAGAATGCTTTATTGACTATGCA
>NW_006399784.1:17095180-17132320 GCF_000299155.1 Elephantulus edwardii
TTGAAATGAAAAATAAACAACCTAAATTTAAAAAAAATAAAATAACAAGGAAACACTAACATAGCAAGGGCTCCCTTGGGTTATAGTAATAGAGATTTATAAAGACGTGAAGTGTACAGCTAAAATGTTTACGAATGATTGACATCATCATAAAGATGTCATCTTTATAAAGAGGTATGGGGACAGTTAGAATAAATTTATGGGAAAGTAAAAAAAAACAACTGTGTGATGCAACTGTTGACAGAAGATACTTTGATTTACTTGCTAAATTACTTCACTGACTGAACCCGGGAAATGTGGTCTTGCTGAGCTAGGCAAGGTCATTTCTACAGAGATACATCTGTCTTCCTAACCTCTGTTCACTAGTATTAATTGAGTACTCACTGCTGCTGTCACTGTGCGTTGGTCCTTTCAGCTGTAAATTCTTAGACAGGACATTTTTGTGTGTGAAGCTTGCATTCAGAGCCTCTCAGAAAATGCATACAATGCCTCTGCAGGCTAGCAAGATAGACAAGCACTGTCTGCATGTCACAGACACTGTCAGCATGTCACAGCAATCAGAATATGCCAGCAGCCACTTCTTTTCAAAAAAGAAAGGCAAAGAAGGCACTAGTTAGTAAATCAGTTCTAAGCCCTTAGGAATTGTCTCTTTCTCCTAAAATTGAATAGTTGATAGGACCAGAATTAGGATGATTTCTGTCTGCCCTGAAAACTAGATCTCTTCTTCTAAGCTAATTCTCTTGGCACCAGCAGTCAGGAAATTAAAAGAAGTAGTGCGATGGGAAACTATGCTGTTAGGGACCTCTCTAAAGTATTCAAGAGCAACAGTGTGTCTCTGGAGACAAAGGTGTGTCTGGTACAGGCCATGGTCTTTGCAATCACTTGTTATGCATCAGAGAGCTGGACAATGACTAGGGAGGATAGAAGGAGAATTGACGCCTTTGAGCTGTGGTGCTGGAGAAGAGTATTGAGTGTACCATGGACTGCCAGGAAAACAAACAGATTCATCCTGGAGAGGGTTAAATGGGGCTGCTCCTTGGAGGCAAGAATTCTAAAACTTCGTCTGACATACTTTGGTTATGTTGTAAGGAGGAACCGGTCCTTGGAGAGGGACATCATGCTTGGTAGGGTAAAGGGACAGCGCAGGAGGGGAAGGCCCTCTAGGAGGTGGATTGATTCAGTGACTGGGTTAATCGGGATGGGCGTGTCGGAGACAATGAGATTGGCACAGGACAGAGCAGAGTTTAGAGCTATTGTACATAGGGTCGCTATGAGTCGCAAACGACTCGACAGCACATAACAACTACAAGCTAATTCTCGACTCACCAAGTAAGTGAATGAGTCATAGGTAGAAATATTCACCCCTCTAAAGGAGGTGGAAACAGTCTTGCTGATATAGTGGTTAAAAACTCAGTGGTTAACTGAGTTTGGAGGTTCTAGCCAACCAGCTACTCTGAGGGAGTAAAATGTGATAATCTCCTTCCACAGACTTGGCAAGTCTATGGGACAGTTCTACTTTGTCATAAAGGTTACTTTGAGTCAGAATCAACTCAAAGGCAGAGGGATTGGGTTTTGGCGTTTTTTTCCCAAGGCGATGATGGCGTTGGTGCTAGCCCAAAGAGTAAATAATTTTGGATGAGCTAATTGAGACCACGTTCTCCAAATCATGTCATCAAGTGCTTCATCCACCAGGAGTCTGGCTTTGTAGTCCTAAGCACAGATGGATTCCACACTCCTCTCTCATCTTTTCTGAGCAGTTCCTTTCCAGTTCCTTACCAGATGAACTTTGTCAGGAATTTATATAGCAAATTCTTTCAAAGGATCTCAGTTTGGAATAAGATGGCCTTCCTCCAATTAACAAATTTTGGCTGGGTATATGTTCAGAGAGC
Organism: Elephantulus edwardii; assembly: GCF_000299155.1. Lineage (NCBI taxonomy): Eukaryota > Metazoa > Chordata > Mammalia > Macroscelidea > Macroscelididae > Elephantulus > Elephantulus edwardii. The sequence continues at coordinate 17,097,070 of NW_006399784.1, forward strand.
TTTATCTTCACAGCACCAAGAGGCTCTGTGATTTGGGTGGGCTTCCCAGTAGCAGGCATTAGACTTCTTGGTTTTTTTAAACCATCCTTAAACAACTCAAGTAATTCTCCAAAGAAAGAAAGTCACTTGGCAAAGTCATTTGTTGAATAGTATTCTTGTCTTTGAAAGGTCTTCGAATGAATCCATAGATTTAACCTTTGGGCTGTGAGACCCTGAATCCTGAGTTGCTACATTTATCAGGACTTCATCATCCTAGATGTGCCTGCAAGTTGATGCTTTCTAACAAGCACAAACTATGTGAAAAAGACCTTTCTGAGTGTAAACTTGTCCAGAACATAAAAAGTTGCCTCTCCTATAACAAAATCCAAATACTTTTCCCCCTTAATACTAATAAAGTTTTACTTATTCACCAATTGTCTGGGGAAAAGTGAGGTTTTCTGAGATTTAGTTCATCTGGGTGTGATTAAGGGAATGAAGCACTAGGGCATTCTGTGTTTCAAGGTGGATTCCATGGAGAAAACTTACAGACCAGTGGACATCACTTATTATGGGATGGTGCAGGAGTGCAGTCTTTGTGGGTAGCGGTTCAAGTCCTGTCCCTGCCACCTCTAGAGGAAGGCATATCAGGCTGGAGAACAGGGTTAAAGGGTCAGTTATATTACAAAGAAGCTCTAGCTCTGGTGGCCTAATGGTAAGGAGTTGTGCTGCCAAAAGCAGACAGTTCAGATCCATCTGCTCTCTACAGGAAAAGATAGGTAATCTCCTTTTATGGTGTTTACAGTTTCTGAAAGCACACTACATGATCAGCTATGAGTTGCTTCTGACTCCACAGCAGTGACTTGACTTTGAAATTTTTATGACTAGAGTGGAGGCATGTTTTACTGGGGAGGGAAATGTGCCTTTTGATTTTCTGACCTAACACCTGAGTTCTGACTGCCCTGTCTCAAAGCTTCTTACTGTCTCACCACAGTACCTCACCATACTTCTCTCATACAATCACACCACGTACACTTAGCTGGTGGCCCTATTTATGCCATTTCATATGCTGTTGTTGTTGTTATGTGCCATCGAGTTGCTTGCGATTCATAGTGACCCTATGTACAAGAGCCCTAAATGCTGTTCTATCCCATGCCAGCCTCGCCATCTCAAACACACTCATTCCCACCACTCCCGTCACAGAATCGATCCATCTCATCCAGGGTCTTCCTCTCCTGCACCGTCCTTCCACTCTCCCAAACATCATGTCCCTCTTCAAGGACCAGTCCCTCCTTGCAACATACCCAAAATATGTCAGACGAAGCTTGAGAATCCTTGACTCCAAGGAGCATTCTGGCTCCACTCTCCCCAGGACAAACCTGTTTGTTCTCCTAGCAGTCCATGGTATAGTCAACACTCTTCTCCAGCACCACAGCTCAAAGGCATCAATTCTCTTTCTATCATCCCTAGTCACTGTCCAACTCTCCAATGCATAGCATGTAATTGCAAGGACTATAGCCTGGATCAGGTGCACCTTAGTCTCAAGACTGACATCATTGCTCTTCAGTACTCTTGAGAGGTCCCTCACAGCTGACTTTTCCAATGCAGTTCATCTCCTGATTTCCTGGCTTCTGTTACCAAGAGTGTTGACTGTGAAACCAAGTAAACTAAAACTGTTAACTATCTCAATCTCTTCACCATCCATACTGATGTTGACAATTGGCCCAGTGGTGAAAATATTTTCTTGATGTTGAGCTTCAATCCATATTGAAGTCTGCAGTCGTTGACCTTCTGCAGCAAGTGCTTCAGGTCCCCCTCTGTTTCAGCGAGCAGTGTGTCATCTACGTAACGCAGGTTGTTGATGATTCTTCCACCAATCCTGATGCCACATTCCTCCTTGTATAGCCCAGTGTCTCAGATGATCTGTTCTGTATACAGATTGAAAAGGTATGAAGACAAAATACATCCCTGACAGACCCTCTTCTTGATTCTGAACCATCCAGTATCTCCCTGCTCTGTTCTGATGACTGCCTCTTGGTCCAAATATAGGTTTCACATTAGCACAATCAAATGTTCTGGGATTCCCATTCTTCTCAGAGTCAACCATAGCTTCTTGTGATCCACACAGTCAAAAGCCTTTGCATAGCCAATGAAGCACAGATAGACATTCTGCCAAGATCCATCTAACATTAGCTATAATATCCCTAGTTACCAAGACCTCTTCTAAATCCAGCCTGCACATCTGGCAGTTCTCTGTTGACATATTGTGCCAAATGTTTTTTTATCATTTTCAGCAGATTCTTGCTTGCATGTGATATCAATGATATTGTTCGATAATTTCCACACTCTGTTGGGTCACCTTTCTTTGGAGTGGGAACAGATATCGATCTTTTCCAGTCAGTTGGCCAGCGGGCTGTCCTCCAGATTTCCTGGCACAACTTAGTGAGCACATCCATGGAAGCGTATGTTTGATAAAATAAATCAATTGGTATTCTGTCAACTCCTGGAGACTTGTTTTTTGCCAATTCCTTCAGAGCAATTTAAACTTCCTCCTTCACCACCGTAGGCTCTTGCTCATATATTATTTCATTAAATTCCTCTGTGTCAGCCAATTCCTTCTGATACAGTGACTCTGTGTACTCCTTCCATCTTCTTTTGATACTTCCTGGATCATTTAACATTCTACCCGAACTATCTTTAAGTATTGCCACCCGTGGCTTGAATTTGTTTTTCAACTCCTTCAGCTTAAGAAACGCTGAGCAAGTTCGGCCCCTTGGATTTTCTGACTCCAACTCTCTGCATATTTAATTACAGTATCTTGCTTTGTCGCCCCGAGCTGCCTTTTGAAATTTTCTGTTCAGCTCTTTGATTTCTTGATTTCTTCCTTTAGCTTTGGCTTCTCGGCGCTCTAATGCAATACTCAGAATCTCATCTGACATCCATCTTGGTCTTTTCTTCTTCTTCAGCCTTTGCAATGATCTTTTGCATTCTTTATGGACAATTTTCTTGATATCCTCCCAGAGCTCATTTGGTCTATGCTCATTGATGCTCAAGGCCTCAAACCTGTTCCTGAGATGGTTTTGAAATGCGAGTGGTACAGACTTAAGGTCAAATCTTGGTTCCCATGGACTTGATTTAATTTTCCTCAACTTCAGCTTGAATTTGCATATGAGTAGTTGGAGGTCTGTCCCACAATCAGCACCTGGCCTGGTTTTCACTGCTGATATTGAACTTCTCCACCGAGTTTTTCCACAAATGTAATCTATTTTATTCCTATGCATACCATCAGGTGAGATCCATGTATATAGCCTGCATTTATGTCTCTTATAAAAGTATTTGCAATGAATAAATCATTTAATGTGCAGAACTTGATCATTCTATCTCCAGCCTCATTTCTCTCACCGAGCCCATGTTTTCCAGCTACAGATCCTTCTTCCCTGTTCCCAACTTTTGCGTTCCAGTCGCCCATTATTATGAATGCATCTTGATTGCATGTTTGATCAATTTCTGACTGCAAAAAGTTGGTAGAAAGCTTCTGTTTCCTCCTCTTTGGCTTTAGTTGTTGGTGTATATATTTGAATGATAGTGGTATTCACTGGACTTCCTTGTATGTGTATGGATAGTATCCTGTCACTCACCACATAGTATTTCAGGATAGATCTAGAAATGACTTTTTAAATTATGAAACCAACCCCATTTTTTCTCACCTTTTCATCCCAGGCATAGTAAATCATATGATCATCTGATTCAAAATGTCCCTTGTCAAGCCATCTCATTTCACCAATACCTATTATGTCAATATTTATGCATTCTTTTACTTTCTTAACAATGTCCAATTTTCCTACATTCATGCTCCTTACATTCCACCTTCCAATCACTAGTGTCTCATTACAGCTGTTCCTCTTTCTCTGTGTTTCCATTTCTAAGATCTCAGTTTCAATTGCCATGTCTGATAGTCCAAATGATAGTCTAAGTGTGCTCTGTTGTACAAAGGGTTTTCAAAGTCCTGTAATTTCATAAGTGGATGGCCAATCCTTCTTTCTGGTCTGTCTCAATTTTTAAATATATATAATAGTATCTAACAGACAAGCATTCTACAGAAAAGAGCAGATGAAAGACATTTACCAGTTAGAAAAAGACCAATATTCAATGTTGCTGCCCACCCCACTATATGTTTGGTTGTTTGTTTTTTTTTTTGTTTTGTGTTGTGTTTTTTTTAAATCGACCCTTTCCCTACTCCACCACCAACACTTCCTACTTTTGTCTACAGCGTTCAACATCTGTCTCCCATTGAAAAGCCCCTGATGTGATGGCCTAAGTCTCAAGCCATCAGGATTTCTTTGATTCTGACCATATCATGTTGCTGTCAGCCTCTTATGATGCAGTCAGTATGACTTCAATTTAAAGTTGTTATGTACAACTGTCATGTACGGCTTCTTTTCCTTGAAGGTCCTGAGAAAAAGTCCTTGTTCTTAAACTTCCACTCCAGGATTGACTTCTTGTGGGTTAATACCACTTGTCTTCCATTTGCAGCCTGGTGCTGATGCAAGAGGATGGCTTCCCAGGAGAGAGGGATGCGTCCTCCAGGACCAGTGCACAACTTTTGTTTCTTGGCCGGAGGACCTGAGGTGAGGCATGGGGGTGAGGAAAGCTCCTCCTCTCTTCCCTCAGGCAGTCCCAAAACTATTTCTCTGGCAATGGAGTCTTCGGGGGTCCATTTCCCATCTTCTTGGGGTACCTGAGGTGAGGTGTGGGGGTGAGGAAAGCTCCCCCATTTCATATGTGCTATTTATATTCCGTGATATGACTGTTACTTTGTCAATTTCGCTGGCATTTGCCCAGTTGGCCTTCCATCACATCCCCCTAGAAGGGTCCAGCTGTCTGTGCATACAATTCTGTCTCCTCCTCCCGCCACACCTGTGCTGCTGAGCACTGTTGAAGAGGAAATTAAAAAATTAACATTATAACATTTCAAAGTAATGATAGAAAATACATACTATGTAATGGTAATATTCTTTGTGTGCTATCTCACTTAATCCTCAAAACAGTTCCTGAGAATATAATTCATTTTATCTGCATGCCACGAAAAATCAAGGATCAGAGAGGTTGCATACTTACCCAAAGTCACACACATGCTAAGTGTCAGAGTAAGGGCTCCCTTGAACTTGAATCTACATGTGCTTTATTTTAGAGTTACACTCATCACCACCACAGTGATCTATGGATTTGCCTCAGCTCACCAGTTAACACTATCTTACAGAGCTATTTCTCTCATGAGACTAGCAGTTACTCCAAGTCTTTGTTTTCCTTAGAACTTCCATTCATAATCTTCCTCCCTGAAGCTGGGGCTGTTAATTCATGCTTTGTGGGGGAGGGGGAACTATCCATTAAAGCAAACAATTGCTTTCATTTCCTATCACCAGCCATAGATAATTGGCGTGATATCCCTCCATCCTTCTCTACAAAACTCCTGTATTGTATATTTTGATAAATCCTGTCCTTTACCTGAACTTTATCCCATGCTACTTCTGGGGTACTTCTAGAAGAAGTCTTCTGTGTCTAATAACTTCTTAATCCCAGAACCTTTCACTTCTCTCCTCTAATCTTCTACCAGGACAATTTCCACCAGGACAGATAATACTAACCCTCTTCTTCACTGGCCAAGGGGCATATTCTGCCACTTTCTTCAAGAATCTTTCATCAGCGCCCAAGTGAGAAGGTGTTCCTGTCCTCTCCACACTCCCTCCCACAGAACGATAGCCTTTCTCATATCAAAGTGTCTCCTCCATGGCCTTCTTGTAGTATCCACTAGACTACAAACTCCATCACTAGACTACAAACTCCATAACTAGACTACAAACTCCATGAGGGCAGGAACTTGTATGGTTCACTGTGACATTCACAGCTGGCCATTCACAGCTTGACATTCACACATCCATTAGCCACCCCACCCTCCAAAAAAGGACATTGAATTGGTTAAAAAAATTCAGGAGACAAAAGGTAAGAGAACTTTGATATAGGTAGAGCATTTGGATTTTATGAAATAAGAAAAGGGAACCACTAAAAATTTTGAATGAAAAGATGAAATTGCAAAAGTATAAATTTCATAAGATTAGTTTAGAGTAAAATGAGTGCAGATACTAGAATTCTGGAGACCAACCAAAACAATAATAAAGCATGGAATAAGGAGTGCCTTGTCAAGGTTTGCAGTTGCTGTTGTTGGGTGTCTTCAAGTAGACCACTCATAGCAACTTCTAACCAAAGAGTAGTGAGAGTGTCAATAATGTGGGAAATGTAGGATCTCCAATTTTTAAAAGTTTGTCATTAAAAGCTAAAAAGTCTAGTGAGAAAGACTCTTACTGGAAGAGAAATCAAATGTGTCTGTCTCTGAGATCTAACCTAAACTGTATTTTTTTTTTTTTCATTTGTGGACTATGGATAAGGGTGTTTAACTAAATACCAATAAGACTCCTCCTAATTTCAAAATTCTGTGACTATGGCACAGGATTAAACCGTTAAATATGTGTAAGAATCATGGTCAAACGTATCTGAATGTTTCCCAGGTGCCCAGATGGAAACCACATCTGGTTTAGTAGTTAGGAGACGTTGTCTACAAGCTCCCCTTCTACGCTCTTTTATTGGAAATATGTAAGATGGGAAAAATTCTATTCAGCACAATTACTAATCCTACTTCTATAATACCAACTGAAAACCAGGGCATGTGGTTAAGCCTACGGGGTTTTTGTCACTATGCAAACAGAAACAATCACAAAAAAATATTCTCTCTGAAATCATGTGGTATATTCAGGACCTAGGAATTGAGATTGGCAAATTTCTCCCAAAATAGTACTGTTTTAATGAGAGTAGGGATTCAGCAATGAGATTTTTTTTCAGGTCAAATGGATACATTCCTTTATCCCCTGGATACATTTAGACAAGTACGGGGATTCAAAATAGGATAAGGTCTTTGGGACAAGGATGGAATGTAAATTGGCTCCTTACCTTTGGAACTGGGAAGAAAATTACTAGTAATAGAAATCCAAAGTTGTGGTAGTCCACTGGGGAAGCATAGTTTTGTAATAGAGGAATCAAGATAGAAAAAAAAATAATAATAAAAGCCTGATGAGTTGGCCAGGGTTTGAAAAGGGAATAGAAACTCAGAGAGTTAAAATGGAAAGTGGGGGAAGAGAAAATTTTCATCTGCCACTTTATATTAAAAAAAAAGTAATTGGTCAAGATACTATCATATACTAATGGTAACTACCCACTCCTATTATTCTTAATTCCCCATGAACGAGTCTCTATCTTTATCTTAAAACTAGTGAACTGGATCAGACTTAGAAACTCTTATAAGTACAATTGTTAAATTGCCAATTGCTAATGAAAAGACAGTTCAAATCACCTAGTTCTGCTGGAGAAATATTGGAAATCTGCTTCCATAAAGATGGTTGTTGTTATTGTTGTTGTTGTTATATGCCATCTAGTCACCCACAACTCATAGCAAGCAATCATAGCAACCCTATATTCAACAGCTTTGAAACTTGCCCTATCCTCAGGTAGTGTCACTGACTCTGATACACCTAATACCATTGTCCTAGTTACCATGTCAATCCATGTTGTCCGGCATCTTCCTCTCCTGCATTGTCCTTCCATCCTTCCAAGCACGATATCCTTCTCCAATGACTGGTCCCTTTTGGCCATGTGCTCAAGGTATGAGACAGAGCCTCAAAATCCTTGCCTCCAAGTAGAAACTTGGTTTCACTCTCTCCAAGATAGACATATTTGTTCTCCTGGTGGTCTATGGTATGTAATCCAGCACCACAATTCAAAGGCATCAATGTTTAGTCATTGTCATCCTTAGTTATTGTCCAGCTTTCTGATACATAGCAAGTAATTACAAAGACTATGGCCTGGATCGGGCACACCTTAGTCTCCAGACTGACATCATTGCTCTTCAGTACTTTGGAGAGGTATCTGACAATAGCCTTTCCCAGAATGAAATTAATCTCTTGATTTCCTGGCTGCTGGTCTCAAGAGTGTTGATTGTGGAACCAAGTAAACTAAAGCTGTTCATTATCTCAATTTCTTCACCCATCTATATGATGTTGCCAATAGGCCCAGTGATGAGAATCTTTGTTTTCTTGATGTTGAGCTTCAACCCATATTGATGGCTGCAGTCCCTAACCTTCCACAGCAAGCGCTTCAAGTCCTCCTCAGTTTCAGCAAGCAGGGCTGTATCATCTGCATAACGGAGATTGTTGATGAGTCTTCCTCCAATCCTGATACCACTTTTCCCCTCGTAGAGCTCAGCCTCCCGGATAATCTCTTCTGCATATAGATTGAAAAGATATGGAGACAGGACACATGCCTGGTGTACACTTTTCCCAATTTTGAACCACACGGTGTTTTCCTGCTTTGTTCCAATGACTGCCTCCTGGTCCAAGTATAGCTTTTGCATAAGCACAATCAAGTGTTCTGGGATTCCCATTCTTCTCACAGTCAGAAACAGTTTGTTGTGATCCACACAAACACCTTTGTATAGTCAATGAAGCACAGATAGACATTCCTCTGGTAGTCCCTATTTTCAGCCAAGATCTTTAACTATAATATCCTATCCATAGTACCACGGCCTCTTCTAAACCCAGCCTGCACTTGAGGCAGTTCTCTGTTGATGTGCTGTTCCCGTCATTTTTGGATAATCTTCAGCAAAAGCTTGCTTCCATGTGATGTTAATGATATTGTGCAATAATTCCCACACTACCTTGGTATGTACATCTTAAATTTGCTTTCTAGAAAATATATACAAATAGAAATCAGCATAGAGTGTTTTTTTCAAGTGACATTGTAATTCCTTGAAAGCAAAGTCAGCACACTGCCCTAAACTGTCCTAGGGGAGGGGCGTGTTGGTGCTGTCATGAGCAAACAAATTGGTTCCAACTTTTAGCAGCCCTATAGGACAGAGTAGAACTGTTCTATGAGGTTTCTTGGGCTGAAATTCTTACCGGAACAGATTGCTATGTCTTTTCTTCCATGCAGATGCTGTTGATTCCAAACTGCAAACCTTCTGGTAATCAAACTCTTAATCATTGCACCATCTAGCCTGTTTTTTATAAGAATAACTATCTTTCCCCCCCTACTTAATTTGAATTATAAGTAGTAAAGTAGAATTTACAGCAAAGAATTCAAAGAAATACAGACATTCAGCTAAGAAGAAAGAAAATCATTTTGTGCTTCAGAAAGTATGAAAAGCTCTCAAAACTAAAGTAATACTGCATCTTTCTGTCTACAAACCTACCAATAAAATACTGTTGTTGTGTATCTATCATTGAATCAGAACTGACCCATAGTTGACCCTCCAAGGCGGTTTTCATTGCACAGAAAGAGATTGTCCACTTCCTCCCACAGAGCAGATGGTGGATTCCAACTGCCTGCCTTTACACTGGCAGAGCTGGAAGTGCCATTCCTTACCACAAAGCAACTAGCATGCCCCATCAATAAAATAGAGACTGTGAAAAATGCTAACAAGAAGTCAGCAACAAAAAGAAAGCGAAGAGTTCACTTATTTCTGATGTTCCTGTTTGATACTTAAGAACACTGAAGCCTAGAGAGATCGACCATTGTTGTCCAAGGTCATCCTCAACATAAGGCACAATTTCAAAACAAATGTGTCTGGCTCCAAAGTCTAATTTACTAAGTCACTGTTCTGTGAGTCATTCTGTACTTTTAAAAATGTAGAAAGAGAATCCTAACACTCTAATCACAGTAACATAGTGAATACAAATATATCTATATACCCTGAGAAGAACCTGAAGCGCTTGCTACAGAGGGTCAAGGACTGCAGCCTTCAACATGGATTGAGGCTCAATATCAAGAAGACAAAAATTCTAACCACTGGGCCTATTGACAGCATCAGGATAGATGGTGAAGAGATTGAAATTGTTCACAGGTTTAGTTTTCTTTATTCCATAGTCAACAGTCTTGGCACCAGCAGCCAGGAAATTAAAAGGTGCATTGCCATGGGAAAGTCTGCTGTTGGGGACCTCTCCAAAGTACTGAAGAGCAATGGTGTTTCTCTGGAGACTAAGGTGCATCTGATACAGGCCACAGTCTTTGTAATCACTTGTTATGCATCAGAGAGTTGGACAATGACTAAGAAGGATAGAAGGAGAATTGATGCCTTTGAGCTGTGGTGCTGGAGAAGAGTATTGAGAGTACCATGGACTGCTAGGAAAACAAACAGATTCATCCTGAAGAGGGTTAAACCGGGTGCCTCCTTGAAAGCAAGGATTCTGAGGCTCCGTCTAACATGTTTGGACATGTAGTAAGGAGGGACCAGTCCTTGGAGAGGGATATCATGCTTGGCAGGATGGAGGGACAGTGCAGGAGGGCAAGGCCCTCTATGAGGTGCATTGATTCGCTGACTGGGGTAATCAGGATGGGTATATTGGAGACAGTGTGATAGGCACAGGACAGAGCAGAGTTTAGGGCTGTTGTACATAGGTTCGCTATGAGTCGCAAGTGACTCGATGGCACATAACAACAGCAATGACAATCAGACTGAGAAAATGAGAACTGAGGCAAAAACAGAGTTGTTGTTTTTAAGTAGAAAACAAAACTTTATTTGATGAAAACTTTTTAAAAGCCCCAGTATGAAATAACAGAACCAACAACCTACAAATCTCTTTCAATCCTTTGCATTTCAAGCAAAATAGTCTCTTCAGAAAATTGCCCGTTTCATAATATATAACCTCTTCTGTAGGTATGGCATGTATGAATGAATAAATGGATATAAAAGTCAAAAGAGGAAAAATGGAAAATATTTTAAAAATAAAATCTGATCCTTCCTTTTTGATGTGTATTGCAATATGGTTACCTACATTACAGCACCTTGTAAAAACCAAGTTACTGATTTGAATCCTTGAACAAGCCCCTGAAATGAAAAATAAGACATTCTATTCTTTTTCGAGTTACAGGTTAGCAGCAGAAAAACTACAATTAGAGAGCCCAAACACATGAAATCTACACTTTCTGATAACCTAACACTAACTTTAAGCAGTTAATTGTCTATACAAAAAACAGAGATTTGTATACCAATGTTCATAGTCACATTATCCACCATTGCCAGGACATGAACATAGCCCAAATGCCCAAACACAAACAAATGGATTGAGAAATCATGCTACATTTACGCAATGGAATACTGTGCAGCACACAGGAGCAATGATTTTGTAAATTATTACCTAACTTGGGAGGGACTTGAGAGTGTCATGCTGAGTGAACTAACTCAGTCCCACAAGGATAAATATTGTATAAGACCGTTATTGTAGAATACTTGTAAAGATCCAAGAAAGGTGGGAGAGGTTGGAAGTAGAGGGATGAAGATGTGTAGGGGGAGGAGGTATTAATAATGGGGTTGTAAGACTATACTTTCAGGGATCATTTCTATAGTTCGTTACTAGAGAAGTTTCTCTGATCGTGTAGAGCACCAAAAAAAAAAAAAAAAAATAATGGGGTTGTACAATTTTATGGGGGCAGCGTGAGGGAAATTGAAAGAATTTATTCTTGAAAACAATGTATTCAAATTTTGTAAATAAACTAGTAGAAGAATTTTTGTTAAATCCTATCACTCTAATCACGGTAACATAGTAGGTACAAAGATATCTATATCTACTCCCATCCCCACATACCTAAATAAAGTCTATAACATCAGTAAATTGTTACCATCAATAAAGAATATGGAGCAGCAGCTATTTCCAAAATAATGGTAGTTTTCCATTGGACAATCATGAAAAAAGAACATGCATCAAACATGAATTTTTTACACTTCATTTCTCTAAAAAAATTACAGCTTCATTAAAAACAATACTTAACTATGTTTTTTTAAAACCATATGTGAAACAATAAACCCATTTAACACCGATTACAACTCATTAAGTAAAGTGGGCATTCTTCAAGGGTATTTTAAGTATATATAAGATTAGTAAACTATAGATAAAGAGTGGTCTTGTTAGATAAATTTATCTTAACTACTTGGATACATATGGATTACACCAGATGCTTAAAATAGATTATTTTATATACAAGAACTCTACTCTCACTTCTCCATTTCCAGTGTGGAATAGCCACTGAGACCAACTACATTCTTCCTCCAAAAAAAATTACTCTTTAATTTGTTTTTTTCGTCTTAAATTCACTTAAAACTTTTTTACTGCAAAGGTCCATTGAGTATATAAACAGTGCTAAACATCATGGGGGCTACAAAACCGCCCCCCCAAAAAACCCCAAATAATCCCTCAAGGACCAGTGGTTTGACAAAGAAAGAATACAGTCCCATTAAAATAATTTCTAAAAGTCACATATTAGTAGAAATAAATGCTTGGCTGTGCATTGGGATCATGAAGATCTTTTAAAAATAACTGGGCCACACCCCCAGAGACTTTTATTTAATTGGTCTGAGATTCAGCCTGGGCTTCGGAATTTTTTAAAAGCTCCCCAGGCAATTCTAATGTGGGGGAAGCTGCATTGTCCCAGCACCGTGAAGGGAGCATGCAGGTTCATGTGTGGCTTTAGTGCGTCAGTTCAGTGATTACTGGTACATGGAAGAGGGGCCCTTCCTTCCATCATTTTCCCCCTCCTTTTTGGATGAATTGGTTTCTTGAAGGAGAGCAGGATAATAACTTTGGAGAATGTGGGTTTTAAGTATTGAAAGTAGAAGGCAAAGAGGAAGAGGAAATGTCATAAACTTGTACAAAGCTATGAAAAGAAACAAAATCCATCTCAAAGAAACCCATTCTTAAGATTGGGTTGAGCAAAGTTTTCTACAAACCTACAGGTGAAAACAGGGCACAAATGTGGGCCAGAGGGAAATATAAGAGCTGATTTCAAAAGCAACGAGGAAACATTTCTCATTTCAAAACAACGCAGGTGATGTGGCTCAGGACCTTGAAAATTAATCAAGAGAACATGCTGGATAGATTGTAGAGGAAAGGTGAGATCAGAGAGAGGGAGGCCGGTTAGGACATGATGGAGCCCAGTGAAGCAAAAGTCAGGGGCTCTGAACCAGGGTAAGGGCGGGGCCAAGGACAGGACAGGTTCTAGGCACAATGAGATGAAAGTTGACAGGACCTAATTGGATGGTAAAAGACAAAGAGCAAAGCAGATCAAAGATGGCTCAACTTAGTTCTTGGTGATGTAATTACAGAAATGGGAAGTCAAGAGGAAGAGTGGGCATTAGAAAGTAGATGACAAATTCTATTTCACACATGTGTTGCTTCAGTTACCTTCAGGACATCAATTTAGAAATGTCCAGTGACAAGTGTGAATTTAGGAGTTGATGCAAAGCAGAAATTTCAAGGTAGAATAGATCTCAAGGATTTGGAAGTCATTAGAGGAAGGCCATTTATCTCTGAGAATGAAAAGAAGTTAAGAAAGCATTTTGGATATGTTTTAAGAGAATTTGTGAAAGAGATGAGAAGTTGTCAAACACAGAAAACAAACAATGATAGGATGCATCATGGAATTCAATGAGAAAAAGAGATTTTGAGACTGTGGGTTGGTCTGTAATGGCGAGCGTTACGGAGAAGGGAGTGAGAAATGAAAGTTTACAAAGGCCTGGCTGTGGTCATTTATAGGTCACTGGTGACCAGTAATGAAAAAATGCAACATCCATAGCTTGTGGATGAATGTAAGGACCAGACTGCAAAGAGTTGAGGATGGTGACCTGTAAGAGAATGGAGGAGATATGGATAATTTACTGCCACAAAAAGTTGGTGAAAGAAGGAAGCAGTTGAAGTTAGAGTTGAAAATCAGGATGAAGAACACTGCTGATAGGGACATGAATAAAGGTTAAGAATCAATGGAAGTAATGTTAAATGTCAGAAAGAAGGTAAGAGAAAAGGGCCGTTAACTACACCTTCAATGCAATCCCAATACAAATACCAACTCCATTCTCAAATGAGATGGAAAAGGCAATCTCCAATTTCATTTGGAATGGAAAGAGATTCCAAATAAGCAAATCACTCCTTTAAAATGAGAAACAAGGTAGAAGGCATCTCACTCCCTGATTTCAAATCCTACTACACTGCTGTGGTGGTCAAGACAGCGTGGTACGGGCACTGATTTTTGACAAGAAGATGAAATCAGTTAAGTGGAAAACGATGGCTTTTTTCACAAATGGTGTTGGCAAAATTGGAAAACCATCTGCAGAAAACTTAAACAAGACCCACACCTCACACCATACACACACAAAAAAAAATTCAAAGTGGATCAAGGACCTAGACCTAAAACCAAGGACTATAAACTTCATTAATGAAAAGTTTGGAAGAACTGTAGAGGAACAGAAAAAGAATGGATAGAAAGTGAACACTACACTGGGATAGTAGAAGGGAGGGACTAACTAAATGGGATGGTTGACTTGACATTATGTGTATGACAATTCATAATCTGTTACAAGACATGCATTACAAGTTAATTGAGAGGCAGAGAGGGAGGAAAAACAAGTGTCTATGAGTAAGTGAATGAGTGAATAAAAACCCATCCTTTCTATTAAAATCACAATTCATTAAAATCACAATTAAAAAAGAGTCAGTCAAGGGAGAGAATGGTGATATTGCTTCCGAAAAGAATGACAAATCATCCTTTCCTGGAAGGATAAATTGAAAGGAAGAGGGAATTAATTCAAGAATAGCTTGGCAGAGGTCAAAAGGTGGGGGGGGGGAAGGAAGCCTAGAAGCCTGGTGACGTAGGTTTTCTTCTTCTTGTTTTTGATTGTCTTCAAGTCGAGCATGACTCATAGCAACCTTATAAACAAAAGGCCTGAAGCCCCTCTACAGCTATCGACATTTATCAAAGTTCATAGAGTTTCTGGAAGTTTGTTATTTAGGAAATGGATGTCACTCTTTCTTGGTGAAGTAGAAAACCAGATCATCTTCAGAAAGTGGGGGAATGAATATGGTTCAGAGAGAGGTAAGGAGCGTTTGCAATGGGGTGGGGGGCGGGCATGAGTTCAAGTGGTAAGTCACTAAAGACTGACTCTTCATTATTGACTAGTTTAGGATGGTAGAGAGACTTATCAAAATGAGCAAGGAAACCAAAAATTATGTTCAAAATTATTTCCCTGTATTCCCACTAGGAAATAAGCTGTGTTTACAAATTCTTCTTTGTGGCATGGTTCCCTCCCTAAAGTCAACAAGTAAGCCAGTAAGTCTTTTACACCTTTGATTGAGGGTCTTCAGATTTCTTTAAAAGGCTGCAAATCTCAATCCATCCTTTTTCACCCAAGGTTCCCAATTGGGCTACCTTTATTTGTAAGTCTCCTGAGGCCCAAAGCAGACAGGCCCCCAACTAAATCTATGCCCTTGAACAAGTCACATATCGTCCACTTTCTCGGCTGGAAAATGAAGAGTGATGATAACACAAAGGCACAAAGGCTTGTGAGGATAAACGACACATGGCTGGGCAATGTGCATTTAGGAGGCTGTAGCAAAGTCTAGTGATCATCTCTGCCTGGCTGGGCACAGCACAGTTCAGCAAGCACAAAGGCTACAACGCAAACCTTCTAAACCTGCCAAAGACCAGCAGAGAGCTGACTAAATGAAGCAGAATCAGAAGACAAAGGGAAATCCTTCAACAAAACAAGGAAAGAAGAAAGAGGGTACATAAGGAATGGGGTTGGCAGATCATAGGGTCATGAAGTATTCTGCCGCTGAAATTCTCTTTGACAAAGAAATAATTTCATGTTTTGCTTTGGGTGACAATATGTGTGCCTACTCCAGACAGTGTATATTGACCCAGAAGCCATCTAGGAAATCTATCTGATGGAAAAAGAGAGCTCCCTGCTATGGAGTAGTGGCAATGCTTACCAATAAAAGCAACTGTTGAATCGTCTCAAGGGTTTTTACAGTGTAATTTCACTTGTATAGCATTTTCCTCCACAAAATGATTAAGTAAAACACCTTAAAACATTTGAAAATATTTTCATTTCTTTTTCTACTCAACTGGAGACCTGTTTCCTATCAACTCGTGCTGATTTCTTCATAAATTTAGTCTTCAGTCTTAGATAGTAGCTTGGGTAAATCTTTTTTTCACAGCCTGCTGAGTGAAGAAGCTCTGGTGGCTTGTTGCTGTTGTTGTGTACCGTCAAGTCAGAACTGGTCCATAGCTGACCTTCCAGTGGGTTTCCAGAGGCAATAAATCACTTGGGAGGAGATTGCCCATCCTTCTTCCATGAAGCAGCTGGTGGATCTGAACTGTGTGCCTTCAGGATTGCAGTGCAGCTTCTTGCCACGGTGCTGCTAATACAAAGGTATGCAGTTTGAATACACCAGCTGCTCCCCTGCAAAAGAATGAGCAATCTCCTTCCATGTGATTTACTGCTTCTGGAAACCTCTGGAAGGTCAGCCATGGGTGGGTTCTGACCTGATGGTACACAGCAAGTGAAGAAAGCCACCAAAGCTGTTCATCTTTATCTATATTCTAAAGTACTGAATCTAACATGTATTACAACAGCATCCTAGAGAAATGTACCTCTTGGGGATTGATTACTTAAGTATTTGTGGTTAGTGGGAAGGAGGTTTTGCTGCAGCACTTATACCCTTCACCAGAGCCACACCTTGGTTCCTCAGTCCTTAACAGTCTTGGTAGCAGCATCTGGAAGTTGATTCCTAATTCCTTCTTATTATTGAAGAATCACTCTCCTCTTTCTGGTAAGCAATAAACTTTCTCTCTGCTCTACTCCTGTGGGTCTCATCTGGCATCTATCTGGTCAATCCCACTACTATTTCTTTCCTGGCAGACAATGACAAGGTTCAGTTATGAGAGTGTGTGTTCAGATCTTCAGGTCTGATTTACCTGCAAGGAATAACTCAGGAGCCACGGGGGAATCAGTGCCACTATTGAAATTGGCATTTCTGTGTGCCTTCTCAAAGTGAGAAAAGCACTATTCCATCCACTATTATGTACATACTGTGTCTGTCTTGGTAACCAGGATCTTCCTAAGGTTCTGTTAAATTTGAAGGACCTCTGGCTTGTGTTATTACAAGCAATGAAATAATAGATCTCTAGGTTGAATGATTATATCCACTCTCCTAGGTGTATGTGAGGCTCTGAAAGGACAGATAGGGTGTCAACTCAGGAGCTGAGCGTGAATCTTTGGTCTGGTCCTGAGATACAACTACTTTTTCCCATCACCATGTCTTGAGCTCTGTGGTCTCCAGTGCCATAACTATTTGGTCACTGAAGTCGTCCACATGCCTTGCTGATCTGCTTTTGGTCACACCTGCCACTAGCCTCAAACATTTCTTTTCCTTACTGTATTTTTATTCCCATAACTTCACTCCTACTGAGATAGGAAAGATCATGTTTTAATGTTCCTGGCATTCAGAAGGGTAGAGGCTACTCACAGATGCAAGAGACAGGGATTTAGGGCATTATTATATAATTTCTTCCTCAAACGCAATTGTCTTTCATTAAATACATTGTAACAGGAAGGAGGGCTATACTGCTCTTAGATCCCTTATTTACTCTTTCAAACTTCTTTTTACTTATGATTTTCCTGCAAGTGACTGTGCTCCCAATCAACCCTGAAGCAGGCTTCTCAGGGGCTCGTAGTAAGGTAGCTGTTACAAAGGTATTTGGTCAAGTAAGTGTATAGTTAATTGTACATCTCAGGATAGAGCTGAACATCAGTTGTGGATGAGATTGAAACTCTTTTGAGAGGCTCATGGATTTGGCTGCCCCATAGCTCCTCCTCTGGGAAGGTCTCATGCCAGTGACTCAAGGCTGAATCTACTACTCAATATCCACTTGGGGCATGGGAAATTCACATTATTGTCATTCTAATTAGTGAGACACACCGCATAGGATAGGGCAGCGTTCAGATCTGTTGTGTGTGGGTCACTATGAGTCATACTTCACTTGACAGCACCTGACAACAACAATCAATGAGAACACAGGCTCTGTTCCTCAGCCCTTTTCCTCAGTTTCAGTGCACTAAAATGGGTCTCTAAACTTTAGTATCTCTGCAAATGGGAAACAAGATGCCAGATTCCGGTTCTTGTAAATGCTTGCCCAATCTTTGTGAGGAGTTCCTGGGAAGCCCATGCCCATGTCTTGTTCTCAATATTGTCATGCATGTGGACACACATGCACACAGCCAATCTTGACTTTGATTGCTCTTTCCAGTTCATCTTTACATTGACTTAGAGCGACAGAAGTGATAGCTGCGTGTCCGGTTTGACTATCTTTCAAATACACAAGTCCAATAAGAATGTCAAGAGCTCTTTCCTGTGGAATGTGGAAACTGCATTTTTTTCTTCCTAGTTTTGAGGCATCAGGTGAAATTAGAACAGTAGGGGGATATCATTATTTTACCTAAGCATTTATGTTATAAATACAAATTATTGTATAAATTGTTTACATTTCGTTGTTAACTTCTGTGAAGTTGGTGCCTGACTCCTGGAAACCCCATTCCTCCTACAGAGAAGTACTGTTCAATCCTCTCACTGTCCCTGTGATCTGTTGTCAGTGGAATTGCTGTAAACCACAGAGCTTTCACTGGTTGTCTTTTAATATTATTTTATTGTTGTTATGTACTGTCTAGTCGACTCCAACTCATAGCGACTCTATGTCCAACAGCTCTGAACCCTGCTCTAGCCTGAGCCAACCTGATTGTCTCTGACACACCTACCCCCATTACTCTACTCACTGAGTCAATCCATATCATCAAGGATCTTCCTCTCTTATGCTGTTCCTTCACCCTTCCAAGCATGACCTTCCTCTCCAAGGACTGGTCTCTTCTTCCTAATAGAAGTAACAGTTGATTCCTAACAATTTGTAATACATTAAGTCAGTATTCTATCTGTTTCATAGGGAGCACTGGTGGCTTAGTGGTATGGAGTTACACTGCCAGTCCAAAATCATGAAGTTCAAGTCCACCAGCTTCTTGACAGAGAAAGACGGGCGATCTCCTCCTCTGTGATTCACAGCTTTTGAAAACATGCTTGAGGGTCAGCTATGATACAGTTGCAACTTGACAGTGCATAACAAAAACAGTAACATGTCTGCTTTATAAATAAATATACATATTTCAGAGACACCCACAATTTAGTTCCTATGTAAGATATAAAATAGAACTTCAAGTGGATAAGAAAGAAATACAATACTGCATCATTTAATAATTATAACTGCCCTTTTTTGAAATCTAACTCAACACTTCCATTTGCCGAGCCTGTTCTAGCCACTATCCATTCTGCTTGCTCTAATTCCACTGCCAAATCTTATATAACAACTTTATAGAACAGGCTAGAAGTGCCCAAGAGGGTTTCCAAGGCCTTAAATCTGATAGAAGTATGCTGTCTTGTTCTTCTGCAAAGGAACTATTCAGCTCAAACTGACTGAAAGAGCTCTGTATTTGTTCCCATTCCAAAGAAAAGTGACCCTAGCCGAGTGTGAAAAGTATCAAACAATATAATTAATATCACATACAATATCATTAATATCACATGCAAGCAAGATTCTGCAGAAGATTCTTCAAAAATGATGAGAACAGCACATTAACAGAGAACTGCTTGAAATGCAGGCTGGGTTTAGAAGAGGCCGTGACACTAGGGATATTATAGCTAATGTTAGATGGATCTTGGCTGAAAGCAAAGAATACCAGAAGAATGTCTATCCGTGTTTCATTGACTATGCAAAGACATTTGACTGTATGGATCACAACAAACTGTGGCTGACTCTGAGAAGAATGGAAATCCCAGACTGCTTGATTATGCTTATGCGAAAGCTATACCTGGACCAGGAGGCAGTCATCAGAACAGAGCAAGGAAACACTTCATGGTTCAAAATTGGGAAAAGGCACTTAGTGGTTTAAAATTGGGAAAAGTGTACACCAGGCATGTGTCCTATCTCCACACCTTTTCAATGTATATGCAGAGCATATTATCTGGGAGGCAGAGTTCTGTGAAGAGAAATGTGGCATTAGGATTAGAGGAAGACTCACCACCAATTTGCATTATGCAGATGACATAACCCTGCTTGCTTAAACTAAGGAAGACCTAAAGCGCTTGCTGCAGAAGGTCAAGTACTACAGTCTTCAATATGGATTGAAGCTCAATATCAAGAAAACAAAGATACTCACCATTGGGCTTATTGGCAGCATCATGATAGATGGTGAAGAGATTGAGATTTTTAACAGCTTTAGTTTGCTTGGCTCCACAATCAATACTCTTGGTACCAGCAGCCAGGAAATTAAAAGAAAAATTACATTAGGAAAGTCTACTGTCAGAGACGTCTTCAAAGTACTGAAGAGCAACAATGTCAGTCTGGAGACTAAGGTATACCTTATCCAGGCCATAGTCTTTGCAATTACTAACTGTGCATCAGAAAGCTGAACAATGACTCAGGATGATAGAAGGAGAATTGATGCCTTTGAGCTGTGGTGCTGGAGAAGAGTATTGAATATACCATGGACAGCTAGAACAAAAAGGTAGGTCCTAGAGAGGGTGAGACCAGACTGCTTCTTAGAGGCAGGATTCTGAAGCTTTGTCTGACATACTTTGTACATGTTGCAAGGAATGACCAGTCCTTGGAGAGGGACGTTATGCTTGGGAGGATGGAAGGGACAGCATAAGAGTGGAAGGCCCTCAATGAGATGGATTGATTCAGTGACTAGAGTAATGGGGATAGGTGTATCAGAGAAAATAAAATTGGCACAGGATAGAGTAGGGTTTAGGACTGTTGTACATAGGGTCTCTATGAGTCACAGGCAACTCGATGGCACATAACAACAATAATATAGCTTGACCACTGAGCCCCAAGAGCTCCTTTAGTTTGCTTTAATAAATCTCCAGAAATTGGAATCAGGGAATTAGTTGAAAAAAAAATTAGTTTTTGCTTCCTCACATTAAATTAAGAAAGAATGACTTCTTGTTGGATTGAATTATCAATTTTAAATGACATTTTCAGTACAAGAATTCAATTCCCCAAGTGAAAAATTCCAAGTAAGTATAAGTGATTCCAAACCAAAGATAGTGTAGTATTTTATTTCATCCAGAAATGGACACCCAAGAACACATCTGGCTTGACATTTAATCCCTGCTGTCATATTTTTGGCTCTTTCTGCCTCATTGACCAATGTATTTTATAAACATCTACTCTGAAATTAGACACAGTAAATCAACTGTATCTCTCGTTTTGGATCTTGTTGCAAAGTTGGCAAGTTTAGAAACATGAAGAATTAGTATCAGAACCATCATTAGAATTACTGTTACTATAGATATATTCCTGAAGTGTTTCTTTCTAAAATGAAGAACATACACAGACATTGTTGAATACTGTTTTTCAAAGAAATAATCCTGGTAGTCTATTCCATCTGCTGTGGTTTTCATATGCTCACCAGCATCTCAGCTCCCCAAAACTCACTAGTTCTTCCAGTACTTCCTTTGATAACAGCTCCTACATGTTACTTACCTTTTATATTCTTCTATTCTTGGTATTCTTACCAAGTCACCACACCCTAATGAAACACTTAAAATGTGTTTTGAATCCTCCATATCTCCCATTTTCTTCTCTTTTTCCTTCTTATTACTATCTCCTGCTTGCCAGACCACAGTGGATTTAACTTTGGTCCCCTCTTCTTATCAAAGAATTAGAAAAATGTTATTAGTATATTGATACTAAAACACTAAATGCTTTCATTTCCTTGCAAGTCGACCACATTTTGCTTTAATTCCTTTGTTTTCAAGAGTCTGTTATTTCAAAAGTGAATGTCCAGTGTCCTTTTCTTGGTCTATCTTAGCTCCTTGGCACCTGTTCTTCATGGGTGACCCTGCTGATTTTTTAAATACCCAGGACATAGCTTCCAGCATAAGAGCAACACCCAGCTACTATAGTACAGCAAACTGACAGACAAGTGGTAATGACAGAAGACCAAAGAAAACCAGACTCCCTTATATTGTAGTGTAGGCAAAAATTATTGAATACATTATGGACAGCTAGAAGAACAAACAAATCTGTCTTGGCAGAAGTATAACCAAGGTGCTTCGTAGAGGCATGGATGGTGAAATATCATCTCACATGTTTTTGGTATGTTGGCAAAAGGAGTCATTACTTGCAAAGAAACGTCATACTTGGGAAAGTTGAAGGTCATTGAAAGAAAGGAAGACCCTCAGCAAGACAGATTGATTCAGTGATTTCAGCAAAGGAATTTAATATGATGGAAATCACGAGGACAGTCCAGGATGTGTTGTCCATAGAGTCACTATGAGTCATAGTTGGCTCAATGGCACTGCCAGCCCAAAGGCACACCGTTCAAATCCACCAGCTAATCCACATGAGAAAAATAGACAATCTTCTCCTGTGAAACTAACTGCCTCTGAAAAATTTACTAGAGGGTCAACTATGAGTTGATTCTGACTTGATAATACATAACATCAATAGAATAAAATTCTAATTGTGGCAGATATTGGCCAGTCTTTTGTCATCCTTTTCACTATTTTTCTAAATTCAAGATCTAGCCTCAACATATATTTGAGCCACACAGTTAACATGACTCACCTTTTTTCTTTGCCAGCTACTTGAAAGATAACCTTTGTCTTTCAACCTCCCCCAAGACCAAGACATGCCTCACCACCTTCTCCCAATAAAATGCTCTTGTTAGTAACCTCTTGATAAAGAAAAATAATCTATGAGTTCCATTAAAAAGTGATGGTTTAATGCAATAATTATTCATTTTTATTTCCTTTCATGTGAAAAAGCAAAACTATTAAAAATTTCATAATGCAGCCCTCAATTACTGAAAAATAAAAACAAAGAACATAAAGTACCTATCAATTCTTGATGAAGAGAAAACCAAGTTTCTGTGTTTTATACAAACATCTATCACATGATAAAATAATGTGTTGGCCAATTAGCTTAAAGTATGAAGAACTCTCTCCATCTTTCTTTTGCCTTATTTCTCCTCCTAACCCATATGACTAGAAGCGAAGTTCTCGAGTTCAGTTAAGAAGGAATCAAATATCAGAAAAACATCAGATACAACAGACTTGACTTTGCTTTAAGTTACAGAGGTGTTTTTTGTCATTGTGGCACAATCTACCCTACTCTGAAATACAACAATCCCATGTACCCACTGCCATGCATTCAATTCTGACTCTTGGCCATTCTCCCTGTAGTTCTGAAAACTGTAATTCTTGATTGAAATAGACAGCCTCATCCTTCTTCCATGAATCACTGGTAGATTTGAATGAGGTTCTAATCAAAGTAAAGAAATCCATCCAGAAAAAAATCTCATGAACACAATTTGGAAAAAAAGAAAACTAAAGGAAGAGATTTGATGGAAGAAACAGAATAAAAGTAGCTCCCACCATAAACAGCAAAGATTCAATTGGGTAGAAACTTTTTCCCCCAGAAATAACTTAAACATGATGTCAGACAGAACTGAAGGACAGGCTTGAGAAATACAGCTCTCCATGACAGTTACCCTGGTCATACGGATAAACCAGTGTTTGCCCTAGATGCAGAAAATAATATTCCTTAAACAGAAGAAAATAAGACATTGGGAAGGGAGAAGGTAATTCAATAAGATTTTCTAGAAAAACAAATTGAGAGAACAGAATTACGATATTAATAGCAAAATTAAAATTAAATATACCAGATTCAAAGAAAGCATGCCTTAAGATTATAAAGTTCCATGATATATGCTACAAAATACACACATACATAGTAAGAGCTGTGGTGTAGCCCACAGCATGTTGCCCTGCTGTCCAAAAGACCACACATCTCCAAGGTTTAAATTCACCAGCAGCTCTGAGTAAGAAAGATTGATAATCTTCTCTCATTAAGACTTACAAACTTGGATACATAATGAAGGGTCACTATGAGTTGGAATTGACTCAGTGGTAGTTGAGAAAGTGTATACAAAAAGGAATCTACCTAGATACAACACAGTGAAATCATATAATAGCAAAGATGAAAGAAAAATTCTAACACAATATTATATTTATACTGTTTGTAATTAGAAAGGTGGTCATCTATAGAATTGGAAATGATTAAGTTACTGCCTCTGGAAAAGCACTGAAGGGGTGAGGTATGAGACGTGTTTGTCATTATGAAGTCTTCTATTAACATTTTGTTTCTCATTTTATGTACTGTTTTGATAAATTTTTATTTTAGTTTGAAAATTAAAAAGATAATATGCTGCCTACTGCTATCTCTAATCAAGCCCACAATATCATCTGTAAATTATATATAAAGTACATGGAGGTAGAGGGGAGGAGAATTCACCTTTACAGAAATACCATTTGAACATAAACTATATCCATTAGCTTCCCAATTTGCACTTTCCCCAAACACCCGTCAATTGACCTAGGTTTTATTGGTTCTCTTTTCCATGCAGATTAAGTTACTGGCAAGAATAAGGATAAAAATTAGTGTGCATGGTTACAGTTACAGCTGCATTCAGAATCCAAATAAATGTGATTTAAATTAGTCATCATTTAAATCACTATCCACACACGTCTTAATTCTATGTCTCGTTGAAGTTATTAGGTGTGTTCAAGTTTGCTCTGACTCATAGGGGTCCTACAGGCAATTGAAAGAAATGCTGTCTAACTCTGAGTCAGCCTCACAATAGATGCTGTGTTTGAACCCACTGTTGCTGCCACTGTGCCAATCTATCATGTTGAGGGTCTTTCTCTTTTTTCCACTGATCATGGATTGCCAAAAGAACAAACAAATCTGTCCTGCACAAAACAAAAACAAGATAGATGCTCCTTAGAAATGAGGATGGTAAGATTTTTGTCTCATATGTTTACTGCATGTTTTCAGGAGGTGCCAGTCCCTGGAGAAAGACATCATGCTTCATAAAACAGTGGGTTAAATCTCGTCAGCAAGCATTCATCACGACTTCAGGAGCATATACTGTCACTTTAAGAAAACAAACAAGATTGGAAACTATTTCTAAAATAGATCTTTTCTTCAAAAGTCATCAAAAAAGGGATTAAAAGAACATAACACAATGAATGAGAAAATTCAACAAGCCAACTGTAATAATTTAAAACACACACACACACACACACACACCAAAAAACCAAAGCCTCATTGCTGTCAAGTTGGAACCAACTCATAGCTGACCCTCCAGTAGAATTTTAAAAAACTGTAAATCACTTAAGAGTCAACTTCCCACCTTTCTCCTGGGGAGACACTGGTGGCTTTGAATACCAGAGAGTTGGCAGTGAGTTTGAGTTGGCAGTGTAACTCGCTATGGAATACAGCACCATAAGAACAGATGTGGTAAAAGTCATGAAGCATGTGGCCTGATGTCAAGCTTCCTGGTAACTCTTGGCAGTTCAGCATGTAGCAAAATTCTTACAGAAGAAATTGAAGATATTCCTTAGCAAAGACAAAGGTGTTTCTTGAGCCAATTTTGAAAAATTTACTCAACTCACTGCCATCAAGTCAGTTTCAACTCAAAGTGACCCTCAGTTTGTGTTTCCAAGGCTTTAAAATAGATATGGGAGGAAAATGTCCATCTTTCCCTCAGGGGTTACTGGTGGATTCTAACCACAAGAGACACTCACTCTTTGAGTTAGGAAAACAACTTGCTACAAACTACACCACCAGAGCTCCAGAAGGGACCTTGAGAAAGATAAAGGCCATATAATTTTAGCAACTGCTCAGCAAATTTGTTGCTTATTTCAACTAATAGCAGCCTGTGTACAACAGATCGATACCCTGTCCCATCCTGTGCTGTCCTCACAATCTCCATTATGTGTCAGTCAATTGCTACCCTCACTGTTTTATTGTAAAGGTTGAAATACCATGTTGCCTATGTTATTTCTTTTCTCATGCACACTATGTCCAACACAGTGACAAAGCCTATCCTTTTTAAATGCCTATTTTGCTTTTGTGTAGTGACTGATTTTCACACTTGGTCCAGGCTTCATTCACCTGGTTTACTTTTAAAAGTTCTATTTCCCAGAACCTTTTTGTGTACACTCTTATTTGTTAAGCCGGCTGGAATCTCCATTTTTTAACATACTCTGCAGGTGAGCAGACAAGTTTGGGGGGACAGGGTGATAGGTGATAGTCTACAGCTGCAAATGAGTCTGTGCCTCTTGGTGATTCTACCCTAGCTGTTTAATCTCCTTCAACTTAACTCCTCACAGCATCTCGATGCCTGGATACTCTCCAGCAGACAGCCTGCTCTGACAGGCATTTGCAAGAAAGCATTTGAGAAAGATAAGGAACGTAGCATTTTTTTTAATTCGATGGTAATAACTCATAACTCCTCATTTTCTTCCTCCATAACACTAATTGCATCAGTGTTGCCCTAAAATTCACTAGAGACTCCACATGAGATACATCATGCACACAATTTGATACAAACATATCTGTGCTGATGTGCACATCTTGTTATCATTACACTTGATAATGTCTGCTGCAGCAGAACCTTTGTAGAGTCTTAGGGTTTTATCTATTATTTCTGAAAAGAAAGAGGAAGAGAAGTATGGAAACCTCCCTGGAGGAAGAGCCACATACAATGGGGCTCACATTAGTTTTGCTAATCTCCCATGCTGAATTACTTGCACTTCCAAAACATTCTTGCCTGCATCACTTTTCAGTAAAATTTTCAGCAACAGAGAAAACAAATTCCCTCTTACTTCAGATACACTTTGAAATCAGATGAAGAGGCAGATTTTCTCCATCGTGTCGTCTTTCTCTCTTGTCCTTCATGAGAAACATGGTCCAAGATGTAGCAAGCAGGAAATTGGGGATATGACAGGAACAAGAAAACAGAGAGGTTTAACCTAGGGATAAGTCTATGGATTCCAGAACAAAGGGGTAAAAAAAAAAATGACACTTTCTAAGTCACAGTAATGGCTCAGCTTTCTCTAAAACAGAGATGGAGACATTTTCTTAGCTGAAAACTAACAAAATCCAGAAAGAAGAGAAATTTGAGGATAATCAAGCTTGATGACATTCTCTTGTCTAGATCAACTATTCCATTTTGGGTTGTCAAAATTCAAAGACAAATCAAACTGCAGGTAAAACCTAAAGGACTCCACAGAAATTGGTTTAGTTTGGTGTTAAAACAAATAAATAAAAATATTCTTAATCACAGCTAAGTAGTAGCAGCTTCTCAAAATGCATTGTTTATGTACCCTGAAATAGTAGGAGACATTGGAAGGCATGGATTACAGTGTCAGTCTAGAGACTAAGTTGTACCTATTCCAGACCATGGTCTTCACAATTACTTCTATGTATCAGAGAGCTGGACAATGACTAAGGATGACTGAAGAAGAGTCAATATCTTCGAGTTGTGGTGCTGGAGAAGAGTCTACCATGGACCATCTTGAAAACAACTATAAGATATCATCTTACCCCAGTAAGAATAGCAAAATTTAACAGAACAGCAAACACCAAATGCTGGCAAGGTTGTGGAGAATCTGGAACCCTTATTCACTGTTGGTGGGAGTTAAAATGGTGCAACCACTATGATTGAGATTGTTAACAACTTTAGTTTGCTTGGCTCCATGGTCAACACTCTTGGCACCAGCAGCCAGGAAAACAAAAAACATATTGTGATGGGAAAGTCTGCTGTTAGGGACCTCACCAAAGTACTGAAGAGCAGTGGTGTCTCTCTGGAGACTAAGGTGTGTTTGATACAGGCTATGGTCTTTGCAATTACTTGTTACTCATCAGAGAGTTGGACAATGACTAGGGGGGATAGAAGGAGAATTGATGCCTTTGAGCTGTGGTGTTGGAGAAGAGTATTGAATATACCAGAAAGTGACAAGAAAACAGACAGATTCATCCTGGGGAGAGTTAAACCAGGCTGCTCCTTGGAGGTAAGGATTCTGGGACTTTATCTGACATACTTTGGACATGTTGTAAAGAGGGACAGGTCCTTGGAGAGGGACATCATGCTTGGTAGGGTAGAGGGACAGCGCAGGAGGGGAAGACCCTCTATTAGGTGGATTGATTCAGTGACTGGGGTAATCGGGATGGGTGTGTCAGAGGCAGTGTGATTGGCACAGGATAGAGCAGGGTTTAGGGCTGTTGTACATAGGGTCGCTATGAGTTGCAAGTGGCCCGACGGCACATAACAACAACAACAACAACCACTATGAAAGGCAGCATGATGCTTTCTAAAAATGTTGCAAATAGAAATACCATTTGAACCAACAATTCCACCATTGGGAATATAGCCTAAAGAAACCGTAACTCCACCCAAGCAGATATATGCATACCCATGTTTATTGTGGCTTTGTTCACAATAGCAAAGAATTAGAAACAACACAAGTGCCCGTCAATGAAAGAATGGATAGAGAAGCTGTGGTATATTCACACAACGGAATACTATATTGTATTGAAAAACAAGGAACTCATGCAATATTATACAAAATGGATAACTCTGGAGGACATTATGCTGAGTGAAATATCTCAGTCACAAAAGCACAAGTATTGCATATGGCCACTGGTGTGGGACAGACAAAGAGCTTGGGGGAAGACTGAGAAAGAGGGAATAAACAATGTATTCTGCTTTGAAACAGATGAGGGAGAGAACTGTTTATAAGAGATATATGATTCGATATTATTGCCATGATAGGAGTCCAGAATGAAGGCTACACAGTGAGGTGGACTTAGGTGGAGGGATTGTATAAAAATGAAAGAATTTTTCTTTTACTTTTCAAAGAGAAAAGCTAATTGGGGGCAAGGGGTGGGCACGGAGAAAAGTGCAACAATGAATGAATGGAAACCCCAAGTCTCTGTAAACTTTCATTAAAATTAATTTTTTTAAATATCTCAATAAAGAAAAAAAGAAAGAAAGCAAATTGGTCTGTCTTAGAAAAGGAGAAATCAAGTTTCTCCTTGGAGGGTAAGATTTTGAAGCTCCATCTCATACACTTTTTACACGGGGCCGGGAGGGACCGATCCTTGGAGAAGGACATCATGTTCAGAAGGATAGAGGGTCAGCGCAGGAGAAGACCCCAGATGAGATGGATTGATACAGTAACTGGGACAATAGGGATTGGTGTGTTATTCACTGAGACTGGCTCAGGACAAGGTAGAGTTCAGAGTGACTCAACGGCACATACCAACAACAACAAACAGGAGAGTTCAGACCTACCCTGTGCACTCCCAGTCAACTTAACCAGGTGAAACCTGGCCATCTAAAATGAGCTAAGGATTAGTTATCATTTCAACCCAATGAAAGAAGATCTATATTTCTCTTTTAGGCTCAAAATTCTCCAGAGGATGGTGCTTGCCAACACTCAGAAAAAAATAATCTCTCAAAATTCTTGCAACCCACTGTGTTATGATTTCATCTCATGAAATACAACACCTTTACATTAAACCTCGTAAAACTAAATCCCGCTGGATCTCTTCCAGGCTCAGAGAATAAGCAGTCTGTTGGTGATGCTTAGAAAAGTGAAACACAGCCTCTTCTCATCAGGCTGGTTCCCACCACGGAGTTCATTCTGCAGGCAGCAAATTTGCTTTCCGTCTACAAAATATTTACATGTGATTAATCTCACACATAATCGATCTTGCAAATGTTCTGTGAATGAAATAACACCTAACAACACTGAAGTGTTAATTCCCCTGAAAAGAATCTTTAGTTTAACTGAAATGTACACATAAATTTATTCTGGTTTTCCAGTCGGGGGAAGCTATGTCTAGTTTTCCTGGATCACCTTTGGGTAGTAAAAAGTATAGATAAAAAAATTAGAAAGGACAAAATTAAAAATGTTTGATTGAAGAGAGAAGCAATTCAGGGGTTTTTTTGGCTGTTTTCTTGACCGTGGAACCAGAAACAAGGCCTTACTAAATTGAGTGACAATACTTCCATGTCTTATTCATGCATTCGCTCTAAGTAACTCTTTACATGTTCCGATCAGGAGCTACATATTTTGTCAAATTGCTATCATTGGGAACAAGATGGTCCCATGATAAAAAATTCTGGTGGCATGGTGGGTAAGAAATTCTAATCCACCAGCTGCCCTGTAGGAGAAAAATGGGCAACCTCTCCCCTGAAATTGACAGTCTCTGAAAATTCTAACTAAACAGTAAGGAGAGAATGGGATACATTACTCATAGTATTAATAGAATCACTTCCCTTTATGTTCTTCTTTGGGGATTAGTCCTCTTTGATAACATGTTGAAGGTAAGTGAGATGAGATCTCACTGTCGTCTCTTCTAAGAAATATTCTGGTTCTCCTTCTAAGATAGATTTCTTCATTCTCATGACAGTCTATAGTATATTCCATATTCTTTTCCAATACCATAATTCAAAACCATCAATTCTTCATGAGTCTTTTTTATTCATGGTCCAGCTTTCACTGGCTTAAGAAGCAATTGAAAATGACATAACTTGAGTCAGGTTCATCTTAGTCCTCAAGGTGACATCTTTGCCTTTTAACATTTTAGAAGTCTTTCCTAGTTGATTTGCCCAATGTATCACTTGATTTCTTGACTGTTGATTCCATGTTAAGCAGATTCAAGTAAAAGCAAATCCTTGCCAACTTCTCTATCTGCCGCATTTGTAATTATTTTGTTTATTGATTGGTTCAGTTATGAAGGTTTTAGATTTATGTTCAAGTATAATCCAAACATGGACTTGGTGACAGAAATGGAGCTGGAGAGAGGATGACTGAATTTTGCACAGTCAATGACTTATTCATTGCAAATACATTTTTTAAGAGACATAAACGCAGGTTATATACATGGATTTCACCTGATGGTATGCAAAGGAATCAGATAGATTACATCTGTGCAAAGAACCACTGTAGAAGCTCAGTATCAGCTGTGAAAACTAGGCCAGGAGCTGATTGTGGAACAGACCACCAACTACTCATATGCAAGTTCAAGCCGAAGCTGAGGAAAATTAAACCAAGTCCATGAGAACCAAAATATGACTTCGATTCTATCCCACCTGAATTTCAGAACCATCTCAGGAACAGGTTTGAGGTCTTGAACACTAATGAGTGAAAACCAGATGAGTTGTGGGAGGATATCAAGGGTATCATCCTGGAAGAGTGCAAATGGTCATTGCAAAGATGGAAGAGGAGGAGAAGACCAAAATGGATGTCAGAAGAGACTCTGAAAATTGCACTGGAGCGCAGAGAAGCTAAAGCACAGGGAAGAATTCAAGATACTGAAGAGTTGAATAGAAGATTTCAAAAGGCAGCACGGGATGACAAAATAAAATATTACAATGAAATGTGCAAGGAGTTGGAGTTGGAAAATCAAAAGGGCCGAACTCGCTCAGCATTTTTTAAGCTTAAGGAACTGAAGAACAAATTCAAACCTTGTGTTACTATAATCAAGGATGCTTTAGGCAGAATACTAAATGATCCAGGAGGTATTAAAAGAAGATGGAAAGAATATACTGAGTCACTGTATTGAAAGGAATTGGCAGACACAGAAGAATTTCATGAAACAACATATGAGTAAGAGCCTATGGTGATGCAGGAAAAGTTAGTTCAAGCTGCTTTGAAGGAAATGGCAAAATATAAGGCCCCAGGAATAGATGGCATACCAATTGATATATTTCAGCTAACAGATGCTGCCCTGGATGTGTTAACCAAGTTGTGCCAAGAAATCTGGAGAACAACCACTTGGCCAACTGACTGGAAGAGATTTATATTTGTTCCCATCCCAAAGAAGGATGACCCAACAAAGTGTGGAAACTATAGAACAATATCATTGATTTCACATGCAATCAAGATTCTACTGAAGATTATCCAAAAACGGCTGGAACAGCACATCAGCAGAGAACTGCTGGATCTTGGCTGAAAGCAGGGAATACCAGAGGAATGCCTATCTGTGTTTCATTGACTATGCAAAGGCATTTGACTGTGTGGACCATAACAAACTGTGGCTGGCTCTGAGAAGAATGGGAATCCCAGAACACTTGATCATGCTAAAAAGGAACCTATACTTGGAC
The DNA here is from genome assembly GCF_000299155.1 of Elephantulus edwardii. Taxonomy (NCBI): domain Eukaryota; kingdom Metazoa; phylum Chordata; class Mammalia; order Macroscelidea; family Macroscelididae; genus Elephantulus; species Elephantulus edwardii. Next base: position 17,128,994 of record NW_006399784.1, read on the forward strand.
CAGGAGGCAGTCGTCAGAACAGAGCAAGAAAACACTGCATGGTTCAAAATTGCGAAGGGCATACAACAGGGATGTGTCCTGGCTCCATACCTTTTCAACCTGTATGCAGAACAGATTATCAGAGAGGCTGGGCTCTATAAGGAGGAATGTGGGGTCAAGATTGGTGGAAGATCTATCAACTTTCTGCGATATGCAGATGACACAACCCTGCTTGCTGAAACTGAGGAGGACCTGAAGCGTTTGCTGCGGAGGGTCAAAGACTGCAGCCTCCAATATGGATTGAAGCTCAATGTCAAGAAGACAAAGATTCTAACCACTGGGCCAACTGGAAGCATCAGGATGGATGGCGAAGAGATTGAGATTGCTCACAGCTTTAATTTGCTTGGCTCCACAGTCAACACTCTCGGCACCAGTAGCCAGGAAATTAAAAGGTACATTGCCATGGGAAAGTCTGCTGTTAGGGACCTCTCCAAAGTACTGAAGAGCAATGGTATCTCTCTGGAGACTAAGGTGTGTCTGATACAGGCCATGGTCTTTGCTATCACTTGTTATGTGTCAGAGAGTTGTACAGTGACTAAGGAGGATAGAAGGAGAATTGATGCCTTTGAGCTGTGGTGCTGGAGAAGAGTATTGAGGGTACCATGGACTGCTAGGAAAACAAACAGATTCATCCTGAAAGGGTTAAACCAGACAGGTCGTTGGAGGCAAGGATTCTGAAGCTCCATCTAACATACTTTGGACATGTTGTAAGGAAAGACTGGCCCTTGGAGAAGGACATCATGCTTGGGAGGGTGGAGGGACAGTGCAGGAGGGAAAGGCCCCTCTATGAGGTGGATTGATTCAGTGACTGGGGTAATCAGGATGGGTGTATTGGAGACAGTGCGATTGGCACAGGACAGAGCGGAGTTTAGGGTTGTTGTACATAGAGTCGCTATGAGTCGCAAGTGACTCTAAAGGCACATAACAACAACATATGTAAATCATTCACAGTGTGATTTCCCGTCTTTCAATAGACACCCTCAAAACAGTTGGCCTATCTCTGCTGTGGTGACTCGTGGACCTGAATTGGGAACAAGGAGTCCAAGGATCTGATCTCCTTCCCCTGTCCCACATCCACTCTTCTACACTTAATCATCAGCATCATTTCCTAGCCACCTAAGTTTTATAGCCCTTTTTGACATTGGAAACTTAGCCACACTACCTGTAAAATAACAATAGCACTCTTTCTCAGGTTAGCGTTGTGTACTGGATCAACTGACTCCTTGGGATTCTTTCTGCTGTACTACCAGAGATATTGCAGATGGACTTTTTTTGGATGAAGAATAAGTGTTCTCACCAGGGAGATTGTCCATCTTACATCATGAAGAAAAAAGAAGCCAGCCAAGCCCTATTCTCCATGGAAAGTTTCCAATGTCAAAGCAACCTCAAAAGATAAACTTTCACTCTGAGGTCAATATGAACTTCAGTATGTCCTAGCACTAGTGTTAAACCACCCTGGGATTCATAAAATTTTTAAATTCCTTTTATTTCTCTCAAGGAAAGCTGCATTATAGTAAACATAAATATCTTCAATAAAAGTAAACATTTTAAATGTATTTATATAAACCAATCTTTATCACAATCTATTGATCTTAGAAGCATAGCATTTCTTAATAGAGAAAGGTGACATTCAGAAAAGAGAGATTAGAAAAAAACAATCTCAAGACAATCTCAATCCCTTAGTGTGATTCTATAGGCTATCAAAGCCTAAAAACCCAAGGTGTGCTATTCACATAGCTGAACCCTCTTGGTATAAGATTATCAGAAGTAGAGCAAGAAAGTCTCAACTAGAGAATTTCCTAAGGGCAGACATCTTATTACAATAAGGATGAACTGAAAAAACTTCCCCTAAGTTCAGCTCCACTTCTTTACACTTTGGGCCAAGTTTGGTGCTATATTCAGATAATTTTTTTCCCCCTAAGATCAGATGACTTTTATATATCTTGTGGATAGCTGCTCTTGTCTTAGGGTGATGTGTTGCGTGATTTGTTTGGAGTTTGTTTTTTTGTTTTTTTCAGTCTATTCCGTTCAGATTCTTCTGATTGGTGTTATTAAGGGTCTTCTTTACTACATTCTAATATTTCCAAAGTCCGTTGGAGAGCCTTGTATTTCAGCATTTCCAAACTTTTGAAATTGGCGTGGACAGTTGACATTTCTATGCTAAACTTCTGTCCAGTTATATTAATTTCAACACTTGTATTTCCAAATGGGTTCATTTTGTTAGCGTTCTTCATATTCTACTCTTTAAGTGAGAAAATTGGAATTCAAATTCAGTCATATATGTCTCTATCATCTCAGTTGCTTCTGGAATACTGACGACGGCTGTAAGTCCACACACACATTCTAACATTGAGATCATTTCTGCATTTTTGGCTTGTTTAAATCTGTATAAATATGCCTGCCATGTGATAAAGACATAAAAACAACAGAGAAAAAGGATTATTCATAGGTTTTAACAGTTGTTCTTCTCTATGTGAAAGTATAACCTTAACTCATAACACAAACATCTATTCCATTTAAGTACATTCTGTTTTATGCAATAACCCACACACATTGTGTTTCATATAATTAATTGCAATTTATCTGTGTCTTTTATCACTCCATCTCATCAAGTCCCCACTGCACTCTGTCCATCCTCACCCAATCTGCTCACTAATCCCTGCTTTTGTGAAATAGTGGATGAGTGATCATGTAAAATACAAGGTGCATGAACGAAACACAATTGTTAAAATATAAAAAAATAAATTCCAAGTAAATATAAAATCCAAACTAAGTAACATTTATGAATACATTTTAATGAAATAGGAAAGGCATTTTTAAACAATCCATAGAAAGCATAAAACACACCAAATATTTTCATAGCTTCATCTGAATTAGAACCACTTCTGAATTCAATAAGAATCCATAAGAAAAACTTTAAATACAAGACCCAAAGACAGTAAAGATAATTCATATTGACTTTCAAAATATGATATTCAGAAGAGTGTTTGTAAATCAATAATAAAATGACACGCCAGAAAAAAAAATGGAAAAAGGTAGTCACTTTGCTTAAGAACCCAAAATAAGCCATATTGTTGTTAGTTAGGGGCTATCAAATTTTTTCAACTTATAGAGGCCCACTGTAACAATGCTAACTACAATGTCATAGAGATTTCCTGTCTATAATCTTCATGGGATTATGGAAGGAATATACGGAGTCATTATATAGAAAGGAATTGGCAGATACAGAGGAATTTAAAGAAATAACATATGAGCAAGAGCCTATGGTGATGAAGGAAGAAGTTCAAG
>NW_006399784.1:17133725-17143142 GCF_000299155.1 Elephantulus edwardii
GGGCTGTTGTGCATAGGGTCGCTATGATTCAGAAACGACTCGACGGCACATAACAACAAACAACAAATCTTCATGGGAGCAAATAAACAGGTCTCTCTGCTATTGATCTGCTGGGTGGGTTTAACAACCAACTTTGCACTTTGTAGCTGAATGCTTAACCATTTGGGCCACCAAAGGACTCATGTTGTTGTTGTTGTTGTTGTTGTTGTTGTTAAGTGCTGTCGAGTTGCAGGCGACTCATAGCGACCCTATGAAGGAGAGTCCTCGACGCTTGGGTGCCTTTCTTCCTCTCTCCAGGTTCACAGGGTTTCCGGAGGCAAGCTATTACGGAAGTGGATGCCACTCCTCCTTCCAAAAAGGACTCATGCATCACTCATAATGCTGCCAATTGGCCAAGTGGTAAAAAATCTTCGTCTTCCTGATGTTGAGCTTCAATCCATATTGAAGATTACAGTTCTTGACCTTCTGCAGCAAGGACTTCATGTCCTTGTCAGTTTCAGCAAGCAAAGTAGTGTTATTTGCATAATGCAGGTTGTTGATGAGTCTTCCTTCCATCCTGATGCCATATTCCTCCTCATAAAGCCCTGCTTCCTGAATGATCTGTTATGAGTATAAATTGAAAAGGTATGGAGATACGATGTATCCCTGATTCACTCCTTTCCTGATTTTGAACCATGCAGTGTTTCCCTGCTCTGTTATGAGGACTGTTATCTGGTACAAGTATATATTTTACATAGGCACAATCAAGTATTCTGAGATTCCCATTTTCCTCAAGGTTAGCCACAATTTGTTGTGATCCACATAATCAAATGCCTTTGCAAAGTCAATGAAACACAGACATTCCTCAGGTACTCTTTGCTTTCTGCTAAGATCCGTCTGACATTGTTAATAATGTCTCTAGTACCATGACCTCTTCTAAACCCAGCCTGCATTTCTGGTAGTTCTCTGTCAATGTACTGTTCCAATAATTTCTGGGTAATCTTCAGCAGGATTTTGCTAGTGTGTGATATTGTTCAATAATTTCCACACTCTGTTGGGTCACCTTTTTTTGGAATGAGAATAAATATGGATCTCTTCCAGTCAGTTGGCCAAGTAGTTTTCCTCCAGATTTCTTGACACAACCTGTTAAGCACATCCAGCTCAACATGTTTGTCGAAATATGCCAATTGGTGTTCCATCAATTCCTGAAACTTTCTTTTTTGTCAAGTCCTTCAGAGCAGGCTGAACTTGAACTTCCTCCTTCATCACCATTGCCTCTTGATCATATGTTGTTTCTTGAAATTCTTCTGTGTCAGCCAATTCTTTTTGGTACAACGACTCTGTATACTCCTTCCTTCTTCTTTTAATGCTTCTGGAGTCATTCAATATTCTGCCCATAGCATCCTTAAGCATTGCAACTCATGGCTTGAATTTATTCTTTAGTTCCTTTGGCATTAAGTTAGTTTGGTATTAAGAAATACCAAGTGAGTTCAGCCCTTTGGATTTTCCAATCCAGCTCGTTGCACATTTCATCATAATACTTTGCCTTGTCTTCCTGAGCTGCCCTTTGAATTTTCTCTTCAACTCCTTAACTTCTTGATTTCTTCCCTTTGCTTTGGCTTTTTGGTATTCTGGTGCAATATTCAGAGTCTCTTCTGACATGCATTTTTGTTTTTTCTTCTTTGTTTGTAATGACCTTTTGCATCCTTCATGAATAATACAGCTCATCTGGTCCTCATTCATCAGTGTTCAAAGCCTCAAACTTGTTCCTGAGTTGTTTTTAAATTCGGGGGAAGGGGGGAATAGACTCAAGATCAAATTTTTATTCCAGTGAATATGATCTCACCTTCTCTAGTTTTAATTTAAACTTGCATATGAGTAGTTGATGGTCTGTTCCACGATTAGCATTGGCCCAGTTTTCACTGTTGAACTTCTCCAACAATTGCTTCCACAGATGTAATCAATCTGATCCCTGTGCATACCATCAGGTGAAACGCATATGTATAGCCCGTGTTTATGTTCCTTATAAAAGATACCTGCAATGAATAAATCATTGATTATGCAGACTTCTATCTATCTCCAGCCTCATTTCTGTCACCAAGTCCATATTTTTCCAACTACTGAATCTCCTTTCTGATTCACAACGTTCTCATTCCAGTCACCCATTATTATTAAAGCATACATGTTCGATCAATTTATGATTGCAACAGTTGGTAGAAATCACCTATTTCCTCCTCTTTGGCTCTGGTTGTTGGTGCATAAATTTGAATGATGGGGGTATTAACAGGTCTTCCTTGTATGTTTATGGATATTATCCTGTCACTCACAATATTGCATTTCAAGATGCATCTAGAAACTGCCTTTTTTTTACTATGAAACTGACCCTGTTTTCCTTCTCACCTTTTTCTCTCCAAAGTAGTATATCATATAATCATCTGATTCAAAATTTCCTGTCAATCCATCTCATTTCACTAATACCTAATATGTCAATATTTTGTGTTTCATTTATTTCTTAACAATATCCAGTTTTTCTACATTCATGCTTCTCACATTCCACATTCCAATCATTAGTTTCTGCTTACAACTGTTCCTCCTTCTTTGGGTTTTCATATTTGAGAGCTCAGACTCAGCTGCCATATCTGTTAGTCAATTCTAGGTGTGCTCTACCATACATAGGCTTTTCAAAGACCTGTTATATTTCGGAAGGGGATGGTCAATCCTTCCTAGTCCGTCTTAATTTGGATGCTTAGTTTTAGAACAATATCTGACAGACAAGCATTTTTAGGAAACAAAAAAAATCACTATGATAATAATCCATACCTATCATACTGCCGAAACTGTATATCCATCCATATTAAGTGTAATGGTAACATGGGAAAACAGAAACTCTCTAGCCTTGGTGGTAGTTAGTTGGTACAGACTCTTTAAAGAGAAATCTGGACTATTCCGTCTAGATTGCATGACTCAAAAATTCTACTCAGTGGTTTATACATAGCTTAGAGAACTCTGAATGTAACAAAACTTGAAAAACGATCCAGTTGTCTATCAGTAGAAATGGGTAGATAAAATATATATTAATTCCAAAGGAATACTATAAAATCATTAAAATGAATTGATTAGGGCTTCATGTGCCAACACGAATATAGCTCCGAACTTATTGGGGTTAAGGCAAACCACCATTAGTTCAGCCCTGTTTTCTTTATCTATTTTCCACTTGTCTAAACTCCCTCCTCCTTTTCAAGTCCTTGCTTGAGCTCTAACTCACCCTGCTGAAACTTTCCCTGCTGTTTACAGCATCACATTTACTCTAGGCTTTTAGGGACCCTGGAAACACAAAGTGTTCAGTGTTCACCTAGTAGACTGAAGTGTCAAACCCACACAGAGCTGCCTTGGAAGAGGCAGGGCAATCTGCTTCAAAAGGCTCACAACTCTGAAAACTGCTGGAGTACAGTTATGCGCTGCATAGACCATGAGTCAGAATCAACTCTACTAGCAACTAATAACAATAAACAGGGGGTTTTAGTTCTATTTCTTTTATTATACTCATTCCAACAACAATCCAAGAAAGGATCTTTGCATTATAACTTCAGCCAAAAAAATATATATTTTATCATTTGAAAGGAAAAATACCTTATTTTAGCAGTCATTTACTTTACTAATTTTAGGCTGAACATTTTTTTTATCTTCAACCAGGTGAATATACTTACCTTTAGAGGTAAGCTTGGTGAAACTTCTCACATACTTGGGACACGTTGCCAGGAGGGGCTAGTCCTTGGGACAAGATATCATGTTGGGAAAGGTGGAGTCAGGAAAAAATGGGAAAATCTTCAACAAGATGGGCAAAGTGATTGTAACAATGGGCTTGAGAATATCAGAAATGAGGAGGATAACATAGGATGGCCCAAAGCCGAGATCCATTGCTCATGGGGTCATTAAGAGTTATGGTCAAGCTGATGGCACCTAACAAGAACAAACAATTCTTTGTCTTTCTTCTCTCTTTCTTATGAATTTACTATGTGTCCTTTGCAGTTTTGCTTATTATTCCTGAAATTTTAAACTGAATTTCATTAAAAACCAAAAACTTAAAATAAATTAAAACCTAGCAACATTGAGTTGCCTGAAACTCACAGCGACCCTATGTACAGAAGTTCTGAGCTCTGCCTTGTCCTAAGCCAATCTTACTGACTCCAACACACCAACCTCCATTGCCCCAGTTACTCTATCAATCCATCTCATCTGGTGTCTTCCTCTCTTGTGCTGTCCCTCCACCCTTCTGAGCATGATATCCTTCTCCAAGGACTGGTCCCTCCTGGCCACATGCCCAAAGTGTATTGGATGGAGCTTCAAAACCCTAGCCTACAAAGAGAAACTGCTTCACCCTCTCCAAGACAGATTCATTTGTTTTCTTGGTGGTCCAAGTTATGTTCAAGACAACTGCCTCTGAAAACCCACTGGAGGGTCAGCTATGCATGGGTAGGTTCTGACTTGATGGTACACAACAACAATAACAAACTATGTTAAAAAATAAAAACCTTTCCCTGTAACTTAAGTCATATACTGAAATATGAAGCATATTACTAACATCACTACAAAGTTACTTGCCAAGACCCTTTCTTAAATAAGTAAATAGAGCACATATCTTTATTGTTTAAATGATGATAAGCCTAAGGGAAGTTCATTCCTTAAGGATCAAATAGCTTCTGATGGTTTGTGGAAGAGAGTAATATGTGATGCAGACAGAAAGAACACAGAAGCCAAAAGAATGTGCCAAAAGTCAATGTTCTCTAGAAAGGCTCAAACATAAAACACATCTTCTTTCCAATAAATCATGAACTCTGTAAATGAATGAACTTCTTAAGTTTTAGAACATATGTATCTTTGGAAACGTTCCTATTAGCCTTATGAGTTCTTATGCTAACAGCTGATGAGTAGAATCGTAACTAAAATGATTGAATAAATATAAACGGAGTCACGCTTCAGGCAGAAAATTCCAGCTTTTTCTTTTTCCTCTGCAGTTCACTCAGTGTTTGGTGGTCCTGAGAGTTGGTCTAGTCCATAGGGAGTTGCCCTTCTAAGCCAATGGTGACACCTCTATGGGGAATCTGTCAGTGGCTAGGAGGGAGAAATGTACAATCTCCTCCCATGTGATTCACAGCCTCAGAAACCCAATGGAGGGTCAGCTGTGAACTGGCTCTAACTCAAGGGCAGTAAACGTGAGGGCTTTTTCTGTTATTTCTTTGTAAGGTTCCAGAGACACTTGAGATCAGTTGCAAATAGCATGATTTTTGTTCACAGCTTAACCTTATTCTGTCATTCAAATTCAGAAGCTCAGGTAGTGAATTAAATGATCAATATTTTTAAAACTCCAGAACTGAAAGAATCTCGATAGAACTTAAACCTTGATAGAACATAACTTATGAAGATTGTAGCCAATGGCCTTCACCATGATGGTTTCCTCTCCTTGTATTTTTGAATAATCTATCACTCTGTCTGGATTTTGACACATAGCGCCAGTCATTCCAGATTTTTAGATGAGGATTTGGCTCCTGGAGTCCTCGCAAAGCACACACAAATTCTTCCTTTGAGGATTGTCAGGACATCAGGGTAGCAAGTTCCTCCAGAATACAACTTTCTCAAGATTTAACCTCCAGTGAACTCTGGCAGGAATTCTTTTTGGCTAACAGATTATCAGCGTTTTTGTTTGTCTCAGGACATAAAACCAACATGAAAATAGATGAGTTTGTCATATTTCCATTACTGATCCTTCATGAAAATATATTAGAAGAAGGTAAAAAGATCATTCCATTTGAAAGTAAAACCAAATAGAATATGGACGCTAACATTGCCCATAAATATTTTGCTTCCTCTGAATATTCTACCAGCTTCTCAACTATATTTTCATAGATAGAAATGTATATGGAATTTGATATTATGCCATAAGGTGTTCAAGGGACGTGTCATTATTTATTTATTCCATTGTTCAGCGTCATGTAAAATAAGCAAGATTTTGTACTAAGTCTACTAGTATCATGAGTGAATGATGCATTTCACAAAGTTTTACCTAAACCAGACTTTGCTTTATATTAGAAAGTTCCCTAGGGAAGTGAATTTTACACTTGAGATCATGATTTAGCTAAAAGATTTATAAGGGCACATGTAGAAATACAGGTCCCTGCTGCATGATGATCCAGGGCTGAGGCACTGTTACGACTCTCTGTGCTCTCCATTCCACAGGAAACTGCTCCCACGAGCCCAGGGGTGAGCTGGGCAGCAAAGAAGGACATAAACGTTCTCCACAATGTGACCATCTTGTTCACCTTCCAAATCTTCAAGTCCAAGCTAAAGAGCATCAGAAGGTCGTTGCATAAATCTTCTCAGATTTTAAATTAATGAGAACACTTGCTCAACTTGCATTCATTGCCAGTAATAGGCTTTGTAAACCTGGAAGCCAAATTTATCTGGATCTTCTTGCACACTGTCATTCCAAGCTGTTGCTCAGCTCTGTGCAGTGGTGGGATTCTTGAGCCTGCATGAAAAATGATGTTGCCAAGTAACATGTGTAAAAACGGTCCAGGATGGAAAACTGATCTCTTCCCTGTCAAAGGACAAAATTGTTTAATAATGTGCTGAAAATTCTCGGGAGTAATATAGCACACTGGGAGGCCTGGTCTTTGTGGCCCTTTGAAAATATCCCCAAATAATCACTTCATGGGACAAAACAAAACCACGGCGAACTCATTATCATCCAGTAGATCTTAAGGCATAATAACAGAGCAGAACGCACACGGGGCTGTATAAGGTTGTAAATCTTTACAGACGCCTATTCCCCCACATTTCTTTTTTTTTTTTTTAACAAATATTTTATTATTTGCTGTTTTTTGTTGCAAACATACACAGTATATTCCAATATATACCATTTGAATAATTTCTGCATGTACAATTCTGTAAGCATTACATTTTCACCCTCTGTTTTTTATTCATTCCTCTCTCATTAACATAAACTCATTGTGCCCCTCTAAGCTTAATATCTAATCTTTTGATATTGTCAATTGATCCCTCACAGTGACAAAAAGAGGACAATTCTCAAGGGGAATATTCTTTATCGGTTATGTTAAACTACTACAGGGTTTAAGAAGTAAGGACTAATTTTGGGTTAAGGTTTAAAGATTATTTCAGGCAATAGTTTCAAGGGCTCATTCAGCCTCCACGAATCCAAAAAGTCTGGCTCCCATTAAAATTTGCAATTAATTTTATATTTCTCTCATTTGGTGTAAATTCTTCTATGGAATCTTAACCAAACTTCTAGTAATGGCAGCTGGACACCATTTAGATCTGTTGGTCTGCTAAAGGAGACAGTTACTCGCAAAGGCAAATGGCCACACATTCCATTTCTTCTTCCTCTTCCTGAAATCATTATTTTTAAAGCAACAAGTCTAGATCTTTTACATACAAAAATATGTCCCTTCTTCTTTAGCTATCTCAGGAGAATCTGTCCATTGCTGTCCGGTAAGGATTACTATAGATTTGCCATCCATGAAACACTTCTCAGAGCAATAATATGATCATGAAAGTCTTTCCCTTAGGTGTGACTATTTATTTTGGAGTTGAAGATTTAGTCAAGGTCATACACATCCAAGTCTGAATTCAAGGATGAAAACTGAGCTGAAACAGTGTTGGTATGTTTAAAGGCAAATGTGGCTGTGTGGTCTTGAAACTGACTTCTGGAGACCTCCAACTTGTCTTGGTTTTCTGTGATGGAATAAGGGTTGACAACATCCTCCCTGCTATTGATATGTACCTTAGAGTCACATCTGATAACTGATCCTCTAGTAGGTTTTCAGAGGCTATAAAGAGCAGGTGGCAAGAGATTGCCCATCTTTTTTCCCCAGGGACTAACTTGTGAATTTGAACTGCCTGTCTTTGGCGCGGCAGCACAACTTCTTACTCAATAGGTCACCAGAACTCCCTAGACCTTCCCTAATTGTCTAATTTGTGGAGATCTGGTGGCCTAGTGGTAAGGAGTTGTACTGTCAACTCAAAGGTACATGGTTCTAATCTGCCAACTGCTCTGTGGGAGGAAGATGGGAAAACATCTCTTGTACAATTAACTCTTGTACAATTTACTACTTCTAAAAACCCACTGGAGGGTCAGTTATGAGTCAGCCCCAACTTGATGGTGCACAACAAGTTGTCTAAATGCTTTTTTAAACTCTAAACAGCTATAACAATGACTCAACATTTGAAATAACAACTTACGGTATGGTAGACTGACATCTCCTTCTCTTTGTTATCTTTAGCTTGTTGATGTGAAAAAGGCACTGTTGTTATTAGATGTTGTCAAGTATGACCCGTAGTGACCTTATGCATAAGAGATCTAAACTCTGTTACATGCTATGCCATCTTCAGCATCTCTTATACACTTGAGCCCATTGCTGCAGTCACCATGTCAATTCATCTCATCAAAGGTTTTCCTCTCCTCCACCTTTTCCAAGATTGCTATCTCTTTCTTTCTAAAAAATAGCCACTTCTAGAAGCATGTTCAAAGTATGAGAAGTGAAGCTTTGCCATCCTTTCTCCCAAAGAGCACCCAGGTTGAACTTTTCCAAGACATACCCGTTAGTTCTTTTAACAATCCACGGGATATTCGGTATTCTTCAATAACACAGCCCAAAGGCTGATTCTTCTGTCATGCTTATCCATTGTCCAGCTCTCAGATACATAGTAGGTGGTTGAAAAGATCATGGTCTGAATCATGTACACCTTAGTCTTCATACTGACACCAATGCTCTTCAGTGTTTTGGGCAAAATTTGCCCAATGCAATAGGTCTCCTGATCTCCTGACTTCCATTACTAAGGGTGCTGAAAGTGGATCCAAGTAAGAGAAAATTATTCAGTTTCAGTCCTTTTTCTGTATATCATGATGTTGCCTATTGGCCCAATTGTAATGACCTTTGTTTTCTTGATGTTGAGACTTAATCTGTATTGAAGATTATCTGATCTTCTGCAGCAAATACTTCAGCAAGCAATGTGTCTTCTGTACAGCGCAGGTTTTTAATGAATCTTTCTCTGATCCCGATGCCACATTCTTCATTGCAGCTTCAGGAATTATTTGCTCAGCATCCAGATTAAATGTGTATGGAGAAAGGAGACAATCCTAATCCATATCTTTTTTAACTTTAAAACATGTAGTGTTCCCTTGGTCTGTTTGCACAATAGCCTCTTGGTCCAGGTATAAATTTTGCATGAACCAAATTAGTGTTCTTGGATTCCCATTCTCCTCAATTTTAGCCATAGTTCTTTGGAATCCACACAGTCAAATGCCTTTGCGGAGTCAGTAAAACACAGATAAACATTCTTCCAGTATGCTCCACTTTCAGCCAGGATCCATCCTGACATCAACAATCATATAGCTGGTGCCATGGCCTCATCTAAACCCAG
>NW_006399784.1:17144387-17145802 GCF_000299155.1 Elephantulus edwardii
GTCTTTTGCAGATATTTTTCCAATTTTGCCAACACCATTTGTTAAAAAGGCTGTCGTTCCCCCACTTCACTGATTTCATCTCCTTGTCAAAGATATTTCTTCTCTGAATCATCAAACTTCCAGTCAGCAGCCCAGTGCTTTGGCACCTAAGCTTCAAGAGGACAGCGTATGTATCAGTCCACTGGAAGGTACCGTGGGTTTGTTTTGTGTGTGTTTTTTTATATTATTACTACTATCACAACAAGTAATTGGGCCACCACTCAAGAAACCGCAAAAGTCTATTAGTCAAATCATGACACTTTCAGTTGTTTCACATGAATATGGAAATTGGGCAATGAATAAGGAAGATCAAAAAATAATTGATGTCTTTGAATAGCGGTGTTGGTGAAAAGTATTGATAACCCCACGGATTGCCGAAAGAACACATAAATCTTTCTTAGGAGAAGTGCAGCCAGAGTGCTGCTTGGAAGCAAGAAAGGTAAGACTTCATCTCCGACACTATGGGTATGTTACTAGGAAGGTCTAGTCCTTGGAAACAAACATGATGTTTGGAAAAGTAGAGGGTAGGCAAAGAAGAGGAAAAACCTCAACAAGAGGTGCTGTCACACTGACTGGAACAATAGGCTTAAGCTCAGAAGAGAGGGTGAGAATAGCACACAATTGAGCACGATCTCCTTCTGCTGTGTACAGGGTCACTATGATTTGGAGTCATATAGATACCATCTAACAAAAACATTAACCAAAAGCCAGAATCTCAAGAATGTAAGAGTTGAGTGTCGTCTTTACTTTTATAGTGTTGTTGGTTATTGTTAGGTGCTGTCGAGTCCTGAAAGACTCATAGCAACCCTATGAACAAAAGGCCTGAGCACTGTTCATAGGGTTTCCAGAGGCAAGCCATTTTGGAAGTGGATGCCGCTCCCACTTCCAGGCTTGTTTTAGTCGGGAAGCTCCAGCTAACACTGTCCACCATGGGTAACCACTATCGCATTTGGCACATCAGTGTCACAGTGTTCAACATCACAGCAACCAAGAGTTATCTCTGTACAGCAATGCACAAATCAGTGCTATACCACCTAGGAGAATGTTTGACTGAAAAACAAATAACCAGGCCTGAAGGCCGCAGATTAATATCACACATCTTGGTCTTGCAAACATCACTTTCTGCCCACTAGACCAACAGAACTCTCTCTATGTTGCCTCCATAACAACTAAAAAGACAATTTTTTAATTGTTGCAGATGTTATGTGCCAACGAGTCGCTTGCAACTCATAGTGACCCTATGTAGCCCTAAACTCCTCTCTGTCCTGTGCCAATCGCACTGTCTCTAACACTCCCATCCCGATTATCCCAGTCACTGAATCAATCCACCTCATAGAGGGCCTTCCTCTCCTGCGCTGTCGCTCCATCCTCCCAAG
>NW_006399784.1:17149262-17154453 GCF_000299155.1 Elephantulus edwardii
AAGGACAGAGCAGGAGAAGACCCTGGATTAGATGGATTAATACAGTAAGTAGGACAATAGGGAGAGGTGTGTCAGAGTCAGTAGGATTGGCTCACACCAGGACAGGCTTCAGAGCTATTGTACAAGGGTCGCTATGAGCAGCAGGTGACTTGATGGCACATAACAGCAACAACAGATAAATAAATGGCTGAAAGACAAATGAGTAAATTAAATCACCTCTTCCTTACTCCCAGCAATCTCACACAGCCGTCCTATGGGCTGAGTGGCTTAAGGCGTGTGAAACCACACCAGTGTGCCCTCGCACAGCACCATCCAGAGCACCTTTTTCTGTATTGAGTCTGCTTGATGAGTCAAAGACAGTGACAGGCATTAGATAATCCTGAAAAACCGCTCAGAAAGTAATGTGCTCTCCATTCATGTGGTGCTCAGGGATAAATCCCTTTGATACATTGCACTGGTGGGATTTAAACCAGCTGGTTTTTAAAGTCTTTTCCAATGCTAAGATTCCATATTTGGTCTCTATAAACTTAAACATCTTTACCCACAAGCCACTCTGAGGAAGAAAAGACATAATAAAGGAAATCTTACGGGGCAGCTTTACCGTGTCTTATAAGGTCATTTTAAGTCAAATAAACTTAATGATATATAACCACCACCCTACCAAATGTGTTTAAGACTCTTGTGTCTGGAAACAAAGACTAAAATAAAAGTGCTTTTAAAGACTTTTACTTCACTTCATCTGTCCCTTCTTATTCCTAAATTTAAAAAAAAAATGTGGTATATAATTACTGCCATCATTTACTCTCACTTTTTGGAAATGTTGTTCTGGTGTACCATTGAGTCGGAACCAACCCATAGTGACCCTCAGCAGGTTTTCAGAGGCAGTTAATCGCACTGGGGGAGATTGCCCATCCTTCTCCTGTGGAGCAGCTGGTGGCCTCGAACAGTACGCTTCTCGGCCTTTTGGCCAAGATCAAGTGTTCTATCATCACTTTTGAAATGAGTACCTGACTTAGATCTTAAAGGACAAATAAAATGGAGGGGAAAGGAGTACTGTTACTTTTCTAGCTTGTCTCCCTTATCAGAGTCACAGAGTGGTCACGAAAGCTATTTAAGCCTTTGAGTAGCTGTATCTTCCACAAGAAAGTAATATTCCAGAATCTTCTGCCAGGCTCAAGAGTCAGCAGATCGTAGTCTTCTCATCTAGGTCTACTCTCATTGCTGTTCTGTGCCGTCAAGTACAGTAGCTCTGAAGCCTGCCCCCAGTGAGCCAATCTCACTGACTCCCACACACCTACCACCATTGTCCTAGTTACTATATCAATCCATCTCATCCAGGGTTCTTGCTGGTTATAAAGTCAATTAGCTTAGAAAGCTGTGATTTGCTTTAACCTATTAGTTAAGTCTAACCAATTCTGTTGAGAATAAAGAATAGCAAGAAAAATTGCTATACCTGTTTAAATGTTTTCATTTTGGTCAATAAAGTCTACTTTCTATGCCACTAAAATATTGTGTAAAAACTGAGAGAACCCATTAAATGACAAGAGCATCCCTGGTCTTCCACCTCAGATCACCATTGACTACCAGACTGGCTCATTGCCATTAAGTCAGGAATCAGTGCAGAGCTGTCTCTCCAGCAGGTTCTCAGGGACTTTCAGTCACATGAGAGGAAATTGCCCATCTTTCTCCCATGGAGCAGCTGCTGGTTCGTACTTGAACCATCTGCCTTTGGATTGGCAGGACAACTCCTTCCCCACTAGATCACCCAGAATCACAATGCACAAGTTGTGCATGACAGACAGGTAGAGATTATACAACTTAAAATGCACATAGTATGTTAATTTCAAAAATAATAACCAAAGTTTTAATCATCTAATAATATAACAGGCCCAATAATGTTCTGGTGGCTTAGTGTTAAGGCTCCCTCAGTGTTGCTTCCAAGAAGGGGTGGAGTCACTGTGACTGTCCTGCTAAACAGGAGAGTTTGGGTCTTTTCTTGGGGCACTTCACAGAGGGGCAAAGAATCGAGGCAGCTCTGTAGGGGTGCAAGTCAATGCTGGAAGAAACAAAGCTGGGTCTCTGTGCAAGTGGGGTCTCTTGAGGGAAGCCTCTGGCTAGACTCATTCAGAAAGGGGTTAACCTATCAGCCCGCCACGCCTCCTGGACACAGAGCTAGTGGTGGGCACTTAAGTCTTGAAGGTGCAACAAACAAAATGCAATTCATCCATAGATATGTAGCATCCAAGGCCCAAGGTGCTGGTATTTGCCAGCCAGGTGTTAGAGCTGGGTGAACCTGGCATCATCTGTTCAGGTGCCACCTCCCCCTTCTCATCTGCTCTGCCTGCCTGCCTCTCCCATCTCTGGATCTCACAAATAACCCTGGGGGAAAACCAGTGAGAATGTAACATTTTGTTCATTTCAGGTTCGTAATCCTGGGGTCTCTAGTCTCTGCCTCTGAAAGTGGGACAGGAAAAGAGGGAAGAAATGGGGACCCATTTTTTATTGTTCTTGATACATGTACAGAGTATTTGACTTTATGTTCTCCACATGCATATGTGTGTGTATCTTTGCCCCTTGCCAATTGGTAGCAATTTTTAATTTAAAAAAAAAAAAGAAACCAAAAACATTAAAAAAAAAGAAATTCCGCTGCAATCCCAAAGGCACATTTTTCAAATTCACCAGCTGCTCCGAAAGAGGAGGAGCAATCTCCTCCTTTGTGATTAACTGCCTCTGAAAACCCACTAGAGGTTGGTTACCACATGACGGTACACAACACCACCAATTATGTTCGGGCATAGTTGAGGGGATAAGGAACTATGCTGTATCAACCTAAAAGCATATAGTGTGAATTCACCAGCTGCTCCGTGAGAGAAAGATGGACCATTTCCTCCTGTCTAATTTACCACCTCTGAAAATCTGAGGGAGGGGCAGTTATGGGTCAGTTCTAACTAGATGGTACCTTCCTTAGCACTACTGGTAAGAAGCTGTACTGCAATTCCAGAGTTAGGCGGTTCAGTTCTACCAGCAGCTCAATGGAAGAAAGATGGGCAATCTCCTCCCATTGGATTTACTGCCTCTGAATAAAACCCACTGGAAGGCTTTTTTTGGGTCAATTCCAATTCAACAGTAAACAACAAAAAGACACAAGAGCTGCTTCTTGTTGTTGTTGTTGTTGTTGTTGTTCGCTATCGAGTCTCCCACAACTCATAGTGATCCTATGTACAACAGCTGTGAAGCCTGCACTGTCCTAAGCCAGTCTCACTGACTCCGACACACCTACCCTCATTGCTCAGTTATCATGTCAATCCATCTCATCTGAGGTCTTCCTCTCCCGCGCTGTCTCTCCACCCTTCCAAGCATGATGTCCTTCTACAAAGACCAGTGTCTCCTGGCCGTGTGTCCAAAGTACACAAAACAGGGCTTCAAAATTCTGTCAAGGAGAAATTTGGTTTCACCTTCTCCAGAAAAATCATTCTCTTGGTGGTCCATAGTATGTTCAATAGTTTTCTCCAGCACCAAAACTCAAAGATATCAATTCTTCTTCTGTCATCCTTAGTCATTGTCCAGCTCTCTGATGCGCAGAAAGTAATTGCAAAGACCATGGCCTGGATCGGGGATATCTTAGTCTCTAGACTGACATTATTGCTCTTTAGCACTTTGGAGAGGTCCCTGACAGCAGACTTTAACAATGCAATTAGTCTTTTATTTTTGATTGCTGGTTTCAAGGGTATTGATTGTAGACCCAAGTAAGCTGAAACTGTTCTCTTCTCCCTCTATACCAATTGGCCCAGTGGTGAGAATCTTTGGGTTTTTGTGGTTTGTTTGTTTGTTTTTTACCTTTTAAAACTTCCCACAAGGGACTGATATCAGGGTGGGGGTAGGACTGAGAAAAACTGAATAAATTGTGCTGCACTGAAACAGATGAGGGACTGAATAATTTAAAAGCGATGTATGATAGGGTATTATGGTTACCACAAAAGTCCACAATTAAGGTTGCATAGTAGAATGTACTTGGGGTGGTGGGAGGGGCGCAGGGAGATTGTGTACCAGGGAGGGAGTCTTTCTTTTACTTTTGAAAGAGAGGAGCGAACTGTGTGGCTGGGGGAGAGGGCTGGGCGGGTAGAGAAGTGCAGCAATGAATGAATGGAAATCCAAAGTCTGTAAACTTTCATTTAAATTAACTATAAAAAAAGAAGAAGAAAAGTGCTGTCAGGGACCTCTCTAGAATACTGAAGAGAAACAACGTCAGTCTAGAGCCTAACAGTGCCTGATTCAGGCCATGATCTTTGCAATTACTTGGTATGCCTCAAAGAGCTGGGCAATAACTAAGGGTGATAGAAAAAGAGGATCAGTGCTTTTGAGCTGTGGTGCTGGAGAAGAGTGGTGAACATACCATGGACTGCCAAGAGAACAAACAGGTCTGTTCCTGGAGGGAGTGAGACCAGGCTGCTCTGTCTCACATAATTTGAGTGCCTGGCGAGGAGGGAACAGTCCTTGGAGAAAGACATCATACTCGGAAGGGTGGAAGACACCACAGGAGAGGAAACCCAGGATGAGATGACACAGTGACCAGAGAAATGGGATTAGGTTTGTGAAAGATGATGAGATTGGCTCAGGATAGGGCAGGTTTCAGAGCTCTGGGTCACAGGCAACTCGAGAGCACATAACAATAACAATAGGGAAGTTGTATCTTAGAGGGGAAAATTCTTCCTCTACAGTCCAGTCAATCCCAACTCATAGCTCTAGTAGAACTGCTGATAGGATTTCCAAGTCACCTTTACTGAAACAGATGTCACAATTTCCCCAGTGGAGCAGCTGGTGGGTTCAAATCATCAGGGCTCCTTCTAATGAAAGAACTGTCTTTATTTTCTTCTTTTATTCTCCGCTTTTTGTTAAGAACAGCAAGGGCTTCTGCAGTAAGCAGCAGTAAACTGCAGTCTAGATAGGCCAGTCCCTTAATAGCTTAGCTTTCTGTCTGGAAAATACCACAAGATCAGGCAATGTCCATCTACCTCTCTCCACCAATAGAGGTAACCACAGAAGAATAAATTTTTTAAAAATATCAAGTATGTTATGCAGATGCCACAACTCTGCTTGCTGAAACTGAGGAGGACCTCATGCACTTGCTGCAAAGGGTCAAGGACTACAGCCTTCAGTATTGACTGAGGCTCAATGTCAAGAAGACAAAGAT
>NW_006399784.1:17155078-17173857 GCF_000299155.1 Elephantulus edwardii
AGGATAGAGCAGGGTTTAGGGCTGTTGTGCATAGGGTCGCTATGAGTCGCAAACAACTCGACGGCACATAACAACAACAACAACATGTATAAAAATTAAAAAATTTAAAAGAAGAAGAAGAAATCAAACCAGGGAGAAGAACTCCTTAGTCATCTGCTAACCCCAGATTGGGATCTTTCTCAATCCTGAGAAGATCCACTGCTTCTCTGGCAGTGTACTCTACTCAAGAAACTTTTCCTTCAATCTTCCTCTCAGTAAACTTTCTTTCCTCACTAACCTGGTATTTGTGGGTCTATAACCTTCTCTGAGAACTTGCTAGTCTTCTCCGAGGAGTTCAACGTTGGACATCTTCCAAACTGATACCAGAACCTAACACTTTTAAATTTTACTCCATCTCTCTGAACTAACACTATGGTGACCAGCAAGGCTTTAACCAAACACTTTTCATTTTATACACAGACAATGAAGTGGCGTTTCTGTAACTCTTCAGTCAGCCTGATTAATGGAAACAATCAGAGTACATTTCCATTGCATGGTAGGACCCCAAACTGTGCTAAGCCATAGCTCATCAAAGCTGTCGTGGATGTTCAGCTGGAGACCAAGTGCCAGGACTCATCTGTTCTATTTCTAGTTCTCTCACTAACCCAGTGTGACCTTATTCAAGTCTTTCTGAGTCTCAGCTTCTTATGTTTGTTGTTGTTAAGTGTCATTGAGTCATAGATGATTCATAGCAACATTATAAACAAAAGACCTGAACACTTACATAACTTTCATCAGCTTCTAATACATAGCAATATTGAAACTTCTCAGGGGTATTGATTAACTACAAGACCTAACCTTAAAAAGAAGAAAAGCACGGCATTATGTTGTTTTAAAACTAGAGGGGATTTGTGTTATTATTTATACTAACTCTGATTTAAAGGAAATAAAACTGATGCATGTCATTAAGAATTGAAAAACTTGGCCAAAGTCATACAGGGAGTGAGGAGAGATGGGAACAGAGCATACAAGTACTGGTACTTAATGTAAGTCACGGCCTAAAAAGCCTAACTCTGCCAGTGATCACAAAATATTCTTAACTCCCTTCTAACTACAACCTGCTTGACATAAGTAGATAGTGTAAGTGCCACACATTCAATACTTCTGAGGGAATTCCTTCCCAATGAAAGTGATCACTGGTTCTGAAAATCTCAATGGGCTTTAGTCTATGCATTCCACATGAAAATCCAGTCAGTTCCACAGCATAGAGGTTTAAGACCACACACTCCAGAGCCAGGTAACTTCTGGGCAGGTTCTATAATGTCTCTATGTCACCGCTTCTTTACCCGAAAAGCACAGATAATAACATTTACCATCTCTGCTGGCCTAATGGTAAGAAACAGTCCTGGAATCCCAAAAGCACACAGTTTGAATCCACCAGCTACTCTGTGGGAGAAGGATGGGCAAGCTCCTCCGATGTAATTTACTGCCTCTGAAAACTTGCTGGAGGGTCAGTTATAAGTCAGTTCCTCAGTTCCAACTTGAGGACACACAACAACAATACCAACAAGCATAGCGTGCTGATGATCAGGTGCTAACAAAGGTTGGCAATTTGAACCCACTATCTGTTCCACTAGCAAAAAAGATCTGATGATCTGCTTCTATAAAGATAACAGCCTGGATAAAATCCTATGAAACTGTTCTACTCTGTCCTACAGAATTGCTGTGAATTAGAATCAACTCAATGGCACACAACAACATCTCATAAGGTGGAATTCTTGTGTGGTGCAAGCTAGTAACAACCTACTTTTGCCAATAGAAAGGTTCTGGGTTCTAATCCACACAGAGGACCCTCCGAAGAAAAGTTTGTCAACCTACTTCAAAAAATCACCCACTGAAAACCCTAGGAAGCACAATTTTCAGACATACTATTTCACCAAGAATCAGAATCAATTCAATGGCAATTTGTTAAGCTCATAGAGTAATATGAAGATAAATGAGTAAGCAAAGGTCCTCATACTATTAACATTATACAAGGATTTGGAATTAAATGCTATTTTAAATAAAATTTCACTACAGTGATATGTAAATACACATTAAATAAAGCAAGCCACTTTAATAAATGCTAACATAAATAATTTCCTCTATTTTATGTGTCATTATATACGGATTTGGGTTTTATAGAGAAAGAAGTCAATACAAAGAGATAAAGTAACTTTCTCCAGCCATGCTGCTGTATTCATCCTTGGGCTTTGAGACACATGAGGTGTCCTATCTTCTTACATTTTCTGCTCTTCAAAAATTCAGGTTTTTCTATTTTGTTCTGTGGTGTTGTGTTTGGTTGGGGTTGGGATTATTTTTTATAAATTTTTAATTTTATACTAGTTTACTTACAAAGTTAATATACATTGTTTTTCACACCAGATCTTTCCCCTTTCCTTTACCCACTCCTCCCTCTATCCATCAAATTGTGTGACCCTATGATTAACGTTCACACACATGCTCACCCCGTTAACTTTCCTTGGAGAAACAGGGATTATACTTAAAAAAAAACAAAACAAAATTTACCATCTTTGAGTTGGTTTGTTCATAGTGGTTTGTTTCTCTATAGGAGTTTATAGAAGAAAACTACAAAGGGGTTTATTCCAAGGTTCAGCTGGGTAAATTCAAACTATCAACATTTAGGATAGCGCTATTGTTAGTCACCCTCAGGTTGGAATCAACTTTTAACTAATCCTCCACTGAGTTTTTGTGGCAGTTAGCCACACAGAGGAGATTGCTCATCTTTCTCCTGCAGAGCAACTGGAGGAATCAAACCCTGTACCTTTGGGATTACAGTGCAGTTTATTACCGCTAGGCCAAGTAGTCATGTGCAAATCACTTGCATTGTACATTTTACCTCAAACCACTTCACAATCTTGCATGAATAAGGACTTGGAAATACATCTCAAATTTTCATCTTTCTTTTTTCTAGTTGGAGATAATTTGGAAAGAATGAAGGAATGAAGAATGATTAACTGTTTAAATTATGTCAATGAAGAGGTTTAAGGCCTAGGCTTTGGCTTATGATGCCAAAATACTAAACATATAACTCAAGAAATCAATGTCAAGTGAACTTCAAAGGCAGTTTGAAGAAAGAGCATGACGCCAGATGAAAAAAATGCATGGGAAGGCATCACTGAAATGCTGTCAGAACACCAAAACTCATGCTCAAAACAGTTAAGACAGAGAAAACATTGACAACAGGACCCAGCAACCCTCAAGATCAAATATAGAGGTAGATAATTAAAACATTATTTGTTATTTACACACCTATCATCTTTCTTTCCGTACAATTGACAATAGCAAAGAGATGAAAGCAGCCCAATTTCCCATCAACAAATGAACGGATAGGAAAAACTATGGTACATTCATACAATGGAATACTATACAGCACCAAAAAACAATTAACTTGTAAACACTACACAGCATGAGCCTGGAAGACATCATGCTGAGTGAAATATCTGAGTTACAAAAGGATAACTAACGCATAACACCACTGTTATAAAATAGAACTGACATGGGTGATTGGAGAGAGAATAGGAAATGAGCGGATAAATAATGAACTCTCTACACTGGAATAGATGAGGCAAGAACTGTCTGAAAAGAATATATAATTAGGTATTATGTTATGTATGACAACAATATTACAGGAAGTATATTTGCAAAGTAGACTGGTGGAGAGCAGAGGTAAGAAAATGCACAACAATGAATGAGTTGAAAAAAAAAAAAGGAGTAAGGAAGAATCACATGCATCAGACCCAGTAGGAAATGGACACTTTGGGGAAATGTAGTATATCAGCTATCTGGAAGGAGTTTAAAGAAGATGGTTGACTGGGATGGAGGAGGTTGATGGTGGAGGGGGCATGGATTTTCATTATTATAATAATATAGACACTTCCTAGAGAGGGTGAAGCCAGGCTGCTCCTTGGAGATAAGGATTCTGAAGCTTCGTCTGACATACTTTGGGCCTGTTACAAGGAGGGACTGTCGTCCTTGGAAAGGGCTGTCATGCTTGGGAAGGTAGAGAGAAACACAAGAGAGGAAGACCTTCAAAGGAATGGATTGATTCAGTGACTGGGTTAAAGGAAATAGAGGTGCCAGAGACAATAAGGTTGGCACAGGACAGAGCAGAGTTCAGAGCTCTTGAGTCACAAGCAACTTGATGATGGCACATAATAACAACAAGAAGATGCTTTCTGTCCTCACCTCAAAGGAAAAAAAGTGATACCTGTTGCCATTCAGTCAATCTCTGTTCAAGAGATGCTATGTCAAACAACAAATGTTGGTGAGATTGTGGAGAAACTGGAGCCCTTATTCACTGTTGATGGGAGTATACAATGCTGCAACCACTATGGAAGGCTGTATAGCATTTTCTCAAAAAGTTGGAAGTAGAAATACCATTTGAACCAGTAATTTCACTATTGGCAATATTCCCTAAAGAAACTGGAACTGCCACCCAAGCAGATATATGTTGTTGTTGTTGTTAAGTGTCGTCTAGTCGCAGGCGACTCATAGCGACCCTATGAAGGAGAGTCCTCTATGCTTGGGTGCCTTTTATTCTCTCTCCAGGTTCATAGGGTTTCCGGAGGCAAGCTATTATGGAAGTGGATGCCACTCCTCCTTCCACACTTCTTTAATTGGGGAGGGCCACCCCACTCTCAGTCCACAGTGGGTAGCCAACCATTAACGCATTTGACACATCCGTGTCACAGTGTTCAGTCTCACAGCAACCACAAGTGACACGGGATGGCAACTTGTACACCAGGGTTATACGACCTAGAGGAATGACTGAACAAAAATAATGGAAAAACTGGCCGGAGGGCCACAAACTAAAAGTCACCCACCTTTGTCTTGGTCACATCATTTTCTCTTCACTGGGCCAACTGATCTCTCTCTCTCTCTCTTTCTCTCTCTGTCAAGCAGATATATGCACACCCATATTTATTGCTGTTTTATTCACAATAGCAAAGAGTTGGAAACAACCCAAGTGCCCATCAACAAATTAATGGAGAAGCTGTGGTGTATTCACACAATGGAATATTATGTAGCACTGGAAAAACAAAGAACTCATGAAATATTATACAAAATGGGTGACCCTGGAGGGCATTAAGCTGAGTGAAATATCTCAGTCACCAAAAAAAGAAAGAAATACTACATAATGAAACTGTTATGGAACAGGACTGATACGAGACTTGGGGGGAAACTAAGAAAAGAGAGGATAAATAATGTACATGGCATTGAAATAGACAAGGTATAGAACTGTATAAAAGATGTATATGATTAGGTATTATTGGTATGAGAAGAGTCCAGAATAAGACTTGCAAAGTAAAGTGATCGAGGAAAGGAGAACGATATAACAATGAAAAAACTTTTATTTCAAAGAAAAAAGTTAACTTGGGGGGCAGGCAGGGAGGAAAATGTGCAACAATGAATGAATAGAAATCCAAGTTCTTTATAAACTTTTGTTAAAATCTAAAATAATAATAATAATAATAATAATAATAATAATAATAATAATAATTGATGCCTTTGAGTTATGGTGCTAGACAAACAGTGTTGAACATTCCATGAACCAGGAAATTGAATGCCATTTTTTAGTTTCCTGAAGCCAAAGTTCAGACTTTCTTCATCTATAAATGGCAAGGGAAATGTGAATCTTTGTCAGAACTGAATAAACAATTGTAAAATGGGGTGGATGGGATGGGGGGAAGAGACACTATGTGTTAAGAGTAGAACACAGAGTTTCCTTGGAAACTTTATCTGATTATGTGATTGCTGTTGTATCACTGAGTCCATTTCAATTCATAATGACTCTGTACTCACTCACTAACTGCCTTTGAGTCAGAGTTTGCTGCCCTTGATTCATAGCTGACCCTCCATTGGGTTTCTGAGGCTGAAATTGCATGGGAGAAGATTGCTCACCTTTTCCCCTCTAAGTCATTGGTGGGTTCAAACTAACAAGGATGCGAGGCCTTTGAATTAGCAGCATAACCCTACCAACTGTGCTACCAGAAATACCTAATAACCATATGTTGTTGTTGTTGTTGTCAAATGATGTTGAGTGTACTACTCATAGCAACCCCATTTATAGCTAATCAAACCCTGTTTGATCCTGTGCCATCCTCATAGGACAAAGGAAAATTGCCTCTTCGGATTTCCTAGGCCTTAAAAGTTTACAGAAGCAGATCACCTCGGCTTTCTTTTCTGGCATTGTTGTGTGAGTTCTCATCACCAGCCTTTAGCTTAGAATCCAGGCACTGTAACTATGTTCTTATAAATATAGAGAGCAGAGTTACTAAACACCTTTCTGGAACTGAAGGTATCAGTATCGCCCTGTAAATCGTTACCTCCTTTATCAATAAACCCTTACTGTGAAGAAAATTGCTAACTACTGTATTTTGTTGTTATTAAGTCCAGCTTATCCTGTGGTCCACAGTCAGCACTGACAAGAAGTGTTAGTTAAAGTGGGGAAGCAGGATGCCTCCATGCCTGCCTCTGTAGGTGGGAGAAGGAGAGCTTGGGGGTTGCTTTGTACACTGCTACTTGACTTTGCTTCTCAGAGTTTCTCTCTTTGCATGGAATCAGTTGGAACTGACTCCTAGCTGACCCTCCAGGAATTTTTCAGAGGTTCTAAATCACATGGGAGGTGAATGCTTATCTTTCTCTCTCAGAGCACCTAGTGGATTTTAACTTTGGGTTAGCAATGCAACTAACTCCTTACCCTTTAGGCCACTAGAGCTCCTTGCTCAAGGCTTAGCAAATCATATTTTACCATTGTTGTTGTTGTTGTGTACCAACAAGTTAGAACTAACCGATAGCTGACCCTTCAGTGGGTTTTCAGAGACAGTTAATCACATGGGAGGAGACTGTCCATCCTTCTCTCCGCTGAGCAGCTTGTGGCCTCAAACCGTGTGCCTTTGGGATTGTAGCACAGCTTCTTGCCACTAGGCCGCCAGAGCTCCCATTTCTCTTTACACTGCATAATATCAGTAGTGAGTGTCAAAGCCCACCTTGCAAGACAATGTGTTAATCACTAATGACAAACACACATTTCTGGTTATTTTAATACGTGGGTCTTCACCAGAACTTCACACCATTTTCATTATTATGATACTAACTTAGCTCCACAATCAACACTTTGGCACCAGCTGTCAGGAAATCAAAAGGAGAATTGCATTAGGTAAATCTGCTGGCAGGGACCTTTCCAGGGTACTGAGAAGCAACGATGTCAATCTAGAGACTCAAGTGTGCCTGATCCAGTCTATGGTCTTTGCAATACTTGCTATGCATCAGAGAGCTGGATAATGATTAAGGGAAATAGAAGAATAATTGATACCTTTGATTTGTGGTGCTGGAGAAGAATCTTGAACATACCATGGACCACCAAGAAAACAAATAGGTCTGTCTTGGAGAGGGTTAAACCAATTTTCTCCTTGGAGGCTAGGATTTTGAAGCTCCGTCTCACATACTTTGGGCATATGGCCAGGAGGGACAGACCCTTGGGGAAGGACATCATGCTCGTTCGGAAAGGTGGAAGGACAGAGCAGGAGAAGACCCTGGATTAGATGGATTAATACAGTAAGTAGGACAATAGGGAGAGGTGTGTCAGAGTCAGTAGGATTGGCTCACACCAGGACAGGCTTCAGAGCTATTGTACAAGGGTCGCTATGAGCAGCAGGTGACTTGATGGCACATAACAGCAACAACAGATAAATAAATGGCTGAAAGACAAATGAGTAAATTAAATCACCTCTTCCTTACTCCCAGCAATCTCACACAGCCGTCCTATGGGCTGAGTGGCTTAAGGCGTGTGAAACCACACCAGTGTGCCCTCGCACAGCACCATCCAGAGCACCTTTTTCTGTATTGAGTCTGCTTGATGAGTCAAAGACAGTGACAGGCATTAGATAATCCTGAAAAACCGCTCAGAAAGTAATGTGCTCTCCATTCATGTGGTGCTCAGGGATAAATCCCTTTGATACATTGCACTGGTGGGATTTAAACCAGCTGGTTTTTAAAGTCTTTTCCAATGCTAAGATTCCATATTTGGTCTCTATAAACTTAAACATCTTTACCCACAAGCCACTCTGAGGAAGAAAAGACATAATAAAGGAAATCTTACGGGGCAGCTTTACCGTGTCTTATAAGGTCATTTTAAGTCAAATAAACTTAATGATATATAACCACCACCCTACCAAATGTGTTTAAGACTCTTGTGTCTGGAAACAAAGACTAAAATAAAAGTGCTTTTAAAGACTTTTACTTCACTTCATCTGTCCCTTCTTATTCCTAAATTTAAAAAAAAAATGTGGTATATAATTACTGCCATCATTTACTCTCACTTTTTGGAAATGTTGTTCTGGTGTACCATTGAGTCGGAACCAACCCATAGTGACCCTCAGCAGGTTTTCAGAGGCAGTTAATCGCACTGGGGGAGATTGCCCATCCTTCTCCTGTGGAGCAGCTGGTGGCCTCGAACAGTACGCTTCTCGGCCTTTTGGCCAAGATCAAGTGTTCTATCATCACTTTTGAAATGAGTACCTGACTTAGATCTTAAAGGACAAATAAAATGGAGGGGAAAGGAGTACTGTTACTTTTCTAGCTTGTCTCCCTTATCAGAGTCACAGAGTGGTCACGAAAGCTATTTAAGCCTTTGAGTAGCTGTATCTTCCACAAGAAAGTAATATTCCAGAATCTTCTGCCAGGCTCAAGAGTCAGCAGATCGTAGTCTTCTCATCTAGGTCTACTCTCATTGCTGTTCTGTGCCGTCAAGTACAGTAGCTCTGAAGCCTGCCCCCAGTGAGCCAATCTCACTGACTCCCACACACCTACCACCATTGTCCTAGTTACTATATCAATCCATCTCATCCAGGGTTCTTGCTGGTTATAAAGTCAATTAGCTTAGAAAGCTGTGATTTGCTTTAACCTATTAGTTAAGTCTAACCAATTCTGTTGAGAATAAAGAATAGCAAGAAAAATTGCTATACCTGTTTAAATGTTTTCATTTTGGTCAATAAAGTCTACTTTCTATGCCACTAAAATATTGTGTAAAAACTGAGAGAACCCATTAAATGACAAGAGCATCCCTGGTCTTCCACCTCAGATCACCATTGACTACCAGACTGGCTCATTGCCATTAAGTCAGGAATCAGTGCAGAGCTGTCTCTCCAGCAGGTTCTCAGGGACTTTCAGTCACATGAGAGGAAATTGCCCATCTTTCTCCCATGGAGCAGCTGCTGGTTCGTACTTGAACCATCTGCCTTTGGATTGGCAGGACAACTCCTTCCCCACTAGATCACCCAGAATCACAATGCACAAGTTGTGCATGACAGACAGGTAGAGATTATACAACTTAAAATGCACATAGTATGTTAATTTCAAAAATAATAACCAAAGTTTTAATCATCTAATAATATAACAGGCCCAATAATGTTCTGGTGGCTTAGTGTTAAGGCTCCCTCAGTGTTGCTTCCAAGAAGGGGTGGAGTCACTGTGACTGTCCTGCTAAACAGGAGAGTTTGGGTCTTTTCTTGGGGCACTTCACAGAGGGGCAAAGAATCGAGGCAGCTCTGTAGGGGTGCAAGTCAATGCTGGAAGAAACAAAGCTGGGTCTCTGTGCAAGTGGGGTCTCTTGAGGGAAGCCTCTGGCTAGACTCATTCAGAAAGGGGTTAACCTATCAGCCCGCCACGCCTCCTGGACACAGAGCTAGTGGTGGGCACTTAAGTCTTGAAGGTGCAACAAACAAAATGCAATTCATCCATAGATATGTAGCATCCAAGGCCCAAGGTGCTGGTATTTGCCAGCCAGGTGTTAGAGCTGGGTGAACCTGGCATCATCTGTTCAGGTGCCACCTCCCCCTTCTCATCTGCTCTGCCTGCCTGCCTCTCCCATCTCTGGATCTCACAAATAACCCTGGGGGAAAACCAGTGAGAATGTAACATTTTGTTCATTTCAGGTTCGTAATCCTGGGGTCTCTAGTCTCTGCCTCTGAAAGTGGGACAGGAAAAGAGGGAAGAAATGGGGACCCATTTTTTATTGTTCTTGATACATGTACAGAGTATTTGACTTTATGTTCTCCACATGCATATGTGTGTGTATCTTTGCCCCTTGCCAATTGGTAGCAATTTTTAATTTAAAAAAAAAAAAGAAACCAAAAACATTAAAAAAAAAGAAATTCCGCTGCAATCCCAAAGGCACATTTTTCAAATTCACCAGCTGCTCCGAAAGAGGAGGAGCAATCTCCTCCTTTGTGATTAACTGCCTCTGAAAACCCACTAGAGGTTGGTTACCACATGACGGTACACAACACCACCAATTATGTTCGGGCATAGTTGAGGGGATAAGGAACTATGCTGTATCAACCTAAAAGCATATAGTGTGAATTCACCAGCTGCTCCGTGAGAGAAAGATGGACCATTTCCTCCTGTCTAATTTACCACCTCTGAAAATCTGAGGGAGGGGCAGTTATGGGTCAGTTCTAACTAGATGGTACCTTCCTTAGCACTACTGGTAAGAAGCTGTACTGCAATTCCAGAGTTAGGCGGTTCAGTTCTACCAGCAGCTCAATGGAAGAAAGATGGGCAATCTCCTCCCATTGGATTTACTGCCTCTGAATAAAACCCACTGGAAGGCTTTTTTTGGGTCAATTCCAATTCAACAGTAAACAACAAAAAGACACAAGAGCTGCTTCTTGTTGTTGTTGTTGTTGTTGTTGTTCGCTATCGAGTCTCCCACAACTCATAGTGATCCTATGTACAACAGCTGTGAAGCCTGCACTGTCCTAAGCCAGTCTCACTGACTCCGACACACCTACCCTCATTGCTCAGTTATCATGTCAATCCATCTCATCTGAGGTCTTCCTCTCCCGCGCTGTCTCTCCACCCTTCCAAGCATGATGTCCTTCTACAAAGACCAGTGTCTCCTGGCCGTGTGTCCAAAGTACACAAAACAGGGCTTCAAAATTCTGTCAAGGAGAAATTTGGTTTCACCTTCTCCAGAAAAATCATTCTCTTGGTGGTCCATAGTATGTTCAATAGTTTTCTCCAGCACCAAAACTCAAAGATATCAATTCTTCTTCTGTCATCCTTAGTCATTGTCCAGCTCTCTGATGCGCAGAAAGTAATTGCAAAGACCATGGCCTGGATCGGGGATATCTTAGTCTCTAGACTGACATTATTGCTCTTTAGCACTTTGGAGAGGTCCCTGACAGCAGACTTTAACAATGCAATTAGTCTTTTATTTTTGATTGCTGGTTTCAAGGGTATTGATTGTAGACCCAAGTAAGCTGAAACTGTTCTCTTCTCCCTCTATACCAATTGGCCCAGTGGTGAGAATCTTTGGGTTTTTGTGGTTTGTTTGTTTGTTTTTTACCTTTTAAAACTTCCCACAAGGGACTGATATCAGGGTGGGGGTAGGACTGAGAAAAACTGAATAAATTGTGCTGCACTGAAACAGATGAGGGACTGAATAATTTAAAAGCGATGTATGATAGGGTATTATGGTTACCACAAAAGTCCACAATTAAGGTTGCATAGTAGAATGTACTTGGGGTGGTGGGAGGGGCGCAGGGAGATTGTGTACCAGGGAGGGAGTCTTTCTTTTACTTTTGAAAGAGAGGAGCGAACTGTGTGGCTGGGGGAGAGGGCTGGGCGGGTAGAGAAGTGCAGCAATGAATGAATGGAAATCCAAATTCTCTGTAAATGTTCAATAAAATTATTTTTTAAAAAATTAAAAAACTTCCCACAAGGGAGTATGATTTTCTTGAAAAACAACATAATTTTTGACATCAGAAGCCTCTTTGTAGTCTTAATACTGAGTTTCAATCCATATTGAAGACTACAGTCCTTGACCTTCTGCAGCAAACACTTCAGTCTCTTCTCAGTTTCAAAAAGCATGGTTGTGTCATCTGCATAATGCAGGTTGTATTCCTCCAATCCAGATGTCACTCTTCTCATAAAGTCCAGCCTCCAGAATAATCTGTTCTACATACAGATAATGGGTGGTAAGGTCAAACGGTGATTAATTTTTTAAAATATTATACATGAGAATGATTGTATACAACAAACACAATGTGAATGAAGAATAGTGTGAAATACAATGTATAGAAACTTTGTAAGGAAACCAATTTAAAAAAATTAAAATAAAAAAAGTGTTAAAAAAAAAAGAAAAGGTATGGAGATAGGACACATCCCTGACGCGCTCCCTTTCTGATTTTGAACCATGCAGTTTTTCCCTGCTCTGTTCTGACTACTGCCTCCTGGTCCAAGTATAGATTTTCCATGAGCAAAATCAAGTGTTCTGGGATTCCCATTCTTCTCAAGGTTAGCCACAATTTGTTGTGCTCCCTTAAATCCACTAACACTCACAGCAACTCTATGAACAACAGATCCAAACTTTGCCCTGTCCTGCCACATCCTCACAATCTCCTCCTTGGCTCAAACCCATTGTTCCAGTCATTGTCAATCCATCTTGTTAAGGGCCAGCCTCTTTTTCACTGTCTTTCCCAGCATGATGTCTTTCTCCAAGAATTGACCCCTCCTGACAACATTCCCAAAGTATGTGAGACAAAGTTTACCATCCTTGCTTCTAAGAAGCACTCTGTTTGTACTTTCTCCAAGACAGATTTGTTTGTTCTTCTCACAGTCATGGTATGTTCAACATTGTTTCTCAACACTATAGTTCAAAGCTATCCATTATTTGGTTTTCTTCATTGTACAAATTTCAGGTGCGTAGGAAGCAATTGGAAATGCCTTGATTTGTGTCAGGTACACTTTGGTCTTTCAACTGACATCTTTGTCCTTTAGCACTTTTGAGACGTCCTTTACAGCAGATTTATCCAATGCAAGATGTCTTTTGATTTCTTGGCTACAGCTACTAAGAATGTTGATTGTGGATCCAAATGAAATCACTTACAACTTTAACCTTTACTCTATCTACCATGATGTTGCCTGTTGAACCAAGGCGAAGATTTTTGTTTTCTTGATGTCAAGCAATATATTTTTATGATTGTAGTCTTTTATATTCTACAGTAAGTGCTTAAAGTTGTCTTCCCTTTCTTCAAGCAAGGTGGTCTCATCTGCATAAGGTAATGATGAGTCTTCCTCCAATCTTAATGTCACAGTCTTCTTCATGTACTCCAGGTTCTTGAAGGATTTGCTCAACGTACATATCTAATAGGTATGGAGAAGGTATACATCCCTGATGCACGTCTTTTCTAGTTGTAAACAATGCAGTGTTTCCTTGTTCTGTTAGGAACTGTTTTTTTATCTATGCAGAGGCTTGATGTAAAAATAAGTAAGAGTTCTGGGACTCCAATTCATCTCATTGTCAGTCATAATTTATGATCCACAGACTCAAATAGTTTTACATAGTCAACAATACACAGGTAAACATCTTTCTGGATTCTCTGTTTTAGAGCAAGACCTATTTAACATCAGCAGTGATAGCCTTCATGCCACAGCCTCTCTGAATTCATCTTGAATTACCACAAGTTTCCTGTCAATGTACTACTCCAACTGTTTTTTAGTAATCTTCAGGAAGATTTTACTTTAATTTTATATTAACAATATTGTTTCATAATTTCCACATTCTTTAGATCATCTGTTTGGGTAATGACAACAAATAAGAATTTCTTCCAGTCAGTAGGTCAGGTAATTGTTTTCCAAATTCTTAACAAAAGTTAATTAGCATGTCCCGGGCTGGATCTGTTTGTTGAAATATGTCAATTAGTATTTTGTCAATTCTTGGATCTTATTTTTTGGCAATGCCTTCAATGTATCTTTATCCCCCCCCCCTTCATTTCTATTGGTTCTTGATTATATGCTACTTCATGAAATGGCTCAGTGTGGCCACAGTGTTTTTGGTACAGTGGTTCTGTGTATTTCTTTCATATTCTTTTGGTGATTGGTACGTCATTCAATATTTTGTTGTTTAAAAATGGTATTTTGAATAAATAAATCATTCATTGTACAAAGTTTTGTCACTTGATATCTATTCTCATTTCTGTCACCAAGACCTTTTTCCCCCAGGACTTTTAGTCCTTCTTCTTGTTTCCAACTTTTACATTCCAATCACCAATTACTATTAATGCTTCTTGATTACATGTTTAATAAATTTCAGATTGCAAAAGTTGGGAGCAATCATCAATTTTCCATCTTTGCTTTAGTGATTAGAGTGTCTATTTAAACAATAGTTGTATTACTTTGTCAATGCAATGAATAATGATAATAATAAGATATATGGTTGTTGTTAGGTGCCATTGAGTCAAGTATGACTCTTCATGATCCTATGAACAATGAATCTGAATCTTGCCCTAACCCATGCCACATATTGGCACAATATTGTATATTTCAGGATTGATCTTGAAATATTCTTTTTGTCTATAAATGTAATTTATCTTCAATTTCTCCTTCCTAGCCTAATAAATTATATTATTATCTTTTTCAAAATGGTTCATTCCAATCCAACTCAGCCCACTAATTCTTAGGATGTCTATTTTCATATGTTCCATTTCATTTTGACAACTTCTAATTTTCCTAGTCCTCCAAATGAGAGATTTATCCACTAATATTATATGCAATGTTCCTATTTGTAGGGTTTTGAAGGCCTGTTATTATAGAACTGGATGGCCAGTCTTGCTTCTTTGTCTGTCTTAGGCTGTCAGCTCCACTGTGACTGGTCTCCCATAGTTGAACTTGCTGGTATCTGAAATATCAATGGTATAGCTTCCAGGATCACAGCAACATGTGTTAGTTAAGGGTGAAGATTGTAGCTTCTCTATCAAAGAAATGAAATGTTTAATGCTAAAAAATCTAGTATAAACGTATCTTTTAAAAACCAGTCACATTGCCCTAGTAGATTTTTACATTGCTGCTCCCTTTTGCTGTTTGAATCCATTACCTATGAACACTATTTGTCTCCAGCTTCTGAAACAGAAGGTCAAAGCCTAGGGTGGAGGGTCAGACTCCAGATGTTGTGTCTCACTCTATCAGAATCAAATTCACTTTCTCCCCTGGACTGTCTCTCACACAACAACATGTGATTGTTTAAGGAATGGCACCCTTCCAGAAAAGATCTCTTCTTCTGTGTTTTCCTTAAGTGCATTTTATGGTCAACTCTCAATGCAGAATAGTTACAAATGACATTGACTGTGCACTTGCTGTGTACACAGTGCATCACTCAGTCTTGAGGTTATGGATTACTTCTTTTTTCTATATTCTTTCCATCGGTAGATTTAGAGTCGAGATGAACTGATAAAATCTGTTTCTTATTAGTGTTGGTTACCCTGAGGAGATTACCAGGGAAGAATCATTACAAGTGTTTTCCTCAGAGTGCCAAAACTGTTTCCCTCAGTTAATATTTCAACTGCTTGTCATCTATTTTGTAACAAAATTTTGACTTAAAACTCAAGTACCAGCAATGTTAACATTTAAAAAAAAAAAGAATTGGTCCATTTCTAACTTCATGAACATGATTCTCTGTTGTATGTGCAACAAAGTAGAAGCCAGACTTCTTTTCTTTTCACCAGGGTGATGATGTGGTCATTTGGGTCCAGTCGTTAATATGGCTACGTGTCACTACCTTCTTACAGTGGTTTATGGGTTATTTGTGAGCTGGCTAAAGCCCCCAGTGCCTCACTAGATCATATGGTGAGTTCCCAAAGAAAGCCTCTGTGGATGGAATGGGCCAACAAAGCATTGTATTGACTGCCTAGTAAAACAAATATAATAAACAGCACATGTTGGAGAAGAATACTAAATATCCTATGAACTGTCAAAAGAACAAATATGTCTTGGAGAAAATGCAACCAGAGTGCTCCTTAGAGACAGACGTGGCAAAGGTTCATCTCACATACTTTGGACATGTTGTTAGGAGGGGCAATTCTTTGGAAAGGGACTTCACACTTGGAAAGGTAAAGGGTTAGCAAAAGTGAGGAAGACCCTCAAAAAGATTCATTGAAGCAGTGATTGTAAGAATGGACTCAGATATGTCAAACATGAAAAGAATGGCATGGGATAGGGCAGGATTTAGATCCATTGTTCATAGGATCATGAAGAGTCATACTTGACTCAATGGCACCTAACAACAACCATATATCTTATTATTATCATTATTCATTGCATTGACAAAGGATCCAAGACACAGAGACTTTGGGTAAGATGTGCAGATCCCCAAAGCTAACAGATAAGAAAGACACCGTAACTCTCAACTGGGGTTTAGTCAGTCTACTTCCGATATCTTCCAGTACCAACTATGTGTTATCTCAAAATAGCCACAAGATTTTCCTCCTTTGGTTATAACCATACTAAAGAGAAGAATCTAAGAAAACATCTGCAATCCTCATTTCTCTGTTTCTGACAATAAGTCCTGCCCTGGGGAGGCTTGAAAGATGTTCTTCCTCTTTTTGGCATTTAACGTCTTATGGAAAATAAGAGCATCAAAATAGCTCGAAGGATTCCCTTATCTTCCTTCCCTAGAACTATGGTCTTTATCTAATTTCCTGGCAATTTACAGTTCATTGAGGATATTTTCATAGCTGGATCACCTCAAAATTCAAAAAAGAAAGCCTAATCATTGAAGACTAGTTATTATACCAAATGTTATACACAATACATCATAAATCTATATTCCTCGCTATATCCCAAAATATTTCTGTTTTCTCAAATAAGCACTTAATTAAAAGATAAGAATTTTCTTTCTAAAAATAATATTTAATTCTATCAGATTACATTTCTGTAAGCACTCACTTTCTCAAGTACATAATTTAAATTATTTCAAAGTAAACAGATGTTTAAGGTGTATGCTTTTTCTGTGTTCTATTAGGAATACTCTTGTTTCCTCTGTAGCTTCTATGGCAGCCAATTAAATTTTCCAAGTGTATGTATAGAAGAACTTTCATAAGACATAATAGCTAATGCTTTCCAGTTCTGTTAAGTAGCTTTAATTCCATTTCTCTAGCTCTCTAACAGTAGTCTCTTCTTAATTGTTCCTTTTAGTTGACATTGTCAGTTACAGACATGAAAAGGGACCATAACCGAGCTTTCTGTCATGTAGGTTCTGTTGTTATTGTTAGGTGCCATAGAGTTGAGTATGACCCATAACGACCCTACAAACAATATCCTACTATCATCCTCACACTTTCTGACACATCAAAGCCCATTGTGGCAATCACACAGTCTGTCCAATTGGTCAAGGGTCTTCCTCTCCTTTGCTGACCCTCCTCCGCCTTTCCAAGCATGATGTCCCTCTCCAGGGAATAGCCTTTCCTAGTAACATGCCCAAAATATATGAGGTGAAGCTTCATCATCTTTGCCTTGAAAGAGAACTCAGGCTGCACCCTCTCCAAGACATATTTTTTTTTGTTCTTTTGGCTGTTAGTGCTCTTCTGCAATACCACAGCTCAAAAGCATCAATTCTTCTGTCAGTCTTATTCATTGTCCAGCTCTCTGATGCATACTATGTGATAGGAAACACCATGGCTTAAATCAGATGCACCTTAGTCCTCAGACACCATTATGCCTCAATAATTTGGAGAGATCCCTAACTGCAGACATTCCCAGTGCAATTCATCTCCTGATTTTCTGAATGTTGATACCAAGGGTATTAATTGTGGATCCAAGTAAGATGAAGTTGTTAACAGTTTCAATCTTTTCTCCATTTATCACGATGTTGCCTATGACTCCAGTGTTAAGAATCTTTGTTTTCTTGACATTGAGATGCAATCCACACTGAAGGCTGCATTCTTTGATATTTTCCAAGTGCATCAAGTCTTCTTCACTTTCAGCAAGGAAGGTTGTGTCATCTGCATAACGCAGGTTATTTGCTGAGCCTTCCTTTTATCTTAATGCCACAGTCCTCTTTATAGAGAGCAGCTTCTCGAATAATTTGCTCAGAATACAGATTGAATAGGTATAGGGAGACAACACAACCCTAAAGCCCTCCCTTCTTAATTTAAAACCATGTAGTGTTCCCTTGCTCTTTTTGCACAACAGCCTCTGGGATACCCATTCTTCTCAATATTAGCTAAGCTATAACTTATTATGTTCCCCACAGTCAAACACCTTTGCACAGTCAATAAAGCATCAATAGACATTCTTCTGGTATTCTCTACTGTCAGCCAGAATCCATCTGACATCAGCAATGATATCCCTGGTGCTACAGCTTCTTCTAAATCCTACTTCTGGCAGTTCCCTATCTACATACTGTTCTGGCTGGTTTTGGATGATCTTCAGCAGTATTTTTTTTTGTATGTGATATTAATGATATTGTTCAATAGTTTGCACACTCTGTTGGGTCACCCTTCTTGGAAATGGGAACAAATATGGACCTTTTCTAATCCATGGGCCACACAGCTCTTCTCCAGATCTCCTGGCATAGGCTGGTGAGCAGATCAAAGGCTGTATCTGCTAATCAAAACAAGTCAGTTGGTATCGACCCATCGATTCCTGGGGCTTTATTTTTTGCCAATGCCTTTAAGGCAGCTTCCACTCCCTTCTTCATTACCATTAGCTCCTGTTCACATGGTACTTCCTGAAATTTTACACTGTCAGTCAGTTCTTTTGGGTACAGTGATTCTGTGCATTTCTTTCACCTTCTTTTGATGCTTTCTGGGCCATTCAATATATTGTCCATAACATCTTTCAATATTGCAACTTAAGACTTAAATTTGTTTTTTCAGTTCTCTCAGTTAGGAAGAAGGATTGGCCACCCACTTCTGAAATAGCAGGCCTCTGAAAACCCTATGCACAACAGAACACAC
>NW_006399784.1:17179742-17180272 GCF_000299155.1 Elephantulus edwardii
GCAATTTTCAGAGTCTCTTCTGACATCCATTTTGGTCTGCGCTTCCTCTTCTGTCTTTGCAATGACCGTTTGCACTCTTCCTGGATGATACCCTTCATATCGACCAGTATAGTATATACTATATTTGTTTCAAAGTGTCCAATGCTAGTTCATCTCATCTCATTAATGTCTAGTATGTCAATGTTTATGCATTCCATTTCATTTTTCATAATTTCTAGTTTTTCAGAGTTTAAGCTACAGACATTACATGATTTAATTTTTAAATTATATTTGTTACTGTTTTTCCTCATTTCAATTGATTTCTTATCTGGACTTTACCACTACTAGTCTTGGAAGCAGGAGTGGCATCCACTTCCATACAGCTTGCCTCCGGAAACCCTGTGAACCTGGAGAAAGGATTAAAGTCACACAAGTGTTGACGATTTTCATTCATAAGGTTGCTATGAGTCACCTATGACTCAATGGCACTTAACAAACACCACCACCATCACTATTACTACTACTTCCACTCCTACTACTACTACTATCCA
>NW_006399784.1:17181002-17186452 GCF_000299155.1 Elephantulus edwardii
GCTGGTGCCAAGACTGTTGACTATGGAGCCAAGCAAACTAAAGCTGTGTACAATCTCAATCTCTTCACCATCCATCCTGATGCTGCCAATTGGTCTAGTGGTGAGAATCTTTGTCTTCTTGACATTGAACCTCAATCCATATTGTAGGCTGCAGTCCTTGACCTTCTGCAGCAGGCGCTTCAGGTCCTCTTCAGTTTCAGCAGCAGGGTTGTGTCATCCGCATAACGCAGATTGTTGATAAGTCGTCCACCAATCTTGACCCCACATTTCTCCTCATAGATCCCAGCCTCCCGGATAATTTGTTCTGCATATAGGTCAGTAGGGGAGAAAAATGTTCTACTTGGTACAGCACTTGTCTGTCAGTTTGCTGTACAGAGATAACATGTGAGTTGCTGTGATACTGAAGGCTACGCCGTGTAGATTCTACTTCTGGTACAAATCGAAGCATAACTATGGGGGGAAAGTTATGTAATACTTCACAGTTGCCAATTTACTCACTAACCCTAAATTTATAGCTCCTCTCTCTACAGACTTTATGATCATTGAATCCTAATTTGAGCATTCTATGATTAAAAAAATTCACTTGATTCCACCTAACAACAACAGCTATCTAAAACATTAGTCAAAATATGGAATTAAATAGGAAATGTGTATATACATGAAATAGGTGTTACAATTATTCACTAATATCTAATTCTCTACTTCCATACTTAGGGTGGAAGTGAATAATCTCTTCTCTCTGAAAATAGGTGTGACTTTCTTTCTGGTTATGATCAAAGGAATGTAAGTAAAAGTGGCATAACATCAGTTTTAACTGGAAATACTTCTGGTGAGAATTCCACCAGCCCTCCTTTAATATATTCAGTAATTAGAGAACATCTCAAATTGGGATAAATTGAAACAGCCTGTAATGCTGAGTAAAACAGCTTCCAGGAAGACAAACCAAAGTTACAATAAAGTTTGTCTTAGTAAAAGATAAACTTCTGTTGTTCTGTCACTAAGATTTGGTGGTAGTTGTTACAGTAGTGTAATGCAGCCTACCCTTACGGATAGAGTATTGTTTGTGATACATGATTCTTATTACATGGAATCCAGTCTCATATGTACAATTCATGAATAAATTAACTTGCTCTGTCAATAGACAGATGTTAACCCTGTTGCTGTTTTTATATCCCATTAAGTCATAACTGATCCGCTGGCAGGTTTCAGAGGTTTTAAATCACAAGGGAGAAGATTTTCCATCTTTATTCTATGGAGCAGTTTGTGGATTCAAACATTGTCCCCTTGGGTTGTTAGCATAACACCTTACCCATTAGGCCACCAGAACTCTATCACCTTAATTCTAGCAACTTGAAGTTGAGTACTGCTGTATACCTACAAGAAAAATTGGAGGGGAAATTGCCTAAATCTATTTATGATTTATCATAAAATCATTGCATAAATTTTTATGAAAGTGAGTGATGGTATAAATCAGTACTCAACGGGGTCATTTCTTCCAAATAAAAGGCAGACCATTGTATCCTGTAAATAATAAATTTTAATTTGGCTAAATTAACACTGAAACAAATGCTGAAATACAGATGGATTCAACATATAAAACAGCTTCTAAATACTTCATACCAGTGTGAAGATTCTTGTGAGAGGGCATGTAGGACACACACCACCTGAACAAGAAGAGAATCATTTATGTGAGTACATCAGACTTATTCTGACTCTGTTCTCTTTCAAAACGACACCCACCTGAGAATGGATACATTCCTTTCCTGAACAATGTGAGCTGTTGAGGTAATAACTCTCCACCATGATGTGATTTCACCCACCATCCCTGTTAATTGCCCTCATGGTAGTAAAAAAAGTATTCCAAATGTGTTCCACAGCAACCAAAATAAAGTTCTGGTTTCCCAAAGCACATACTTCTCTACACAAAGGGATGCTAAAAGGACATGAAGAAGAAAGTAGCTCAGGGGGTGGGGGGAAGCTAATCCTTCTCAAATTCTAACCACCCCATTTTTGAGGTAAAGAGAAAGGTTTGATTGGACTTTTTCATTGAAAATCGAAACTGATCTTCTAAACTGCATTGATACAAGAAATATCACACTGAGAAATAGAAGAAAAACCGTTTCAGAGTTGGGGCCAAGCTGCCCAGATGCCATAGAGTATTATGATCAAACTATATTGGGTGAAATATTGATAGGGAAATGCTTCCCCAGAGCCTTTTTAATCATGAGACACATATTTCAGCCAGTATCATAATGATACAACTTTTAAAGTGGTAAGAAACTGAAGAGTAACTCAGTTCTGAAATGGAATATGCTTTGAAATCTATCTTCAAATGTAACAGTGTGACATAGAATTCTACTTATTGATATAAAGATGTTGTTACAAACAATACTTAGAATATATGGTTTGGTTATAGTGTATTAAGCTTTGTGTGTAGTCATTCTGTTAATTTAGAAGAATATAAATATTTTTTCACCTTTTTTGTAGGTTTAAGTAGTGCAAAGAAGATTTTCTGTGTTGCCTGATTTTCCCCCATGAAGTATGTATGACCTTTATAAATAACAACAACAATAAAAAAAATTGGTAGAAACTAGCTCATGAGTGATAATAAAAGTTTAATTATAACTTCATTTCATTTTCAGTTCATTCTCTTTAATCTAAAGTCCAGTTGTCTACTGATGATTTGAGAAATGAAACTGTTCAGGATACATTCTTTATCTGGTGGTTCATACAAATTTCCCAAGTATCTATTGCACATTGAGGTTTTTAAGCCACTGAATATTTTTCTCTGAATATTAGCTTATAAACTAACTCCTTTTGATAATTTTATGTGAAGGCAAGGAATAGACATTTCGTAATCTTTCACAGAGCATTTTTCTCTTCTGCTTACATTCTAAAGAAACCTTTTGAATGTAGGTGACTGTGGTGACAAAGTCTATAGGGAATTTTGTTGCTACCAAAGGTTGTGCCTCTCTAGTGGTTCAAATCTACCAGCATGTCTAGGGAGAAAGTTAGGCAATCTCCTCCAGTGCAATTTACAGTCTCAGAAACTTGCTAACTGGTCAACTTTGTGTCTATTCCAACTTGACAGCAATGAGACAGAGAAAGAGATTTTATCACAATTCAAAATCGGTTTTCAAATATGGCCAGCAAATGGATTCTTAGCCTCTGTTCTATATTTCTTTGATTCATTAACATATACTTTGCCCCATGAGGATCTTCATAGTCTTCCACTGCTTGTTTAAGTGTTACAAGAAAAATTCTTCATTCTTAGATATATATGATATCTTTACTTTTAGATTGAATACACAGAAATGGAAAACTTGTAAGTACTAGGTAATAAAGTCCTTAAAGGAAGGGGAGAAAAAAATTATTAACTGCAGATAAGTTAGGTAAAGGGTAAGGCCAAAAATAAACAAACAAAAAAAAAACCCAACACCAAAAACCTGTTGCCATTGAATCAGTTCTGACTCGTGGTTATATGATAAAAAGTAGAACTGATCCATAATATTATCTCAGCTATAATCTTTGGAAGGAGGAGTGGCATCCACTTCCATAATAGCTTGACTCTGGAAACCCTATGAACCTGGAGAGAGGATGAAAGGCACCCAAGAGTCGAGGACTCTTCTTCATAGGGTCGCTATGAGTCGCCTGCAACTCGACAGCACTTAACAACAACAACAACAATCTTTACAGAAACAGATCATCAGCCCTTTCCACCATGGTGTCACTGTTTGAGTTTAAATCCTCAATCTGTGGGTTAATATATCTGTCCAAACCACTTGCACAACTCAGGGTCTGGTTCCAGAAGATCACCCAAAACCAAACCCACTGGTCCCTCATGAGCATCCTGTTGTGGTGGTAGCGATGACCATCAAGTCAGAACTGATCCATATAGCTAACCCTCCAGCAGGTTTTCAGAGGCAGTAAATCACACAGGAGGAGACTGTCTATGCTTCTCCTGTGGAGCAGCTGATTTATGTGAATCATAAGCCTTTGAGATCGCACCTCAGCTTCTTACCACAACTGGGCTGATTGGCAGCATTATGGTAGATGGTGACGAGATTGAGATTGCCAACAGCTTTAGTTTGCTTGGCTCCATAATGAACATTCTTGTTACCAGCAGCCAGGAAATCAAGAGACTAACTGCATTGGGAAAGTCTGCTGTCAGGGACCTCTCCAGAGTATTGAAGAGCAACAAAGTCAGTCTGGAAACTAAGATGGGCCTGATCCAGGCCATAGTCTTCACAATTGTTCGCTATGCATCAGAGAGCTAGACAATGATTAAGGATGATAAAAAGAGAATTGATGTCTTTGAGCTGTGTGGTTGGAAAAGAGTATTGCATATACCATGAACTGCCAGGAGAACAAATAATTTCATCCTGGAGAGGGTGAGACCAGGCTGCTCCTTGGAGGTAAGTATTCTGAGACTTCATCTGACATATTTTGGCCATGTTGCAAGACAGGACCAGTCCCTGGAGTAGGACATCATGCTTGGAAGGATAGAGGGGCAGAGAAAGAGAGGAAGATCACCAATGAGGTAGATTGACTCAGTTACTGGGGTAATGAAAGTAGGTATGTCAGAGACAGTAAAATTAGCACAAGAGAGAGCAGGTTTCAAGGCTGTTGTACATGAGGACACTATGAGTCATAAGCAACTGGATGGCACATAAAAACAACAACAATGCGGAATTACAATCACTCCAACAAATGATGCTGGCAAAACTGGACTGCTACCTGCAGAAAGCTGGATAAGGAGCCTCAACTCACACCATACACAAAAATCAACTCAAAGTGGATCATAGACCTGGAAATAAAACCCAAAACCATAAAATTCATCAGAAACAAACTGGGATTAAGTTTAGAAGGCCTAGTCTATGGTATAGAGACTGCCAAATACAGGTAGAAATGCACAATCTAGAGAAGATTAAATTGATGAACGAGACTTTCTAAACATTAAATCCTTGTGCACATCAAAAACATTTTCCAACAGAGTGAGAAGAAAACCTACCCACCAGGGAAAAATATTTGGCAATACCATTTCAGACAAGGGTCTCATATCAAAAGCTTACAGAAGACTACAGGGCCTCCACAAGAAAAAGACTGATAGTACAATTACACAATGAGCAAAAAACATAGAAAGAGGAAGAAGAGCAAAACATAGAGGAAGATATGCAGATGGCCAACAAACATATGAAGAAA
Source organism: Elephantulus edwardii (assembly GCF_000299155.1). Classification (NCBI taxonomy): domain Eukaryota; kingdom Metazoa; phylum Chordata; class Mammalia; order Macroscelidea; family Macroscelididae; genus Elephantulus; species Elephantulus edwardii. Next base: position 17,186,205 of record NW_006399784.1, read on the forward strand.
CTGTCGAAATCATTGGCAGTAAAAGACATGCAAATCAAAACCACAATGAGATACCGTCTCACTCCAGTAGCAGTGGCAACGTTTAACAGGACACCAAGTAATAAATTTTAGAGAGTATGATAGAAACTGCACTAATGAGCGAAGACCAGATGAGTTGTGTGAGGATGTCAAAGGTATCATCCAGGAAGAGTGCAAACGGTCATTACAAAGACAGAAGAGGAAGAAAAGACCAAAATGGATATCAGAAG